>NC_086103.1:142071291-142378791 GCF_963921235.1 Mobula hypostoma
CCAGGACCAGCCTTATGTAGTTTGTAGATGAGTGTAAATAGGTGGTCAATGATTTAAAAAATATATTTTAATGCACGATCACAAGCTGTGACTGAAATATAGAACATAGCCTTTTTACCTTGTCCTTTCAAGCAGTCTGTGCAGGTGAAATTTGCGCGTGCACTCAATGTTATCTCTTTACGTTAGAAGGGATAGCATCAAGTGCGTGTGCAGATTTCACCTTCTCCTTACATTAGCAATATCATATGCAGAACATCTCATTCAATCCCCAAGAGTGAGCCTGAGTGTACATTGCCTATCACCTGTTCATCTAATTCTCTCAAGGACCTGTTCCAACATAAGCACAAAGACCAGCATTTATTCTTGGGCTCATTGCAGCTCACAGGACTTGATGTTGAATTCACAGTTTTAGATGAACAACTGTTGGTGTCAGGACTGTCCAGTTCTGATGTGAGGTTCCCCTGTCCCAGCCACCACCACACCCCCGTCCCCCATATCATTAACTCAATTTTTCTATCTCCATAGATGCTATCCAATTTGTTAAGTATTGCTATATTTTAGATTTCTAGCAACTGCATTTGTTCTACATTTCAGTGTTCCAGATCTTCCCCCCCCCCAATTCTTTACTGTCCTTGCTCATCTCAAAACATACCAGCTATTATTTATTTCTCATTTCCCTCATCTAAATGGTCACTGAGAGCAATTGTGTCATCGGGAAACCTTGGTCTCTTGCATATTTCCTGTTTTCTCTGCATTTTTCCAGATCTGATGAAGGGTTATTGGCCTGAAATATTAAACCATTAAGGTGAAAAGTATTTGCAGCATTTTCTGTTCTTATTTCCAAACTGTAGTTTTTTTTTGCTCTTAAACATTCTAACTCCCATCTTACATTTGCCTTGTCAATTCTGTCTAGAAGCACTTTGACTTTTGTGGGAAATGATGAAATTCATGGTTTGCTGAACTCCAAATAAATTATAGAAATAGCAAAAAGCTCCCTTACCTCTGAAGCAATAATCTAGCATATTGCCCCAACAAAGAGTGTAATGGCTGATGAAGTAATTTCTAGCGTGGCATGGATAAGAGTGAAGTAGAAAGAAGCAGCCCCAACACCGACCCCTGCGGAACACCACTAGTAACTGGCAACCAATCAGAATAGGATCCCTTTATTCCCACCCTTTGCTTTCTACCTATCAGCCAATGCTCCAGCCATTTCAATATCTTTCCTATAATTCCATGGGCTCTCATCTTATTAAGCAGCCTCATATGCGGCACCTTATCGAAGGCCTTTTGAAAATCCAAATACACAACATCCACAGCCTCTCCCGCTGATCATCAATACCATTAAAAGTCTTGCCATTAACAATATACCATCTCCTTACATTTGGTCACCCAAAGTATAACATTTCACATTTGACAGTATTAAACCCAGTCTGCCATTTGTCCCCATAAGGTCACCTGACTGATATCCTGCTGTTATCCTTTGCCAGTCTTTCACGCTATCTGCAACACCACCAATCTTTGTATTATTTGCAAACTTACTAACCCATCTGTCTACATTTTCATCAGGTTATTTTGGTAGTATATATTACAAACAGCAGAGGTCCCAGTATGGATGCTTTGATGAGATGAAGACAGTAAAAGATACGTGAGCCATGAGGAGCATTCAGTGGGTAGTAGAAAAGTTTGGGCATGAAATACTTTTGGAATGCCAGCTCTAGAAATATAATCCCATTGATATAGCAGACCTCATTTATTATTATTTTTTGGCTTAAATGTAAGAATAACAATGTGCAACCATACTTTTCCAGATTGATGAATTTAATAAAGAAACACCTGTTAAGTTCAATCAAACATTTCTGTGGAGGCAAAGAGGTAGTTGATGTTTCTCTGTCAAGACCTTGCATCGAGGAGACAACCAGTAATAAAGAAATGCAAGGTAGGTTCAGGACATGATAGTTGGGTCCAAGTGAATAGGGTTTGATGCACAGATGGACCAAGTGGGGAGAGTTGGAGATAGCAAAAGAGGCTTGATCCGTCTGTTGCTTGTCAGCTCTTGCCCACCCTTCCCCCTCACCTCGCTATACTGGCTATTTCCCCCCTCACATTCTCAGTCTGAAGTGCAAAGGGACTTGAGTCCTCAAGCAGCTTTCGCAAACTGTTAACTTGCAGGTTGAGTCAGTAGCGAGGAAGGCAAATGTATTTACTTCAAGAGGACTAGAATATGAAAACAAGGATATAATGCTGAGGCTTTATAAGGCACTGGTGAGGCCTCACTTGAGTATTGTGAGCAGTTTTGGACCCCTTATCTAAGAAAGGATGTGCTGACATTGGGTAGGATTCAAAGCAAGTTCATGAAACTGATTCTGTTAATAAAAGGATCATATGAGGAGCATTTGATGACTTGGGGCTTGTACTAGCTGGAATTTAGAAGAATGAGCGGGATCTCATTGAAACCTATCGAATGTCGTCAATATGAAACTGGTCCGCAGTGCGAAAAGGGTTGGGGACCCCTGGATTACAGCATTTGCAATTTCATACGTCTCAGTTAAATGCTTTCTGCAAGGTTACCAAGATACAACGGAACCAAGCAATGAAAATGTATTGCAGATGCTGGAAAACTGAAATAAAAAGCAGGAAATATTGGACCTCAACAAGTTAGGCAGTGGAAAGATAAACACAATTAATGTTTCAGATCAAAGACCCTTTTGTAGGAACTCACCATTCTAATGATGCTTCTCTGCATAGTTGATGCATGGAGTTATTTCTTGTATTTCAGCTCTATTCCCAGTGGACCATGAGGAGAAAAGATGTATATCAGAGAATAAAACAAGTGTGTTGTGTTCTTACCAGGATCACTGGGTCTAAATTAAAATTTGAATAACACCAATGGGTTCAGTACATATAAGGGATGGGGAAAAGTAGATGATCAATCAGGTAAAATTATGTCAGGTTCCAGTGTTCACTATCTACACCCCCCATTGTATTTTCTATCCCAATACCAGCTCAACACAAACTATTGGAATTAGAAAATATATGCATGTAACAACGCAGATTAACAAAGCACTACTATGTTGATGCCTAGTTCATGTGAGGCACTGAGGAAAGCATATTTAAATAGTATACCTTCCCTCCACATGGCAAAAAAAAAACAGGCTTTCTTTGTTGCAGCAGGCAAAAACACATTAGAAAGAAAGTCATGCAAGGATAAAAATTTTGCTTTACAACCTTGGAAAGTAAAAGGAATTGGGTCTCAAGTCAGGAGGGTGACGATGTCAAGCTTCAAACACCCCTGGCTGCCAATGGAACATCATTTTAAGTTTATGTACAAACCTCATTTCCAGAAAAGTTGGGATATTTTCCAAAACGCAATAAAAACAAAAATCTGTGATATGTTAATTCACGTGAACCTTTATTTAACTAACAGAAGTACAAAGAAAAGATTTTCAATAGTTTTACTGACCAACTTAATTGTATTTTGTAAATATACACAAATTTAGAATTTGATGGCTGCAACACACTCAACAAAAGTTGGGACAGAGTTAAAATAAGATTGAAAGGTACACAGAATATTCAAGTAACACCGGTTTGGAAGACTCCACATTAAGCAGGCTAATTGGTAGCAGGTGAGGTATCATGACTGGGTATAAAAGTAGCATCCATCAAAGGCTCAGTCTTTGCAAGCAAGGATGGGTTGTGGCTCACCCCTTTGTGCCAAAATTTGTAAGAGAATTGTTAGTTCAAAAGGAACCTTTCTCAATGCAAGATTGCAGAGAATTTAGGTCTTTCAACATCTACATTACATAATATTGTGAAAAGATTCAGAGAATTCGGAGACATCTCAGTGAGTAAAGGGCAAGGTCGGAAACCACTGTTGAATGTGCGTGATCTTCGAGCCCTCAGGCGGCACTGCCTAAGAAACCGTCATGCTACTGTGACAATTATAACCACCTGGGCTCAGGAGTACTTCGGAAAACCATTGTCACTCAACACAGTCCGTCGCTGCATCCAGAAATGCAACTTGAAACTGTATTACGCAAGGAGGAAGCCATACATAAACTCTATGCAGAAATGCCAGCGAGTTCTCTGGGCCCGAGCTCATCTCAGATGGACTGAAAGACTGTGGAACCGTGTGCTGTGGTCAGATGAATCCACATTTCAGTTAGTTTTCGGAAAAAATGAGCATCGAGTAGTCCATGCCAAAGATGAAAACGACCATCCAGATTGTTATCAGCGTAAGGAGCAAAAGCCAGCATCTGTGATGGTATGGGGGTGCATCAGTGCCCACGGCAGGGGGTGAGTTGCATGTTTGTGAAAGTACCATTGACTCTGAGGCGTATATTAGGATTTTAGAGAGACATATGTTGCCATCAAGGCGACATCCCTTCCCGGGACGTCCATGCTTATTTCAGCAGGACAATGCCAGACCACATTCTGCACGGGCTACAACAGCATGGCTTTGTAGACACAGAGTGCGTGTGCTTGACTGGCCTGCTGCCAGTCCAGATCTATCTCCTGTTGAAAATGTATGGCGCATCATGAAGCGGAGAATCAGACAATGGAGACCACGGACTGTTGAGCAGCTGAAGTCTTATATCAGGCAAAAATGGACAAAATTTCCAATTGCAAATCTACTACAATTAGTATCTTCAGTTCCAAAATGTTTAAAAAGTGTTATTAAAAAAAGGTAATGTAACACAATGGTAAACATGCCTCTGTCCCAACTTTTGTTGAGTGTGTTGCAGCCATCAAATTCTAAATTTGTGTATGTTTACAAAATAAAATTAAGTTGGTCAGTAAAACGATTGAAAATCTTTTCTTTGTACTTTTGTCAGTTAAATAAAGGCTCACATGAATTAACATATCACAGAATTTTGTTTTTACTGCATTTTGGAAAATATCCCAACTTTTCTGGAAATGGGGTTTGTATATCACAAATGTGTGACCAGTGGACTCCACTTGTAAGCTAGGCAGATACTCAGAAGGCCATGAAATATTTTCCTAAACTGCATTGTGCACTGAATTTGACAATTAGTCAATGATTGATTTATGGATAAAATTATACTCTAAATCTTTTTAATACATTATAACATGCAAAGAATCTGCCAGGAAATCTATTTGACATTTAGATGCATACTGATGTAATGGTACTCAAAGAATTTATACATGATCTGGCATACTTTGATCCATTTATAACTTTTTAAATAATTTTAGATATAGTTCAAATCTTGACAGCAAAAATTGTCAGTAAGTGGGTAGATTGGCAAATGGATCTCAAACTTTGAAATTGTGTTAAATATTCAGTATGGAAACCCTCACATTGGTGTTTGAATTTAATAAATAATGGACCATTAGCAATAGAATATTTTTAAGACTCAACAGCAAAGAAAACAAATTGCATTATTAAAATGATAGCCAACTCCAGAAGATGCAATAGTTGACCTTTCCCTGTTTGGGCAAGTTCACTCGTGTCCTGCAGTCCAAGTGGTAGCAACAAAAAATCCAGTGTCTAGCTTTGTTATACTTAAAGTCTGTTATTTTATTTGTAATATTCTAATCTTTGGTAAACATTAAATTTATTTTTTGTTAGAAAACAAAGGGCAATTTTTTCTCTCTTATTGCACTTGGATTGAAATAATTACCCCAAGACTCAAACATCAAAGAAAATTATATTATCTCTAGCCAGCTGGACAGAAAAACTAGACAGGTACTGTTTTTATAGTGTTTGAAATTATAACCACAAGGACTGCATAGTACAATTAGTTCACAGGTTTTCTAACCAATACCTGTCTGGTTGGTATGATTCTTCATCAGAACAAGGTTAGAAAATTACCCCTGGGTCTCAGCACTTTATTTGAACCCGGAGAACCAGCATTCACAAACATTTTGGTAGCTACTTTTCAAGTTTCCAGCAGGTGTCACTGGATAGCAATGAGTATTCCTAATTATTTTTCTCTTTGGTGTGCTGAAGTGAAATGTAATGTTATTGATGGCACTTTTACTGAGATTGACTACGAGAGACCATACTTGGGTTATTTTAGTTCTGGTGTCACGTTTTGCATTCAATGAGCTTTCACAGAGTATAAAATTGTGAACATTGAATGTAATAAAGCAGGCATTTAGAGTGTTAATTAATCTAGTAGTCATCAGTGCTATTATCTGGGCACATCTTTTCAGGAGATACACATATTAGCAGATTCTTCCCATACCAAGGCCTTTACATAATACATTTATATAGCAAAATGTGTGGCCAGTTAAAAGAGTTTGTAACTCATCTATTCTCTTGGTCATCCATAAGTTACTTACAAGTTATTTTTTTTCGTTTTAGGACGTGAAGTATACAGGTGAAATAGTTTATTTAAATATGTGGGAGCCATGATCGAACAGTTAAAGGTGATATAAAATTGTTTTTATCATAAGGAAAAAAGAGGAGAAAAATAGACAATAGGTGCAGAAGTAGACCATTCGGCTCTTCGAGCCTGCATCGCCATTCTGAGATCATGGCTGATCATCTACTATCAATACCCGGTTCCTGCCTTGTCCCCATAACCCTTGATTCCCCTATCCATAAGATACCTATCTAGCTCCTTCTTGAAAGCATCCATAGAATTGGCCTCCACTGCCTTCTGAGGCAGCGCGTTCCACACCTCCACAACTCTCTGGGAGAAGTTGTTCCTCCTCAACTCTGTCCTAAATGACCTACCCCTTATTGTTAAACCATGCCCTCTGGTCCTGGACTCTCCCAGCATCTGGAACATATTTCCTGCCTCTATCTTGTCCAATCCCTTAATAATCTTATATGTCTCAATCAGATCCTCCCGTCAATCTCCTTAATGGTGAATAGAATTCATTTTTCAAGATATGCATTTAGGAGTGGTGGGAGTGGAGAGAAACAATACGATGATATAGATAGCACATGGTATGGGGAAAAACTAGTTTAAAGGAACAGGAACCTTGGAATGTATACCCATAGATTCCAGAAGGTAGCAATATGGTTAAGACTTCCATTCAGCCCAACACCAACAACATGATAGAGGAACTCAGCTGCTCAGGCAGCATCTATGGAGGGGGAAAAAGCAGCTAATGTTTTGGGCCAAGATCCTTCATCAAGACTGGAAAGAAAGGGGGAAGAAGCCAGAATAGGGTGGGGTGATGGGAAGGAATACTTCAATTCATTAGCTACAGTGTGGAATGTAGAAAAGCAAAGTCATACCAGATATAAAGCTATTTAGGAAATAGACATTAATGCAAACATTTTTTAGTTATCACATGACCAGAAGCAGGAAATAACACCAAATTATGGAGAAAATATAAGGATGTTGTCAGCGTCAAAGAATTTTGGATTTGAGGGATGGTTGGAGTTACTTTCTTTAGAAGTGGAAGCAAAACTGAACACAGTACTTGGAGTATTGTGTTCAGTTCTGGTCACCTCATTACAGGAAGGATGTGGATACTATACAGTGCATGCAGAGGAGATACAAAGATGTTGCCTGGATTGGAGGGTGTACCTTATGAGAAAAGGTTGAGTGTACTTGGCCTTTTGTCCTTGGAGTGACGGAAGATGAAAGGTGACTTGATAGAGGTGTATAAGATGATGAGGGGCATTCATTGTGTGGATAGCCAGAGGCTTTTCCCCAGGGCTGAAATGGCTAACATGAGGGGGCATAGTTTTAAGGTGCTTGGAAACAGGTACTGAAGGGATGTCAGGGGTAGGTTCTTCCACACAAAGTGTGGTGGGCACGTGGAATGCAGTGCCAGCGGCAGTGGAGGAAGTGGATACAATAGGTATCTTTTAAGAGCCTCTTAGATAGGTACATGGAGCTTAGAAAAATAGAGAGCTATGTGATAAGGGAAATTCGAGGCAGTCTCTAGAGCAGGTTACATGATAGGCACAACATTGTGGGCCAAAGGGCCTGTAATGAGCTGTAAATTTCTATGTTCTATGTTCAAAAGGAAATTTAATATAATGTACCAAAATAGATCTTGCCTCCGTTGTTGAAAGGTCAAAAGCCAAAGGTAATGATTTCAAGTAATTTATAGAAGGATTAGAGAGAAACTAACGTTTTTTTTACCCTAAAGAGCAATGGGGATCTAGTACTCATCAGGTGATAGTGAAAAAAACAACAGCATTTAAAATGTTTTTGTATTAACACTTAAATTACTGTATTACTTACAATGACATTTAAAGTGAGATTAGCTCGGATTGCTTTTGAAATTCTGTTTTGGACACATATGCCTTTGATTATGAATGATTAAATGCAATGAGCACAGATACTGTGAAATATTCCCCCCCTGCCCCAATTACAAATTGCCTTTTGTGACGGGCACAGAAAGTAATATTCTCCCCCCCACACACATACTTTTTTTTAAAAAAACTTTTGAAATTCTGCCAAAACAATAATCCAAAATGCACCCATTTTATACAAATAGTTATATTTGAAATCCTGAGGGAAAACTCAAGATACGGATGTTACAACTAACATTATAAAATCAATAACACTGGATAAACAATAGACTGTAAAGGACAATAATTCTCCTTTTATACACGAATGTCAACAAGTACTTACAAAAGAGATAACATTTTAATATGGTCTAATTAATACCATATACTTTTTATTTTAGAAAAGGTTGTGTTCTATGAGGATTACAATGACATTTACTGATTTTATCTCCATATTGCATAGACACTCCCAAGTTTTTTTTCCAAAAAAATAGAACTTGATACGCTGTATAGTCAAATAAGCTAAATTGTAACCAATTATCCAAGTCATATTTGGATATACTTTAGACAATAAATACTTGGCATATTAGGGACAAATGTAATCAGAATTAGCTATCGGCATTGAACCTCACTGCATTCTAAGTTGACACAGAATGTTTTCTGAATAATGAACCTCTTTGTCTGTATCTCTTGTTGTTCCTTTTCTCCATATATCCAATATACATACCAAAATTAATCCTATTGTACATCTTGAACTCCTATTTGCAGCCATTTTCTTAGTTCCCCTTTACAAAATACTCAATTCTACCATCAAATTTCTAATGAATATCACCAGTATTACCCTCTTTAACACAAAACAGGAAAACAAATTGCACTGTTAATTGTGTTACACAAGCCTAAAAAGATATATGTTTAAATCTTGGTATATGCTGATTTAGATCATCTCAGCTATGGCAGCAAGGCAGTACCACAACTGCCTGTGTTTGTTTGCTCAGGCAGTCAGAAATATATCTACTCCTGTTCATGCATTAGGATACCAGAAAAATGAGCTGTGTCATCAGCTTCCTAACAGTAAAACTTGTTTTTCAGGCTCCCACAAACAAGTCACCCTTTGGGTAATAAGATGTAACATCAACACCACCTGTAGAATAATACATAACATTTGCTGACATTATCTAAAGGTAATAGAAAAGAGTTCGGACAGGTGGGACTCGTCAGCCTTGAATGGCAGCCCACCTGGAAGGAAAACTCTGATTTTAAACTTACGCTGCCTTGCAGCCGTACCCACCCATGGGAAAGGCTTCGGAAGTAAACCCCGAGGAAGAAATCTGGAGCTGGGGTCCCTAAGGCAGTTTAATGTTGTTTACAACTTCACTCTGGCAACCTCTGCAACAGCACTGGTGCCAAGCTGTATCGGCGCTTGCCCTTCCATTGGACTACATCAGAGGAGGAACCTGCTGCATGGGCGACAGCTAGTTCTTCAAATCATCCGGCCCAGGCTTGTGCCCTGGAAGGACACAGTCCACCAGAGGTGCAAACCCATGATCCCCTGGGATTGATGGCAGCCTACTGGAAAAGAATACAAAAATCTGGGGAAGAAAAATATTCTTTAGGAGATAAAATGTCAAGGATATCCAAACTGAATGTAATCAAGCAGACTGAATAGCCAAGATGACTTCCAAATGTAGATGATATTTTAGAAGTTCAGACACAAAAATGCAACAAAATTCCATGCAATCATTTATGAATTGCTGAACAATAGTTACAACAAAATACTTACCAGATGTTATTTCATTACCATTACATTATCTGCTACATTAGCTATTATGTCTTCAGTCAAAGCTATTCACCTTGGCTTGTGAGTAGCTGCTATCTTTGATTTTTACCTTTAGAAATGAGAGGACATTTAATCCAGGATCGAAAAAAAAAATCCATCTGTAATAAGACTATTAGTGTAGAGTCTTGTCACCTAAGCTGAACTACCTGAATCTGTCAGATTTGGATGTATGTATTGCTAAAATATTCTATTTCAGAGCATATCCAATCAGATTCCGCAGAACCAGTCTCGTTCAGTACTTTAAACAGGTCAAGATAATATGTTTTTTTTCATTGAGATGATTACAAGTCAGATTGGGTCAGATGAGGGGAAAAAAGATCTACAAGTTCAGAATTAGCTGTGGTTAGGTCAGGTTTAAATTTTGCATTGTTTCCACTTTGACATTTGTCCTGGTATGTAGAGGTCTACAGAGTAAGACACAAATAAGAGTGTAAATAACAAAATATATATTTTCATAATCAATCTGGTAGATGCTGAGAAAACAAAGTTTGTGTACTTGCACCACACAAAATGACAATTCATGAATTATTATCTGCAGAACTTGATAGAAAAGATTTTGATGATGTTTGATAGTATCATATTGTTATATTTTCAACCTCCATTAAAAGTTTTATGTACAAATAGCTGATTAATTGGCCAAAAAGTATTTTTAAGTTGTTGGCATTACTGTGGTGAACTGTATGTAAATTTATGTTCCAACTAGCTAACGGAGCCCAACCAGTGTACAGCCATACTCTGGCATTTTATTTTCATATATTGAGACACATCAACTTCAGGTGAGACTGAATAATGGAAGTATAAGACTGGACCAAAATTCCAGTCTCGTACTAAAGTCTAATTTATACTGCATTAACTAAAGCATGTACAGTTCCATTAAAACTTGATTATGTTCAAATTGATTTTGATAGGAGGGTCTTACAATGCAAGATAAAGTTGCTAATTTTGATGTTTATCAACATAATTATGATGAAATAAGTGCAACTAAAATAGTTATTGCTTTGGGGAACACAATCATACATATATGAAAAAGCTTACTCTTCATAAATAGTTATATCATTTATACATCTCTGCTGCTTGCAACTTTATGAAACAGTAATCAACAGAAATAGTACTTTGTCAATAATTTTACATTCAGACAATATATTTATTTCTGGACCATAGTCATTTCACATTAATTGAAACAGAAACATTCTGTGTCCATATCATTTTTTGTAAAAAAAAAGCTTAAGTGGCACTCTATAATATTAATATTTTAAAGTCTGATGTCGCATAGAAAAAAAAACCATAAGAAATGGAGAACATGAAAAAGGCTTGATTATAAACTGTTTTAAAGAGACTGAGATACAAGGAGCTGTTTTTTAATTACTGTAAATGAATTGATTCATACAGGACCTGCCTGTGTTTTACACATATTTCCTAAAATTAGTTTAACCCAAAAGATGAAATTAATATTCATGTTTCAGTTGCACTCCAAGGCATATCACAAAGCATTATGCAATTATCAACTCACTATCACTTTTTATACTGAAAAATACTTTGAATATATCATAAAGGATTGAAAGCAGCATTGGTATTATCCAAACACTGCTATAAAAAGCTGGAGCAAAAAAAAACTAACTTCTGGAAGTCGGCTAAGAAGCATCAGTAGAAGGAAAGGAATTGTCAAGGTTTTGGATTGATATCCTTTTGTCATTCAGCAATTCCTTTCTCTTCACAGATGCTGCTTGGTTCGCTAAGCTTCTCCAGGAAGTTTTATTGGTGTTATCCAATTTGCTCTAGACCTTTCAATATAGATTATAAAATTAACAAAGTGTTTATTATGGTATTGCGATATTAATGAATGTATATATAAAACATTGATTTACATATTATTGCACTTAACCATTTTTCAAAACTTTTCAGCCTTCCGTATATTTTGGAAATCCTGTTTATATATTCTAAATCTATCTAGAGTTTATTCCCTATTATCTAGTTCTATTCTCTTCTATAAAATTAGTGTTAACACTAAATACAATATTTTTAAATATTTAGCAGCAGGAGCCAATCATCCCTAGGGGGCATAATATGCCACTGACAAAGTAAGTGCTATCTGTTTTAAGCCACAGATGTCAGGTAAAATTTCCTGTTTGAATTCTGGAACAACAACAACAAAAAACGAAAATCACAATTAATAGAAAATGTTATATTTTGTTTCTAAACATATACTGGCTGATAGCTTTCACCATGGTTGACAGATTCACTCTGGCCCAAATCCGGCTGACTTTCTTTGGGTTCATTATTTTCTAAGGGTTTTGGATACCGGAAAGGATAACCATGGTCATCAAAGAACCGTCGGAAAGTGAACTCATAAAATGCATGTTCAGGATGCTTGTTACCACCAATGGGACTAGTTAATGTGTCAGAGGTTTTGGTGCTGTCACTGCTGTCATTCCACAAATTCTCCTCTTCTATTGGATCAAAGTTTGAGGTGTCCATAGGATGGCTAATCTTTGGAACATAGGGTGCTGGCTGTCTGCGGATGTCTTTAGAAAAATCAATGGAGGTAAAGAAAGGATGAGCCTTAATTTCATCTGCTCCGTTTCCACCAAGTCTGTCACTGGCTCCACAACAGAGCTTTGTGATGAGATCTCTTGCTTCAGGACTAAGTTTTACTTGTGGTGGAATGTACAGTGTACTCTCCCAATTTATTACCTGTAAAATAAAGTTTAAAAAAGGCACAGGATTAGCTTGGCATCAAATGTTAATTGTTTACTTTTAAGGCAAAATACCATTTCTAAACTTTGTTTCGCAAACATTTATTGAGAGCAATCAGAAACAGGAATTATGAAATTCCATTCAGGTGATGGATTTAGGAACAGTAGTATGCCACTCAATCCCTGAACTTGTTCCACAAATCATGATTGTCGTCTGTCCTAGCTCCGTGTGACTGGTTTTCCCTATTTCTCTAAGACCTTTGGGTTAACAGAAATCCATCACCCTCTAATATTAACAATTAACCCTGTATCAATTGTCATTTGCTTTAGTGCTTTCCAAACTCATAATTACCTTAATTTGAGTTTCTGCAGGTGTTGGAGCAAGAAAAGGAGGCTGTCCCACTAACATCTCAAAGAGTATAACTCCTACACTCCACCAGTCACACAGTTGTGTATATCCTGAAAGAGAGAAACCATTGTTTAAGTTAATTCTAAAATACAAGTAAAACCTAAAAATGTCTCCTGAGATTGAAATAAAGTAGTTAATATTTTTGATCAAATATGCCCAAATTGACATAGGACTGTACACAATGCTTTTGGGCAGTAAATTCTATGTAAGCAAAACTCACTAGGATATGTCACTAACCAAAATATGTATATAGATAGCAATAATTTTATTCATTCATTTTCTTTTAATTTACCTTACCCTAATTACATTTCTCTGTACAAAAGATTAAAGTATATAGCCCCTATATCATCTTGGATGTCCCTAGCAGTTAAATCAATAATCAGAAATATTGAAAATAGTTTTGTTTCATAGCCTCAAGATCAGAAAAGAAAACATGATTAAGGAAGAATATTATTTTAATTCTATATCATGTCAATTTGGAAATATATTGTCAGTCCTTCATTGCTACAGCATTTGAATATTTAAATATTTCAAAATTCATTCAAAAGTTGTTCATTTTTGTACACAAAAATAACTTTCATTCCGAAATAAAAACAAAACGCTGGAAATACTTAGCAGGTCAGCTTTTTTTGCTTTCCATATATTTTATTCTGCCTCATGAATTCCTCTTCATTTTTCATAGGTCATTTTATTCTCTTTGTCACTTAGTCCATGTACAGAGATGTCATGTAACACTGATCAGATTTTGTACACTTTGGAAGGACAAACTCCAAGGCAGAGTACAAAGTAAATGGCAGGATACTTGGTAGGGTGGAGGAGCAGAGGGATCTCAGGGTACATGTCCACAGATCCCTGAAAGTCGCCTCACAGGTGGATAGGGTAGTTAGGAAAGCTTATGGGGTGTTAGCTTTCATAAGTCGAGGGATAGAGTTTAAGAGTCACGATGTAATGATGCAGCTCTATAAAACTCTGGTTAGGCCACACTTGGAGTACTGTGTTCAGTTCTGGTCACCTCACTATAGGAAGGATGTGGAAGCATTGGAAAGGGTACAGAGGAGATTTACCAGGATGCTACCTGGTTTAGAAAGTATGCATTATGATGAGAGATTAAGGGAGCTAGGGCTTTACTCTTTGGAGAGGAGGAGGATGAGAGGAGACATGATAGAGGTGTACAAGATAATAAGAGGAATAGAGTGGATAGCCAGCGCCTCTTTCCCAGGGCACCACTGCTTAATACAAGAGGACATGGCTTTAAGATAAGGGGTGGGAAGTTCAAGGGGGATATTAGAGGAAGGTTTTTTACTGAGAGAGTGGTTGGTGCGTGGAATGCACTGCCTGAATCAGTGGTGGAGGCAGATACACTAGTGAAGTTTAAGAGACTACTAGACAGGTATATGGATGAATTTAAGGTGGGGACTTAATTTAATTTAAGGGTTTGAGGGTCTGCACAACATTGTGGGCCGAAGGGCTTGTACTGTGCTGTACTAGTCTATGTTCTATGTTCAAAGCTGTATGGAGCCCTTAAACAGTTAATTGGTTAAAAGTGTTGATCTAGAAATTTATTGGGGCATGGAACAATCCTTTGAAGAGTTAGGACATACTGAGAAAGTAAATGCTTTTCCCTTAGCCACCTGCCACTGTAAATTATATTGCTTTCACCTGCTGAGGGTTGTGGAGGAGAGAGACGAGGGGAAAGGGAGAATGTGTGTGGGGGGGCGAGAGTGGTGTTATTGAGGTTGCTGGTGTAACGCAGGTTAATTAAATTCAAAGATGTAATGTTAGAATGCGGAGGGATGAAAACAAGGGTTTACCAATTTTGAAAAAAAGAGAATTTGAAAAAAAGAGCACTATGCGAGAGGGGGTGTGCCTGACAGGGCGGACAAGGAGAGAAACACAGCAAAGATTAGAAGCTGAAGACTTGAACTGTTAAGAGTGGAATTAGTAGTGAGTATCTTTACCCTACTAACTTGATTATAGCCACAGAAGATTTATTGAAGCTATGGTGATAACACCATAACTATGAAAATGGACATGGGAAAACCAGTGGATGTAGTGTACCTGGACTTTCAGAAAGCCTTTGATAAGGTCCCACATAGGAGGTTAGTGTGCAAAATTAGAACAAATGGTATTGGGGGTAGGGTACTGACATGTATAGAAAATTGGTTGGCAGACAGGAAACAAAGAGTAGGGATTACTGGGTCCTTTTCAAAATGGCAGGCAGTGACTAGTGGGGTACCACAAGGCTCGGTGCTGGGACCGCAGCTATTTACAATATACATTAATGATTTAGATGAAAGGATTAAAAGTAACATTAGCAAATTTGCAGATGACACAAAGCTGGGTGGCAGTGTGAAATGTGAGGAAGATGTTATGAGAATGCAGTGTGACTTGGACAGGTTGGGTGAGTGGGCAGATGCATGGCAGGTGCAATTTAATGTGGATAAATGTGAGGTTATCCACTGGTGGCAAGAACAGGAAGGCAGATTACTATCTGAATGGTGTCGAGTTAGGAAGAGGGGAAGTACAACGAGATATAGGTGTCCTTGTTCATCAGTCACTGAAAGTAAGCATGCAGGTACAGCAGGCAGTGAAGAAAGCTAATGGCATGTTGGCCTTCATAACAAGGGGAGCCGAGTATAGGAGCAAAGAGGTCCTCCTGCAGTTGTACAGCGCCCTGGTGAGACCACACCTGGAGTATTGTGTACAGTTTTGGTCTCCAAATTTGAGGAAGGACATTCTAGCTATTGAGGGAGTGCAGCGTAGGTTCACAAGGTTAATTCCCGGGATGGCGGGACTGTCATATGTTGAAAGATTGGAGCGACTGGGGTTGTATACACTGGAATTTAGAAGTATGAGTGGGGATCTGATTGAAACATATATTATTAAGGGATTGGACACGCTAGAGGCAGGAAACATGTTCCTGATGTTGGGGGAGTCCAGAACCAGAGGCCACAGTTTAAGAATAAGGGGTAGACAATTTAGAATGGAGCTGAGGAAAAACTTTTTCACACAGAGGGTTGTGGTTCTGTGGAATGCTCTGCCTCAGAATGCAGTGGAGGCCAATTCTCTGGATTCTTTCAAAAAAGAGTTAAATAGAGCTCTTAAAGATAGCAGAGTGAAGGGATATGGGGAGAAGGCAGAAAAAGGGTACTGATTGTGGATGATCAGCCATGATCACAGTGAATGGTGGTGCCAGCTCAAAGGGCTGAATGGCCTACTCCTGCACCTATTGTCTATTGTCTATAACACACAGCAGCTATAAGGAGACAATATTGGCAGAGACGATAGTCCAAGATCCCTACCATGTAGTTGGGAATTAGTTCTATAAAATCATACCAAGGGATTTGGTCAAGTTTTTGTACAAGTTTGTGAATTGACTTGCTGTGCATGACAAGCCATTTCATTCCAATGAAACGTGAAAGAAGATGGCGAGCTACCCAAGATCAAAGAACCAGTGCGGGAATGAAATGTGTAAAGATAGCGGAGTGAAGGGATATGGGGAGAAGGCAGAAAAAGGGTACTGATTGTGGATGACTTAATACAATTGGATGTACAGATCGACCTTCACTAATCCGGCACCAATGGGACCTGAGGAGTGCCGGATTAGTGAAAATGCCGAATTACAGTAGGATCACATTAAGCATAATCAGTGCCGGATTATCGAAAGAACTGGATTACAGGTAGTCGGATTAGTGAAGGTTGACCTGTATAAATTATTTTCATTTGAAGAATCTGAATTTGCTTTTCTGCAAAAACTGATTATTTTTACGAAGACTTTGATAAGTTACTGAATGAGATTTACTTTGTCTAAAAGTTGTGATGTTGGAGAACTGTGAAAGGAGTTAAACTGTGTATATGTAATTTTTGAATTTGAATTTAAACATAGATGTCCTGCCTGGAACGGAAACTGAAGATAACTATAATACTTAAGAGTATGAATTATATTTAGTTTTCTAACTAACTAGGGATAAATAAAAAGGAATGTTTAGTCTGTAAACTTTTAAATTGGGAATAACACCAAATCTAATTAGTTAGAGAGATTAGAGTAATAAAGGATTCTCACTGATTCTAATTAAAAAGGAACTTGTCTTGGTTTGATATCTAAGATTTGGAACCTAAAGTGAATGGTGGCATTTTGAATTGTTCTTGCTCATGTAAATATTTTGTACATGTTTTTTTTCTTTTAAACAAACTTTATTTCCAGAAGTGTGTGGTTTCTGTTCAGTGCCTTCTTCCGATACCTAGAATCTTCTGATGGCCTACTAGCACCTAGCGTAATTTGATTTTCTCAAAGAGTGCGGCAACTAGTCACATGTGATAAGACTGGTGCTACGTAGGTGTTTCACTTGGGTTTGAAAAACGAAGTTATCACCTCAGACCAGATGAAGAGGTAACGGTGTCTGTCTCACAAGTAAGTATTTGACTTGAAACGGATCTATTTGAAGCTGATTTCCAAAGCTGAATGTTACACTTGGACAGAGTCCCTTTAGGTCATGTTAAAGCAAAACGCAGTGATGTCATCATCAATGCTGTGCAACAGATGCACACGCACACACACGACCAAGAATGAAAACAACCGACCTCACACTGGAAAAACTGTATTGTGCAGCGCATTTAAAAATAATGTCCATGCTGTATCTACATAGTTAGTATCTACATAAGAACAGCCAGTGAGATTAGGGAACCAGAGAATAAACAAGGAGCTCCTATTAAAGAAAAGGTAAGTAAAGAATATTGAAACAAAATTCATACAAATATAGAATAAATACAGGGATATTATAAATTGTATACAAGGTGCAAATTCTTACAATGTATGGTACAAAAACTGAATCTGTTGGTAAGATGACAGGGCTGGGTGGGGGGGGGGGGGTCCAAAATATAAATCCTGTGATGGTGAGAATATGGCAATAAATTTAAAGTCAGGGTGCTATATAATCTGAACATCCGGGTTGGCAACGTTCTCATGCACTTGCAGCTGTTGACCTTATAGATAATTGCAGGGTCTAAGAGTAACATAGAGAAGTGAAGACAGTGCATTTTGTAGGTTGCACACAGCACACGTTGAAATCATAGAACTTTATTGGTGGAGGGAGTGAATGCAAAATTAAGAGTACATTTCCAGCATCTGTAATTTTTTGGATTTCTACTTAATTGAGAGAATGAATGTACAAGGTCAATGAAGCGGGTCGCACCACAATTTTACACATGAAAGCATCTTCTTTATATCTAACCCTACCAAGCTCCTGCGTGAGTATTAAAAATATATCAGCTTTCTTTTCTAGAAAAAAATATTCAATAAGCTTCTGGGGGAAAAATGTACATTCCAAAAGGCAGGTAGTTCTGCAGGATGAGACTATTTATTCCTTCAGGACAGCTGAAATACATGTGATAAGAAGTTGATATAAATTACAAATTTTTAAAAAAGCATGTACTTTGTGTGCTGAAATTATAGAGGTTGAAATTTTTAAGCAATGCAAACTTTCAGTTATATGCTCATAAATGCATTTCACAGGTATACCCATTTAAATAGAAGGGCAAAGAGGTGTGGGATGTTGACAGTTTGCAGATTTACTGCAGTACACATCTTGCCAAAGAGGCCTGCTCTGAAACTTCCTCCAAAACTACACAGAGCTACAGATGAATATTCAGCAAAAGATTTCCTGGCCGAGAGAGTTCCCATTCCCAGATCTTCAATCAATGAACTTCCAGGAATAGCTGCGGCTCTATCTCAGAAATGGCAAAGCCTGGGAAATCATTATTTTAGTAGGGTTTGTGGCCATTCAGATTCAGATTTATTTATCACATGTATAACAAAACATATCGTGAAATGCATTGTTTGCGTTAACAATCAACACACCGAAGGATGTGCTGGGGGCTGCCCTTAAATGTCGCCACACATTCCAATGCCATCATAGCACGCCCACAATGCTTGGCACAACTACACAGAACACAACAAAACAGCAGATACATAATATTCTAATGGATGCAGTCAATCAGAACAGCTGAGGAAATTCTCCCCAATAATTTCATGCTATATTTTTCTTTCAAAAGTACACCGACATCAAAAAAGACTTGTGATACTTACCTTTTCGTACCAGAACCTCAGGAGCAATGTAGTTTGGAGTTCCGACCAGTGAGTGGGCCAGGCATCTTTGGTGCTGTCGGGCAGCCCTCTGTTCAAGGGTTTTTAATCTATCACCACACTTGCAATCAGACAAGTCTCCCCAAAGATCACTTGGCTCCATGCTGTCTTGTCTGGCATGGCTCCCTTTTATAAAGCGGAAAATAAAACAGATGAAATCAAATCAACTATTACTTTTTATGCGAAAGAAGAAAATATTTAGCTTTTTAGCTTTTAGAGTCACAGATTGCCACAATGTAGAAACAAACCCTTTGGCCCATCAAATCCACTGAACATCAAGCACCCAATTACACCAAAAGTACAATCATCCCATCTTTCAAACAGTTCTCCCAATTTTCTCTTCATCCCATTGCCCACCAAATTCTGCCATTTACTTACACGCTGGGGCAATTTTCAGGGACCATTCATCCGCAACCCCCAAGCTTTTGGGGTGGAGGAGGAAAGTGGTGCGCCCAGAAGAAACCCTTGCATGCAAATTCCACACTGATAGACCCAGAGGCCAGCACTGAACCTAGACTGCTAGAAACGTCACTGTGGCCGTCCTATTGATATCTTACTAACTTTAGTTCTTTGGCCGGAACTTCATCCTCAGCAGTAACATGTTCAAAATATAACAACGGAACATTGGAATCAAATTTCAAAAGAAGAGTACAAGGATTTAATTGGAACCAAATTTCAGAAGCAGGTCTTAATGCACAACCCAACTGTGCTTTTCCGACCAAAATCGACAGGTTCACATTTCCTTGCATTGTGCTCCACTTACTTGATCTTTACCACCCTCTTAGCTTCCCTATGTCCTCTTCATAACTTATTTACATCTTTATGGCCTCAAATTTAGTACCACATTTTGTCTAGTTTTTCATATAATGTGAGTCAAGAACCTGTTGGACTGCAATTTTTACAACTGTATTTCATATTAGCCAGTCAATTGCTTACTCAGGCCAACATGTTGTTACTCATAGGAACGCATAAATCAGAAGTAGGAATAGGTGGTTATTTATGATATAGTCCTGAAATTCCTGCGTCTTACGAGAGTCATGGCTGGAGTGCCAAGAAATTATGAAAAATTCAAATTCCTGTTGGTAAGTTCCAAAACAACAGCAGCAAAACCTCAAGTTCTACAATCAATTCAGTCATTACCTTTTGTCACATTACAGTTTTATATAAAAGCGATGGGTGACAGGATAGCTCAACAAAGCTCAAGGAACCCCCTTATTTTTCAACTAGGTGTTTTGCAGCTCTCCAAACTTAACAACCAATTAAACAAATTTCAGTTATAACCAGACCTTCCATTTTGCATCACCTCCTCCAATTGACAAACATTCAGCTCTGTCTTTCAGCTGATAGCGCCACCACCATTCTCTTAATATTACTTTGTCATCTTCACCACCTAAAGTATGTCTGCTTACTAACTTATCCTGATTCTAATTCAGTCATTGGTTTGAAACATTAGTTCTGTCTTTCTCATCACAGGTGCTGCCAGTCCCGCTGAGCACTTACATTTGCTTGAGGTTCAGGGGAAGACCAGGAGTAATGCAATCTGCGATCAATTGCTGGAAGATGTCCATGTTAGGAATGGATCAGAATTTATCTCCACATTGGCCTAATGACATGCTTCAAATTAGCTACAATGGATGTGTTAATAAGTAGCAAATGCTAGAGTGGAAAAACAAGTTCTGTAAGTACTCATATATTTCATTGAAGACAACTAATTTATCTTTATCTTCAACATACTGAGGAGGGAGACCTAGTTAGGTGGATTTAAAATTGGTTCAAAGGGAAGAAGCAGAGGGTGATGGTTGAAGGTTGTTTCCTGGACCGGGGGCTGGTAACTAGCGATGTGCCGTAGGGATTGGTGTTGGGACCCTTGTTATTTGTTACTTATATAGATGGTTTGCATGCAAATACACTTGGCTTAATCAGTAAGTTTGTGGGTGACACAAAATTAGAAGGTGTTGCTGATAGTGAAGAAGGTGATATTGTAGTTTACAGAAGGATCTTAATCAGTTAGGAAAGTGGACCTAATATTGGCAAATGGATTTCAATACAGATAAGTGTGAAGGGATGCAAGTTTTAGAAAGTCACACTAGCATAGGACTTATGAATGGTAGGGCATTCAGGAGTGCCATAGAACAGAAGGATTTAGGAGAACAAATTCAAAGTTTATCACAGGTAGATCAGGTGGCGATAAAGGCGTTTAACACACTGGCCTTCATCTGTCAGGCATTGAAATATTATGCTGTAGCTGTAAAAGTTGATGTTCAGGCTGCACTTGGGAGTACTGTGTCCAGTTTTGGTCATCCTGCTGTAGGAAAAATGCAGTTAAATTGGAAAGAGTGCAGAAAAAATTTACGAGGACGTTACCAGGACAAGTGGGTCTGAGTAATATAGATGGGTTGGCCAGGCTGGGTCTGTATTCCTTGGAACACTGGAGAATGAAAAGTGACCTTATAGAAATGTTTAAAGCTATGACAGGCACAGATAAGATGAACATCAACAGTCTTTTCCCCAAGGTAGGGGAGTCTAAAACTAGGGGACACGAGTTTAGAGGGAGAGGGAAAAGACTGAGGGGCAACTTTCTCATGCAGAGTGTGGTGATCATGTGGAATGTGGTGCCAGAGGAAGCGGCTGAGGCAGGTACAATAGTATCAGTGTACTGTACATGGAGGGTGGGGTTTAGAGGGGTATGGGCTGAATGCAGTAAATAGGAACTAGTTGGGTGGCTAATAAGGAAGTTGGGAAGTTTCCATGCTAGACGGTGATGAGGCCACATGTACTGTGTTTAGTTTTGGTCATCCTGTTATAGGAAGAATGTGATTAAACTGGAAAGAGTGCAAAAACAAATACTACTTATTCTGACTTCTTCCCCCTTCCTTTTCAGTCCTGATGAAGGGTCTCAGCCCGAAACATTGACTGTTTATTCCCCTCCATAGATGTTGCATGACCTAATGAGTTCCTCCAGCATTTTGTGTTTTACTCTGGATTTTCAGCATCTGCAGAACCTCTTGTGTTATTACAAGGGAGTTGCCAGCACTTGAGGGACTGATTTAGAGGGGGAGGGTGGACTGGCTGGAGCTTTACTCCTTGGAGAGTAGGATACTGAGGGATAAAATCATGAGGGGCATAGATAGGATAAATGCTGTTTTTTCCAGGGAATCAAAAACTGGAGAAGATAGTTTAAGGTTAGAGGTGAAAGACTTAATAAGAATGTAAAAGAGAACTTTCTTTTAAAACAGCAGATGATAGATATATGGAACCAGCTGCGAGAAGGGATGGTTGAGGCAGGTACATTAGATACATTATGTGGACAGGATGTTGATGACAAGAGTTTAGAAAGATATAGGCCAAGTGCTGGAAAATAGGAATAGCTTAAATATTTATTTTAGACAGCACTGACAGATATGGGCTGAAGTGACTTTTTCTGTGCAGTATGACTCTATGACTCTAACCCATTTAAAGCTAAAGCAGGGGTCAATCCTCCATTTAAGCCCTGCTTTTGCATTTAAAGTCTGTAAATTCTTTTCCACAAATGATATCAAAATGTGTGTGCACTTGCCATAGCAAATGCAGATTGTACTTGCCCAGTGACCTGCTATATCTCCAGATTATATACATTAGAGAATCAAGGAAAAATATCTGAATTAAATGCAACTGAACTTTTGATAAAATTCATTCATGTAGCAACATGCAATAGAATTTCATTAATTTCACCATCTTGATGCCATCCTCATCAATATAAATCTCTTCACACTTCTGGCAGCTGTTTCACTGCAATCGGGGTAAAAAACCTTTCAAGATATTTAATCACAAAAAAAAATGGCTCCAAGGCTAATTATAGTCCCCTACTGTTACTTAAATCATACAGCTCAAAATCAGGCCCCCCAGCTCACCACATCTGTACCAGCCATGAATACCATTCTATCCCCATCAGAGCTTCCAACACTCAGTCCAAGTGCTGATCTAAATACTTATTAAACGTTGTGAGAATATCTGTCACTACCACCCCCCAGGCAATGCAGTCCAGATTTCAACCATCTTCTGAATAAAAATCTTCTCCAAGTGTCCTCCTTAATCTTTTTTTTTTATAAATAATTATTATTGAATTTTCAAAAAGAATACATGAAAAGATAAAATCTACCCACCCCCCCTCCCCTTAACCCTCCCCCCCCATATATGTAGTCTACCTAAAAGAAAGAAAGAGAAAAAAAAAAGAACTGCCTGGGTATTGGAAGGTTTCCACATGCTCCATGGGATTCAAAATAAATTTGGTATAATTATTCGTTATTTTCCCCAAGTAACCAAATTCTTTGTCGGAGCACTTAAATATGACATCCTATCTTTTGTAAATAAGGGCGCCAAATATTCAAGAATGTTAGATAATTATCTCTTAAATTATAAGTAATTTTTTCAAGTGGAATAGAACTAGCCATTTCATTATTCCAACGATCCATACTTAAATACGAATCAGATTTCCAAGTAACTGCTATAGTCTTCTTAGCTACTGCCAATGCAATTTTTATAAATTCTTTCTGATATTTATTCAATTTAAGTTTTGGTTTTATCCCTTCAATATCACCTAATAGAAATAATACAGGGTTATGTGGAAGTTGAATTCCAGTAATTTGTTCCAATAAGACTCTTAAATTTATCCAAAAGGGTTGAATTTTAAAACAAGACCAAATAGAATGTAAAAAAGTACCAATTTCTTGATTACACCGAAAACATTTATCAGATAGATTTGAACTTAATCTATTTATTTTTTGTGGTGTAATATATAATTGGTGTAAAAAATTATATTGTACTAATCTAAGTCGAACATTTATTGTATTTGTCATACTGTCCAGACAAAGTCTTGACCAATTTATTTCATCAATATTAATATTCAGATCTGTTTCCCATTTTTGCTGATCTAAATACTTATTAAACGTTGTGAGAATATCTGTCACTACCACCCCTCAGGCAATGCAGTCCAGATTTCAACCATCTTCTAAATAAAAATCTTCTCCAAGTGTCCTCCTTAATCTTCTATCCCTCACTTTAACCTAATACCATCTGGTTACAGTTTTTTTTTTGGTATCCCCAATGTAGCTGAGTTCTATTTAAAAGAATAGATCTTTTATTCCTTTGTCGAGAACAACAGTTCTCCTGTTGCCTGCTTCATAGTACAGCAAAATAGAAAAAAATCTTTCTGGTAGATCCATTGCTCCTCTGAATTCCAGTGCCTTTAGTATAATATGAGCCCAGAAATACATAGAACCAACTCACATCAATTTCAGATTCACTCACCGAATATAAATATACTATTTATATTTGCTTGGGCATTCATAAACAAGAATCAGCTTCCAATGCTTTGAAAGGAGAAGCAAACATCTACAGTATATAAAAATGAAGACTAGAGGTCATTTTGTCAGCTTATCTTCCACAACCAATAAACAAGGAAAGGGCTTAAAGTCAACAAGCTGAACTGATGTGATCTCAGTATGATCACTTTTCATGTTGCTTTCTGGATGAAAGAGTTCTCAGCAGTACATTGTATCACCTGGATGCTTCATCTTTCCAAATCTAAAGACAACATTACAGACTTCATAAAACATTCATGGCGTACCTTTGAAAATACCTTAGGTCTAGAAGTCCCTGCTGGTAAATCTGACTTATCTACCAAACTCCGTCTCTGAAATTTGGAATGAGCACTGTCGAGTACAATACATATATATGTCTAAATATTGCAAGTGCTGTTAGCATTCAGGGATGTATTTGTAGGTAACTGCACATCTCCCTCGCTCCTGCATAACTGAGAACACATAGAACATAACAACCCAATGAACCCTGCCAATATTGGTTCAGCATCAGCCTACAGGAATTTGAACCACATCAGTCAAACTGGATAATATTTCTGATCCTCTCTCCAAGCAGTAAAGATGGAAAATTCCCCTTCTACAAACTGGCAAAGTTATTTAACCACAGCATGTAAATGAAGCTTCAGGGCAAAAGCTGATACTCTGCTGTCAATTGAGGCACAATATTACCAATTTTACAAGCTGAAATCAAATATACAAAAAGCACTATTATGAATATTCTAGTAAAAATGTTAAAAACTATTAGCAAGACTTACCTTTCTGATAGTATTTGGAATCATGTGTCCATCTGAACCCAGTACAAAGACCAAAGTCAGTGAGCTTAATGTGTCCGTCAAGATCTATCAGGATGTTATCAGGTTTAATATCTCTGTGAATAAATCCCATTTTGTGGACGCTCTCAATGGCTAAAGTCAGTTCTCCAATATAGAATCTTGCCAATGATTCTGGAAAAACTCCCATTCGTATTAAGAGACTCATCATATCTCCACCAGGGATGTAATCCATCACGAAGTACAAGCTGTCTTTATCTTGGAAGGAGTAGTAAAGCTTAACCACCCATTCATTGTCAGCTTCAGCCAGAATGTCCCTTTCAGCTTTCACGTGAGCCACTTGATTGCGACTCAACACATCTTTTTTCCTTAGAGTTTTCATTGCATACAGAGCATTGGTGTCTACTTTTTGAGCCAGGCAGACCTCCCCAAATGCACCGACTCCCAGAGTCTTAATTTTTACAAACAGGGATTTGTCCATTTTTGCTCTTTTCAATCTGTTGTAATTGGATTCTTTCTGATTAAGCATTTTCCTCATCTGTTCTTGTTCAGCCACGGACAGTCCTGCCTTTGGAAGTCATACATTACAAATTAATAAAAATAGATGAATTGTACTTGGGGAAGGAAAAAAACTTAACTATGCAAAAGAACTGAAAAACTACTTGTGAGTTTTGACTTTCAACTTGTCCACGAAGTATACACTGACAATTGTAAAATTAGCCAGATTGCTACCAGCAAGAAAGTGAAGCAACATGGATTATCAGGAATGAAACTCCAAAGGGAAACAATTTAACATCTATGTAGCATTACTCTGAGATTCATTAATTCTTCCTGTGTATATGAACATTGCACAGGATGACTTAACCAGATGAGGAGGGGTTGTGAAAGAAATGTATTTACCAAAACTTTCATAAGGAACTACCATACAGTGCCCTATGATTTTCTAGCCATTTCAATACCATATTTTTCTGTATCTCACAAGTGTTTGTTGTCAGTGCAACTACAATAGCCACAAAAATGTTTTTCCCACTAGATTTTCTGAACACTCCTGCCTTTTGAAGGAAGGAAAATAGAGATGTCTGGTGGTACAGGCCACACCAGAAGTACTCTGTAGCCATCAGTGTCCTCAACCATGTGGTACAGATATATCTACATTTATCAGAGTGAGAGTGTTGGTTTGATTAGGTCTGGATACTGTAGCAAATTAGAATGTAGCAAAGGTTTTGCCAGTATCTAGGAATTACAATCAGCTGCCCATCAACAAAGCAAGAAGTTAACATTAACTGGATGCAGCAGGAGTATAACATGCTCCTTTTATGAAGTATAACTTTTGTGGAGTTAAAAGTATTCCTGAAGTAATAGATTATGCTCTAATGTATTTCAGATAATCTCTGAAAAGAACCACAGACTCCCCACTGGCTCTGGTGCCCTCCAATACAGATTAGCCACATATTCCACAGTGTTCTTCAGTTTAAGGTAGATAACATGCAAGCATGCACTACCACAGCCAAGTCACTGCTGCATCACATCACTTAGTAACGATTGTCAATGAATGAATAAATGACAGATTGATCCTCATGGGCATCTTTTAAAATCAGACCCATGTGATTCAAATGCAAACTGGCTCACAAAGTAACAGGTTTCTCTATGTTGTTCGTACTGTGTAATCTAGTTTATTCTCCTGTGGCTCACTATTTAAATCTCTATGAACATGAGTGAGTGAAAACATGCACTTTGCAACATATCAGCGCATCTAAAAATTTGCAAGGTGGCTATGGTTTGTTTTAGTGTCCATTTGCTCTGAAACACCATTTCTCTTAACTGATAACTGTCTGAAACCAATCTAGATTGTTTTTGATCATAGGATTTGCTTTTGATCACATCACATGCAATCACAAATATGATCTATTTTTATTTCTGTATCAATATTTAAATCCCTCCTGTCTAAGCCTATCGGATGCTGAAGTCCTCATCCACACCTTTGTGACAACATATACCTTGTTCTACTCTCTGAGCTAAAACTCCAAAACTCGCTCCCTGCATCCTAACTCCCCCCAACCCCCAACACCCAAGACCAGTGTCCTTGATAGCTTTCACCAATTCTCAGTTAACTCAATATTAAAATTATTACGTGGCTGTACATTTTCTTTCTCCAACCTCCTCCAGCCATGTAACCATAGAATATATTGCTGTTCTTTCATTTTTGGACTTGACCATTCCAAATGTAATCATCCAAGGTTTTCAAGACCTAAACCCTAGAATTCACTCTCTAAATCTCTCCACCACTTTCTCCTCCTTTAAGAGAGTGTTTAAGATCTCTCTTCTTAACTAAACTTTTGATCATCTGCCTTAGTCTCTCCCAATATGGCTTGCTATCAAATTTTATTTGATAATATCCTCAAGAAACATCTCAGGATATTTTGTTTTAAAAGGCACAATAGCAATGCAAGTCATTTTGGGTTTATAGACAACTTTAAAAAGTAAAATTGATATGATAATGACTCTTCTTTTTTTGGCCGCAAAATATATTGAAAATGAGAGGAGAAGGGAAAGCAACTGAAATTTGGGTACTTCCTTGTTTCCAGAATTGTTTCTACCCCCATTCTCAAAATTTCTAGGGGTTAAGGATTATAAGTAAAAAATAACTTGACATGCAAGCTCTGTTTCTGTTGAAATGGACATTTTCTCCTGCATCTTGGTGTTTAAGACAATGGTCACCCTGCTACTCCTGACTAAGAAGGCAACCTAACCCAATCCAGGTTTTCCCTCTATATCCCATTGTCAAATCCACGCCAGACCTTAACCAATGAATTTCAATGATACTCTCACCACAGTGATTACAAGGCGGTTAGAGCAGTTTACAATCATTAAGGATTTTGTGAATAGATTGTTGCAAGTATTTTAACTTTCAACTTGTGCCAGTCCTGTTAGCCAGAAAGGATTCAGGCATCAGAATGCTAATACATGTTATTATAATGCAACAGTTAGTAATGTTAGAGTGCTCTTTCTGATTTAAAATGGACAAAGCAATTGAAGGAATCATTATAGATGAAGGCAAAGATTGCTCTGTTAAATGCAGTACACCGTGGGAAGTATATTTTAAGTCATGGTCAGTCCTTGTAACTCACAGAACTGAAAAGGTTTTGCCCTGTGTCTGTGATTGTGTGGTGGTGCCAGAGGCCACTTACTCTCATTCCCCATCTGCTGGCAGAAGTCAGTCAGTGACACTACCAAAGATTATTCCCTCCCAGAAACATTTTTCCAGCAGAATAATATCCCAGTCCCACAACTTACTTCTGCAGACCAGACATGTTTTAACAATTAAAAATCAATACCTTTGACATCTCTTGCTCCAACTGCAACCTTCTGTTTAATTTTTGTTGGTATGTTTTCATTATATTTTCTACATGTTGTTCCATGAAGAATTTAAAAGCAAAAGGGGAGTAGCTTTTAATTCTCGATTCTCTCTTTTCCTCATCTTTGTTGTTTTTGCGAACTGGTACAGGAGATGTTTGAATAAGTTTTTTGTCCTTTCCCATCTTCTCTGATTTGTTTGGCTTGCTATTTTTCTCAGATTTTTGATTGCCGATACTTTCAGTTTCATTGCATGTCAAACTTTGAATAGCCCGAATATTTTGGTCCACACCCATGCATAAACTATTGGCATCAAACTGCTCTGTGCTGTTCTGAAGTAACAGATGTTTTGGATATGGTGGTGGAGGGCATCGACGCTCTTTCACAGAGTAATCATCAGGCTCCAGGGGATAGGCTACAGCCCCACCTACTGCCAATGGCTTCTGATCCATTGCATCATTGCTATCTGTGCCCTGAGTCTGTAACCATGCTGGATGTAAAGGTGCCACAGCTGTCTGAGGCTCAGGCCTTGGAACTCTAATGCTCCTCACTGCTTTGAGAATAGGGGTTGATGTTACTGCTGTAATAGTATTGGTAGTGTTAAGAGATGGATCTGTTTTGTTCGTCTGAACTTGTCTCACAGATGGTGATGTCTGCAGTTTATTATTGAATGAATTAGTTCGATTTGGAATTTTGGCATCTGGCCTCAGGTGGCCGGCTGATCTTGGCAATGTCTCCAGCCCAGTGTTCTGCAGGGAATCCCTTCTCATTGGAGATGGTACCTGCCAATGCTGTACCTGGGAAGAGTTAATATCAAAAATCTCCATGTTCAGGCTATTTCTTGAGGGTGTCATCATATTTGGGGCAAGTTCAGGAAAGTCATTTCCAAATGCTGGAGCAACACCTGGCAACATCTGCATTTGAGGCGATGTAGGACTTTGTTGTCTGTGGTGGGACTGTGGTAAGTATAGAACTGTTGGAGACTGTTGGAAGGTGAGCGTGGCAATGCCTTGAGTGACATGATTTTTATTCTGAAGGCTTCCATAACTTCCCTCTTGTTGGATCTTATTTTGGAAAGATGAGCTTCTTTGGACAGGATAACCTAAAGAAACAGCGTTGTCTCCTTGAGCTATTAAATGCTGCCTGATATAATGAGGATTATTTGACACTTGAGAGCCTTGTAGTGCAATTGTTTGGCTGCTGTGATTTGAGAGGTTGTAACTAATCATTTGGAGAGTTTGGCCTGTCTCACCTTTGGCTGAATATGCTTTCTGTTGATGTTTAATATCACAAGCTATGGGTGGGAATATATTATTCGATGGAGGATTCTGTCCACTCATTGTAGGGTGCTGTCCTATGGGGGAGCACCTCTGTCCGGGATTGTTAGCTGTCATGGCTTGTCCAGTTGCAACTAAAAAGTTAACATTAGATGTATTTGCAAATTGCCGTGATAGTTCATTATGTATACTTCCACCCTCAGCTCCAGAATCTGCTGCTTCGTAAATTGGATTTCCCATCTGATGATAGGCAGACAAAGAGTCGTTTGATCCTTCGAAACTTGGTCTATGATCAAGATGTGGTCCAACACCTTTTCCTTAAAGTAAACAAATCATAATATTACTATCACAATGAGTTTCCTGCACTAACGCAAAACATTATGGTTAAAAACATGGCGCAAAAAATCATATTCTACTCTGCGCTATCCTAGATTCCTCCTGGATTAAAAATAATGGACCCACTCAAGATTATCAAGTCCATTTAACAACGGCAACTAATACATATGTGGCACTTTTAATGGAAAGCACTCTCAGGCATTTCATGGAAATACATTTTAACAAATTTGATTATCTACAAAGAGACTTTGAGGTAGATGACCAACAGCTTCATTGAAGGGTGCAGGTTTTAATAAATGCACTGAAGGTGGAAAGACCAATAGAGAAATGGTGAGATTTGAAAGGAGAATTCCAGAATTGAAGGCAGAGTCACCATTAGTGGAACGGCTAAATTCATGAATGATTATGAAAGCAGAAATTCAGGAACAGTGGCATCTGAGGGTTATAGAGCTGCATGAGATTACAAAGCTGGGAAGAGTGAGCCACATGGGCTCTGAGAATATGGGTAAGGATTTTAAAATCATGTCCTGTCAAGGGCTAATGTAAGTCAACGAATATGGAGTAATGAACCACCCAAACACTGCATTTTCTTTTCAACGAGGAGCTGAATATGAGACAATAGACAACATCCAAGATTTAACCCATTTATTTTCTCAGTAGATTTAATTGATTTTTGTGCTCTTATGATATGGAATTAAAAACTTGGGAGGAACTTAAATTTTGATTACTGATCAATAATTGCTACTGATTTATGAATACATTAATTCAAGCTGTTTAAATACTATCCTAAGACCAAAAAGACAGGAAAGCAAAAAGCCTGAAAACATTGGCAAAGAAATCTTGTGCAAAATTAAGTGAAACTTACGATTCTTCAAAATAAACTGCATTTTTTCAACACATCACATTTCTCATCATACGAGAAAGTCATGCATTATTTCTGGCTTTGTATAAGCTTTGTCAAAGTTTTTAAACTCTTCAGCATCAGGATATCAGAGCTTTATAAGGAACACTTTATAGACAAGGCAATCACAACTTTCATTTCAATTAAATTGCTTGAAGGAACATTGTGAGCAACTTAGAAGACTAATACTCTAATATCTAAATTGTTGCTTTGTTCTTCATCACAGCTGCATAAATTGAAAATCTGCCCATTAATTCAAAATGGACGAAGGCAAAGAGACAACATTAGAAGAAAAAAATAAGTTTCTCCTTGTTTCATATACTATATATAAATAAAAAACACTATGATATTCTTGCCTTTAGGCTAACAACACCTTCTTAGGTTACAGCTCCACAGTAGCATTTCCTTCTGGCAAAAGAATTAGCAAATTGTGGGAGGCAATCTCATGCAAGCGGCATCTTGTCCTGGGTCAAAAGCACTTCAAGCAAAATTGCTGGACAGCTATTGTAATTAGCCACTAAAGACAATTTCCCTTGAGGCCAAATCCAAATAGCCATCTCTGCCCCAGAGACATCTAAGAACAAAGAAGATTGAAATAGGAATGCCCATAGGGCCTCTCACAACTTTCCTGTTATTCAATAAAATCGTGGGTCACCTTATGACATATACATTCCTGCTTAATCCCCATTTCTCTTTGCATCCAGAAGTCTATGAAGCTCATTTTCCATGTTAGAGCTTTCACAACTCTGAAGTGAAGAATTCTACAGAATTACAATCTTCTGCAGAAAAAAAATATTTGATTCTCACTCCTAAACAACCACCCTTACCCCAATACTGTGCTAACCCTTCTGATCTCCCCCTCCTCCAACCGATTCTAGATTCTCCAGCAAAAGGAAATTGCTTTTTGGCATCTATCCAATAAATCCTTCACAGAATCTTAAGTCTTAATGAGATCCTGCATGCTACAAGCCAAACCTTTTTCCTTCTTCCTTCTCAGGAGAAACCTCCCATCCTAGAAATTAATCTAATGAATGTAGACTGTGCTGACTCTAATCATATTTATCTTTGGCTAATTTAGTGTATACTGGGAATCAGGCCTGTTTTCCCTTCATAGCTTATTACACAATAACTCAAGCAGTCTCATTTTATATAGAACATAATAGGTGCTGAGAACCTATGTAATGATACAATTAACAGATATACCTCCCAATGTTACACCTGAACCCAAAGGGGACCAATATCCTGGCGGTAAGGTTTAATAGAGTTGTTAGGGAGGGTCTAAACTAATTTGGTGGGGGGCAGGGGGATGGGAACCAGAATGATAGAGCGGAGGAGGGGGAAAACAGAAATAAATCTAAGATAGTGAGCAGTAAAGATGTCAGGAAGGACAGGCAGGTGACAGGGCAAATTTGCAGCCATTGGGATGAGTTGCATTGCAATAAAGTTGCAGTGCAATCAAAGCAAAAAGTACCAAATACTGGTCTTAAGGTGTTATACTTAAATGCATGCAGCATAAGGAATAAGGTGGATGATCTTGTCGTACAGCTACAGATTGGCAGGTATGATATTGTGGCCATCACTGAGACGTGGCTAAAGGATGCATGTCTATGGAGCTGAACGTCCAAGGATACACGGTGTATCGGAAGGATAGGAAGGTAGGCAGAGGGGGAGGCATGGCTTTATTGGTAAGAAATTATATTAAATCATTAGAAAGAGGTGACATAGGATCGGAAGGTGCAGAGTCTTTATGGGTTGAGCTAAGAAATGGCAGGGGTAAAAAGACCTTGATGGCAGTTATATACAGGCCTCCTAACAGCTGCAGTGATGTGAACTACAAATTACAACAGGAAATAGAAAAGGCTTGTCAGAAGGGCAGTGTTACGATAATTGTGGGGGATTTTAACATGCGAGTGGATTGGGAAGATCAGGTCAGCACTGGATCTCAATAGAGAGAATTTGTAGAATGTCTGCGAGATGACTTTTTAGAACAGCTTGTTGTTGAGCCCACTAGGGATCGGCTGTACTGGATTGGGTGTTGTGTAATGAACCAGAGGTGATTAGAGAGATTGAGGTGAAGGAACCCTTAGGAGGCAGTGATCATAACATGATTGAGTTCACTGTGAAATTTGAGAAAGAGAAGCCGAAATCCGACGTGTCGGTATTTCAGTGGAGTAAAGGAAATTATAGTGGCATGAGAGAGGAACTGGCCAAAGTTGACTGGAAAGGGACACTAGCGGGAAGAATGGCAGAGCAGCAGTGGCTGGAGTTTATGCAAGAAGTGAGGAAGGTGCAAGACAGATATATTCCAAAAAAGAAGAAATTTTCAAATGGAAGAAGGATGCAACCGTGGCTGACAAGAGAAGTCAAAGCCAAAGTTAAAGCAGAGAGCATACAAGGAAGCAAAAATTAGTGGGAAGACAGAGGATTGGAAAGTTTTTAAAAGCTTACAAAAGGAAACCAAGAAGGTCATTAAGAGGGAAAAGATAAACTATGAAAAGAAGCTGGCAAATAATATCGAAGAGGATACTAGAACTTCTTCAAGTATATAAAGAGTAAAAGACAGGTGAGAGTAGATATAGGACCAATAGAAAATGATGCTGGAGAAATTGTAATGGGAGATAAGGAGATGGTGGAGGAACTGAATGAGTATTTTGCACCAGTCTTCACTCAGGAAGACATCAGCAGTGTACTGGACACTCAAGGGCGTCAGGGAAGAGAAGTGTGCACAGTCACAATTACGACAGAGAAAGTACTCAGGAAGCTGAATAGGCTAAAGGTAGATAAATCTCCCGGACCAGATGGAATGCACCCTCGTGTTCTGAAGGAAGTAGCTGTGGAGATTGCAGAGGCATTAGCAATGATCTTTCAAAAGTCAATAGATTCTGGCATGGTTCCAGAGGACTGGAAGATTGCAAATGTCACTCCGCTATTTAAGAAGGGGGCAAGGAAGCAAAAAGGAAATTATAGACCTGTTAGCTTGACATCGATGGTTGGGAAGTTGTTGGAGTCGATTATCAAGGATGAGGTTACGGAGTACCTGGAGGCATATGACAAGATAGGCAGAACTCAGCATGGTTTCCTTAAAGGAAAATCCTGCCTGACAAACTTAGTGCAATTTTTTGAGGAAATTACAAGTAGGCTAGATAAGGGAGATGCAGTGGATGTTGTATATTTGGATTTTCAGAAGGCCTTTGACAAGGTGCCACACATGAGGCTGCTTAACAAGATAAGAGCCCATGGAATTACGGGAAAGTTACATACGTGGATAGAGGGTTGGCTGATTGGCAGGAAACAGAGAGTGGGAATAAAGGGATCCTAATCTGGTTGGCTGCCGGTTACCAGTGGTGTTCCACAGGGGTCTGTGTTGGGGCCGCTTCTTTTTACGTTGTACATCAACAATTTGGATTATGGAATAGATGGCTTTGTGGCTAAGTTTGCTGATGATACAAAGATAGGTGGAGGGGCCGGCAGTGCTGAGGAAACAGAGAGTCTGCAGAGAGACTTGGATAGATTGGGAGAACGGGCAAAGAAGTGGCAAATGAAATACAATGTTGGAAAGTGTATGGTTATGCACTTTGGCAGAAAAAATAAACGGGCAGACTATTATTTAAATGGGGAAAGAATTCAAAGTTCTGAGATGCAACGGGACTTGGGAGTCCTTGTACAGGATACCCTTAAGGTTAATCTCCAGGTTGAGTCAGTGGTGAAGAAGGCGAATGCAATGTTGGCATTCATTTCTAGAGGAATAGAGTATAGGAGCAGGGATGTGATGTTGAGACTCTATAAGGCACTGGTAAGACCTCACTTGGAGTACTGTGGGCAGTTTTGGGCATTTAAGAAAGGATGTGCTGACGTTGGAGAGGGTTCAGAGAAGATTCAGTAGAATGATTCTGGGAATGAGAGGGTTAACATATGAGGAACGTTTGTCCGCTCTTGGACTGTATTCCTTGGAGTTTTGAAGAACGAGGGGGGACCTCATAGAAACATTTCGAATGTTGAAAGGCATGGACAGAGTGGATGTGGCAAAATTGTTTCCCATGGTGGGGGAGTCTAGTACGAGAGGGCATGACTTAAGGATTGAAGGACGCCCATTCAGAACAGAGATGTGAAGAAATTTTCTTAGCCAGAGGGTGGTGAATCTATGGAATTTATTGCCACAGGCGGCAGTGGAGGCCAAGTCATTGGGTGTATTTAAGGCAGAGATTGATAGGTATCTGAGTAGCCAGGGCATCAAAGGTTACGGTGAGAAGGTGGGGGAGTGGGACTAAACGGGAGAATGGATCAGCTCATGATAAAATGGCGGAGTAGACTTGATGGGCCAAATAGCCGACTTCTGCTCCTTTGTCTTCTGGTCTTATGTTAAGCTATTGAAAATGTAGTTATATTTAATCATCATTGGTTCAGGAACAGCTCAGGGATTCAGGAACAACTTCTTCCCCTCTGTCATCTGACTTCTAAATGGACAATGAACTCATGAACACTACCTATTTTTTTTTTAAATTTTTTTTTTGCAGTACTTATTTTAACTTAACTATCTAATAGACATATATGCACACTGTAATTCAGTTTTTTCTCTATATTTATCACATATTTCATTGCATGGCTGCTGTAAAATTAACACATTTCATGACATATGCCAGTGATATTATACCTGATTTTGATAGAGCCAGTCAAAAAATAACCTGTGTAGTGAGAGCTTATGTGGACAAGGTTCTTAATGAATGCTTTGTATCCATCTTTGCAAAAGAGAGAAATACTGCTTATTTTATACTTAAAGGAGGAAGTGTGTGAATTATTGCATAGAATGAACAATGGGAGAGAGAGGAAGTATTACGATTTAATACGTACTGGAAATTGCCAGGAATGGAAAAATTTGGCTGAGGTTGTTTTCCTTGGAACAGAGGAGACTTATTGAAAGAAATTATGAGTGGCTGAGAAAGATATCTAAGAATGATCATTTTCCCTTAGCAGAGGGGCAAAACACACTCACACACACCCATACACATACACACAATTACAGGTGGAGTATTAGAAGGGTAATGAAAAATAGTTCCTTTCCACTGACAGGTGGTGTCAATTTGGAACTCACTCCTGTGACTCATCACTATAAAAACATGAATATGACTTTAACAAATCACTGTTAAATTCACTGGTCTGAATTGTTGCTCTGGGTTTACCTGGTGAAGTCTGCTTAATAACTCGTACGATTTGTTCAGTCCTAGGGTCCAGATAACCCATCTTGCTTATGTAGTCCAGAGCTGCTTCTATGCTTCTGCTACCAGTCTGCTTCAGAGCTCTGATTGCCATTTCCTAAAAACAAAATCCGTTTAAGAAAGTATAAATAAAATAGAAATTTTAGATCAAATTGACAAATAATAGTTATAAGTAGGAGATATATACGTAGCAAAGTGGCTGGGTTTGTAACACTTGTGACAGCTAAAATCTTTTAGTTTATGGTTTGGGTAAACTCTCCTACGAGACAGAACTAGATGGTACTCTTTTTCCTGCCAAAAAAATGTGACTATTTATAACCTATGGCAGTACTGTAAGTGTTATGCTCACAATATTATTTCAGCAGAAATATATAACAACAAAGTGTTAAAACCCGAAGGGAGGAGAAACAATTATATATGCATTGAGGAAAAAAAGCATCGCCAATGCAACTTGCACACCTGTTAAGAATTATTCTCAAAAACCATACATTAATCAGTATATTTTTGATTGAGTTATATACAATGAAAAACAAGAGAAAATCTGCAGATGCTGGAAATCACACACACACACAAAAACAACTCCCCCCCACCCGCCCACCCCCTGGAGAAACTCAGCAGGCCAGGCGGCATCTATGGAAAAAAGTACAGTCAACATTTCGGACCGAGACTCTTCGGCAGGACTGCTGAAGGGTTTCGGCCTGAAACGCCAACTGTACTTTTTTTCCATGTACAATGAAAACAATTTTTCATGCAGAGTCCTATTTTCTATATTTTTAATCCCTTTTTCCTCATCATTTTTCTTCGCCACTTCTAAAGATCAACAAGTTTAAGTCACAGAGACACAGGAGCTCTTTGTCCTATTGTGCTTACAGTGACTAGTCGACATACTTAGTTCCATTTAGCAAATATTTATTTTCAAGAATGAGAAGTCTGCATTAGAAACTGAAGAAATAATATCCAATGTATTCCCTGTGTGCTCCCATCTGTGGGCAGAAGAGCCAGAAATTAGTGCCAGACGTATAACCAATCAAGAGCATCCAGTGTAAGACAGAGAATGAGTGATCGAGAAGACCCGCTGACCAACAGCTTTCTCATCCTAGGACTTGATGGCTACTAATAGCTAAACCAGACAAACTGATTTATCAAGGAGCATGCCTGGAGGCAATCACAAAGACCAAATGCAATTATAAGACTGCAAATGAATGGCTTAGTAAATTTCAGCACTTCTATAAAAAGCATGTGTAATCTTTCTGGGAAGCCTGTTTCGAAACCACCTGACAAAATTTCTGGCCTCCACAGGTAAGCAGTTATGCAAGGTGCAACCATTTACCAGAATATGATAACCTGCAAACAATGGCAACGTTAGAGTCACAGGTTTCAGCTGTTCTGATTTCACAATTCATGGACAGCACACAAGTTCGTAGATGCATAACCTTTACACAAGTCAATATCTAGCAGTCACTGCTCAGAAAATTGTAAGTCTACCTCCTCTTAACTGTGCTTTCAATAAGAGCATTTATACCTTGCAAACGACAGTGCATGTGTCTGGGTAACTGTGACTAAGTGAGAGAACAGGATGAGATGAAAGAGTAAGGCGATGATTACAAAAAGCCTGGTGACTATTCCATGCAACAAAATACTGCAAACTCAAAGTAGAAATGGTGTTCTTGAAATGGTAATTTTTTCTGGAGTGTTTTGCAAAGTATACAACAAAATTTACATTGATCTTATATTTGAAGCTAATAAAGTATTCAGAAACAATTTGTCGCTGGTCAAGTTTATGTGTACTTAAATACGGGTTCTATTATGATTATAGTTCAGTCTCCAAGGAAGCTACAAGACAAAGTTGCAAAGTCACTGAGTAATGTGGAATTATGCATGCAAATTCCTGTAATTTGCCCACAGTGCCCTAGAAATTAAAGAGAATATAATATAGAATCAAAATATGACACGTTAACCCTTAATAAATGATTATTCTAAGTACTATACTCTCCTTGAATTGATTAGCTCAGAAGAGTGAAACTCATCTCCTTCCTGTTCTGCTATACTGTGTACAGCTGAAGTGCAAAGGCTACCCCATGTGAAAAGAAACTATTGCACAAATCAAGATTCAGGACCTATGATTGGACAACTCTGACAGCGATAGATCAGCTATCATTGCCCGGGCAGTCAGACACTTCCACACCGATATTGCTCCCACTGTTTGGAGATGGGTATACCTTCTGAAAGGACAAACTAAAAGACAACGTTGCCTTCACAGCACAGATGTCGCCATCAAGAATAAGTTAGTCTGGTCCCTGACCAACACCCGAAGCAGAATTAGAAAATGCCTAATAATCCTTCTACAATGTAAGAAACATAAAGATTAACAATGCATACTCTGACCTTGAAAAATTCAAGGTCACATTTGAAAGGAACACAATATGATCCTCCTGGGTGACATCAATGCCAGGATGGGAAAAGATGCAAACTTCTGACAAGGAATGACCGGCAAAGGAGAAGTAATGAAAGCTCATTCTAATAGAGTCCTGACAAAATGCATGAGGCACAACTTTGCTATACAGTCGGCCCTCCTTATCTGCGAGGGATTGGTTCCGGGACCCCTTGCAGATACCAAAAAGCACGGATGCTCAAGTCCCTTATTCAACCTGTCTCAATGCTGTGGATCTTAAGGACCCAGCAGAACCCCGGACCTTATTTAACCTGTCTCAGTGCGGTGGGCATTAGGACCCGGTGGCAGAGCTCTGAATCCGCAGTGTTTCTGTTCACGAAAATAATCATGATCGCAATTTAAAATAAAGTGGAAATAACAGTGATTAGAAAGAAGTGAAATGCCATTGGTCATTGGAAAGGCGTTAGACTACAGTCGTCAATAATCGGAACAATTTTAAAGCATAAAATGAGACAGGCCCTGCCCGATTAAAGCTACAATTATTACTAAGCAACGCAGTGGTTTAATTATTGGGTTTTGGGGTTTTGGGTTTTTGATCCTTCACATCAACCCGGCAGGGATGGAGAGCGTGCTCGGGAGTGGTCTGTCACTGGATCAAACACGGGAATTTCTGTTCCCCAGCCCGGCGCTGAAACATACGTTTCTTAGGTATTTTATATGCATAGAAAGGTAAAACATATACTATATACTAAGATAAATGTTTGACTAACTGACACTAAATAATACCAGATGTACCTGTTCCAACTTACTTAGTAAGAGAACTTCCAGGTTTTTTTCGATCCCCATCCACGATAACCTACGCACATCCTCCCGTATACTTTAAATCGTCTCTAGATTACTTATAATACCTAATACAATGTAAATGCTATGTAAAATAGTTGTTATACTGCATTGTTTAGGGAATAATGACCAGAAAAAATAAGTCTGTACATGCTCGAACAACAAGTGCTGGAAGAGCACTTCCGGGTCTTCTCGATTCACGGTTGGTTGAATTCGCGCATGCGGAACTCGCGGATAAGGAGGGCCGACTGTAATCAACATCCTGCTTTATCAGAGGGTCATAAAATATCAAAGCAACATGCCCCCTACCCCACCAGCTCATGTCCTGGCACCTGATAGTTCGTACAAGTGAAAGCAAAAGATGCCCATATCATCCACACCATGATGGTCATGGTAACTGCTCCCTGCTCAACAGCTCTAAAGTACAAGCATAAGCAGAAGCTGCCACTGAAAAAAACCATCAGTGTCATAACCCACAAGGATCTCACAAAAGTTAACTCTTCTCCGGCAGTACCTCGCAGAAAACCTGTTGACTCCCAACTAACTAAAGCCACAGGTTGTCCACACCCATTAAGTCCACCATAATTATTGTCAATGTAGAGACTCTTGGCTTCTCTACAAAGAATGGTATGGTGAGAATGACCCAGAAATTAAGGAACTAAATAAGCACGAACACAAGTTGTTACTGGATTGGAATCTCTATCACTTCGCACCCAAGTCACAGGCCCAGCTGAAAACCCATAAACTAACGGTCAAGTGGTGGGCAGAAAAAGGCCCTGCAACTCACTGACATGCGTGACACACATGGGTTTTCAGTGTTGTCAAGTCCATCTATGGTCCATCAATTTGAAAAGTTCACGAACCAACTAAAGGTCAACTGGATCTTGGTGCACCATATCCTAACTGAAGCTCTAAAACACTTTGGTGAATTGCCTCATTCACCAAACCTCAATCTCATTGTCCACAAATCAGGAGCAGGATATACTAGGGCCACCACAGGAATGCCATAAACAAGATCATCTTCAGGAAAGGAGACTGATGTGATTATGGAACCCTCAAGGGGTCTTCCTTCAATCATCTACAGGAAAAAATAATTGAGGGCCTTCATAAGCAGCTTGCTCTTAGTATTTGAAGAAAAGTTCTCGACTTGCTTTGTGGATTCCATCATCTAGGGCAGGGGTCCCAATCTTTTTTATGCCATGCAGCCGAGGAGTCCATGGACCCCATGCTGGGAACCCGATCCGGAGGCAAAGTAGATATCATCTTCATCAGCTGGAACAAATAATCTACCAAATGAACTCAGTGGGTAATATGGCATTTGTGTGAGGGGAGGGAGTTAGAGAAATTGATGACATCTTGGGTCAAATTGACAATTACTTCCCCCTCCCCCTGCTGTTCCTCCAGATTCCAGCATCTGCTGTCTCTTTTGTCTCCATTGTCATCACTTCAAATGAAATGCAAGGAACAGAGTTGGTTCTTGATGTTTTGATGGTTGACTCCATCAGCTCAAAGGGACTGAAGAGCACTCTCCTCGAATTCAGCTGTGAACGGAAATTCACCTTTATATAACGCATGATTTGAGACGGGGTGCAAGCCTTGATTGTATCCAATGAATTTATAACAGAGACAACCCCAGTACAGAATCAATCAAGTCTGCTTTACTGCCCCAACACTTCTTTCAATATTTCTCACCACAATACGGCAGCCAACAAACCTCCCATGGGAGTGAAGATCATAAGAACTAATTTGAAATAGAATATTTAACCCACGGTGACTATATTCCAGAATCAAGGTCACCACAACCTTACCTGTTAAGCTGCAGAGTGCTAAGCTCCAAGCTATTTTTGATTCATCTGTTGAAGCAGGTAAGAGGATAGGAACCACAGTGCATGGCTCTTCTGCTACTGGAGGGGGGGGGGTGCAGGTTGGGTGAGGAAGTCCCTCTATTTAGCGATACAGTCCGGAGTAGGCCCTACCGGCCCTTTGAGCCTCCCACCCCAGCAACCCCTGACAACCCCGATTTAACCTTAACCTCGTCACAAGACAATTTACAGTGACCAATTACCCTACCTGGTACATCAGGAGGAAACTGGAGCGCCCGGGGAAAACCCATGCATTCTACGGGGAGGACATACAGAGACTCCTTACAGACGACGCTGGAATTGAACTCCAGTGCCCTGAGCTGTAATAGCATCATGCTAACCACCACACTACCGTGGAGCCCTTCACTGAGGTGGTCAGAGTTGCAACAGTCCTATTGGTTTTAAGGAATACAATAAAACAGAAATGAAGGCATTGACATTGAATGTAAGAATGAAACAGAGATTGCATGGTTTATTCTTGCAAGTCATTTTTATTCTGAATAAAGTTTATTTTGATATTTTAAAAAAATGTCAGAGGATCTGCCTTGCACTCAATATCTACAAGACAGTTGCTTGACTCTGTCCCTGCTGTACACCACCTCATGCGACAACAAAGGCTTTTTTCAAGGTTTTAGAAAACTTGGATCACATCATATTTTGGGAGCCACTTCTTGAGGGAGAAAATGACTTCAGTGTTGAAATTCACTCACACTTTTAATTCACAAGTATAGTGTAGGTCCAACTGAGAAAAAGGGAGTTCAAAGCTGAAGCGCTCACACCCAGTACAAAGTGCACAGCCTACGCGATAGCAGTTATCTCTGCCCTCCTGTTGGTTTCCCAAACACTTCACCACACTGTTGAGACATTACCATAGTGCTCTGCAAAATCCTTCAAATCCATAGGAAGGAGAAGCTAACCAATGTCAGTGTCCTCTACCAGGCCAGCATCTTCAGTATTAATACTCCATATGTACTCAGTTAGTTGGCTCCATTGGAAGGACATGGTGTTCACCAACAACAGACTCTAGTCTCAAAAATAGTTTTAAAACTGCAAATAGAGAACCAGGCAGATAAAGAAAAATATTCAAAGATGTGCTCAAAGCCACTTCAAAAAGGTGCAAGATCTCCACTGACTCCCGGGAATCCACAGACCATGACCAACGTGGAGGAGGTTCATTCAGGCTGGATTAAAAATCTCAAGTCTATCAGACAGACACAAAAGCCTTGCAGAAACAGCAGAAGGAAGATAGATCTTCACCAAAATTTTTTTTTAAATCAGTACTTGTCAGATTAATGATATGAACGTAATAGTCAAGTTTCATCAATACCAGCATGGAATTGAAAGTATGCAGGACTGAAAATGAGATAATGGATAATCTACATTCATGGGAGACATTATGCCACCAAAGGGGTTAGTTCTAAAACCGCTCTTCTTTCATAGGAAACTTTTTCTCTTCCTGGAGTACTGCAACATTAGAACCGATTTGTTGTTACAAACAGAGAATTTCATTGTCTTTTCTGTTTATTTCTCCAGAACATTATTCTGATTTGCTTTTATATCTCCCAAATACAATTTAGAAATTTATCCCTCTGTTACGAGAATACACATAAAATTAAGATGTTTGCTGGCCTGGGCTAGCATCAGTGGCATCAGCAGTTGGTCTGCCACCTGCCCTCAGGGGAAGGAGAGATAAGGAACAATGGAGCAGCGTCTGGAGATGTGTAATGGAGGGACGTGGGAGAGGGAGCTGTCTGGAGCGGCTCCCCCTTTGAACCCTGAACTGTCTGAAGTGATGGACAGGCGATACCCCAGCAGGGGGATAAAAAGGGGACAGGTTCGCTAAGACAGGGACACACGCCACCCGAGGTAACGAGACCCTGGAAGCGGTACGCTTCTCACGAGTGGGTGAGAAGTACCAGACAACGACCAGGGTGGAAAGGTACGATCAGCGGGAACCCGGTGTGTGTCCGCCCTTGCCTGGGTGCCGGGTTCACTGCAGAGGATCGACCGCATCTGGAGGAGGGGTCACAATCGGTGACCTCAGGTGACATCACCAAGGACCCGCCCAAAAGCTGTTTGTGAGCCATCTCGCTGGTCTGTGAGTGAAGCCGTGTTCTGAATGATCAGTTGTTCCTATTCTATGTCTCTCTTCCCCCACCTTGTCCATCGCCATGGCAACGATTACTGCGAACTGAACTACTAACCGGACTGAACTTTGAGTCATTTTGAAATTGGTCATTTACCCCTAGACAATGATAGAGCTTGATTGATGCTGTTATCTTAATTCTGTGCACATGTGCATTTATCATCGCTGAACTGTTGCATTTATTATCCTTTCGATTAATGTGTTGCTTGTTTCTTTAATAAAACTTCTTAGTTCTAGTACTCCAGACTCCAACTGAGTGATCCATTTCTGCTGGTTTGGCAACCCAGTTACGGGGTACGTAACACTTCCAAAACTAGGCACAATAGGGTATTATCAGAGGACAGGTATGTAGTTTGTTACAATCAATAAAGATGAGTGTAGAGTTATGAAATTCATCTTCCAGTTGACTCCTTCAGAAGGAGGCATATTCTGGCTGCAGACCGTCATGCTTGCTTGCAATAACCAAAGTCACTAGAAGAGCTGCAAACCAGGATGGCAGAGTTACAGGTAATTGAAACAAAACCTGGCAAATTCTTTAAGTTCTATAATTTTCTTTTGTGAATCAGTACTTACGTTGTATTCCTGGTGGTCCTGGGAAAGCCAAAAGCCCCTATGATACTAGTATAATGCCTTCTTTTTCTAATATTAGCCACCCTTGACCTCACTGAGAGAAAATGATGCTCCAATTTAATGATAATTTTTGCTATTCTGAAACTGATCAAATTCATTTCAGGTAAGTCACCAGAAAAAGAAGACTTCCTGCAAACAATCTTAGCTCGGTGATTATCAAGCCACCAGAGATCTGGAAAGAGTCTAACCATCTCTCCACTTAAATTACTACAACTTCTACACATTACAAGCACTACTTCAGTCCTTTAAAAAAGCTTCTTCAAGTGTTCTTAAATTCCCAAGTAGATCCCAGAAATCAACTCTGGATCAGGATTTCTGAAAATGTATTTCTTTTGAGCCAGTGTAGTTATTAATCATTTAATAAAGAAAGGCAGCAGGAGAGATGCAAATGGAGTCTATCACTATCTACAGCTATATGCCACCCTTCAGAACAATATTACCAGAGAACATAGATGAGGATTGCTGAAATGAACAAATTCAAAGGAATTCCACAAAAAAAAACTTGAGTGTTTACCAAGGCATCAGGTAAGTATCTAATCATCTTACTACAAGTCACCTACAGATCTTCAAATTGTAAAAAGTTTCTTTTTAACTGGTTTCAGATGAGGAAGTAGTATGATATTAACAGTAAAAACATAAGGGTAGCTTTATTAAGCACAGCACAAAACAACAACAGGACATGTTGTAACTCAACTATTTCTATTCTACCAAAGCTACACAGCACATTCTCCTTAATAGGTGGAAGAAGCCAATGTGGAAGATTAATCACACGATGATACATCCTCTCCAAGCTCTGCCCTATGTTGCTGGGGTGTTTCTCAGTTGCTGTATATATAGACACCTCTTTCTTTCTGAGAGGAATGATGCAAACTCCCCAAACAGTATTCGTTCCCGTTAAAGGAACATAATCAGTGTGGTCTCATTCTCATTGCGTTCTGAAATAGATTACTGCAGGAAAATTAATATTCAAGTTTGACCACGAGCTTTCCAAAACAGAATCAGGTTTATTATCACCTCCTATATGGCATGAAATTTGTTGCTTTGCAGCAGCACAGTGCAAAGAGATAAAATTACTATAAATTACAAAACTGAATAAATATTGCAAAGTAAAAGGAATAATGTGGTAGCGTTCATGGGACCTTTCAGAAGTCTGATGATAGAGGGCAAGAAGCTATTCCCGACTCATTGAGTATAGGCCCATAGGCTCCTGTACCTTCTCCCTGATGATAGTAATGAGGAAAAGGGCACGTGCTGAATGTTGAGGGTCCTTAATGACAGAGATCACTTTCTTGGGGCACTGCCTCTTCAAGATGTCCTCAATGTTGGAGAAGGTTGTGCCTGTGATTAAGCTGGCTGAGTCTACAATCCTTTGCAGCCTCTTACAATCCTGTATATTGGAGCCTCCATAGCAGACAGTAATGCAACCAGTCAGAATACTGTCCACAGTACGTCTATAGAAATTTGCAAAAGTACCAAATCTCCTCAAACTACTAACAAAGTAGAGCCGCTGGTATGCCTTCTTTGTGAGTGCATCAATGTGTTGGGCCCAGGACGGGTCCTGAGATATTGACATCCGGAAACTTAAAGCAGCTCACCCTTTCCACTGCTGACCCATCAACAAGGACTGGTGTGTGTTCTCCCGACTTCCCCTTCCTGAAGGCCACAATTAATTCCTGGACTTTGCTGATGTTGAGTGCAAGGTTGTTGTTGACTTGCTGCTGTTGCAACTATTTGATGATGAGCAAGACCATGGATGCAAACTAAAAAAGGTCAACACTGTAGGATTTTCCCAGAGTCTTAAAGTTAACATGCCAGTGGTAAAAAAAAAGTGTACATTTTACCTATTTCTGTAATAAGACATTCACAATATATTAGTCAGGGAATCTAATTTTTAGGTTTAACTTCCCCCACACACATATGCTAATCTCCAACCAAGAGGGATAATGCCAATATGGCAGATACTCTGGAGTAGAAAAGGAAATTATGTGCTATTGCAGAACTGAACCAATGACTAGCTTCCAGATACTGTGGGTCCTCCAAAAACACCACTGTTCTTCGTTAGTGATTCATGTTATTTTCCTTAATTCATTTTTCAGTCTTTATTGTCCACTTATTCTTGGTAATATGGCATGCAAAAACCCTAGAGATGACACAGGAGATAGCATGATATTATTCCCTGCAGTGAACGTGTTCAGGAATGCTCCAGAAATACACATCAGGTATTCAAGGCCCTCACAGAGCAGGTTCCAAAGAAGAAAAGCTAGTTCTACATACATTATCACAAACTATTCTCCCATGATTTTATCTAGTTAGATTCTCCAGTTTTACTAGGGAAAATATTGATTCATAGAAAAACACCAGGTTAGCAAGCAACCCATAATTACCGCAAATGTTCTTTTCCACTATAATTTAAGAATGTAGGTTGTTACAAATATATTTCTGCAAAAATTCTATTCTGGCAGACTTTACTAAAGTTTAGCCAAGTACAACACATCACTTTATCATGAATAAAACTACCAAGTTCATTTTTTAAACAATTTGCTAATCACCTTGGGGCTGTGGTTCAGACTCAGTAAGCTACACATACAGTTAAGAAGGCATTTCAGTCTTCTAATAAACTTGCATCATCTATAAAGAAAAGCCACACATAGGAGTTATACTGGGGTCAGCTCTCAAGGCATTTGGAAAGTATTTAAGTAAACTATTCTCATAATTTGCACATGGCTTACCAATGTTAACGTTAATCATTTAACATACAAAGCCTTCTCTGTGCCAGAAAAATGATCATGAACACAGTGCATAAAAACCTTAGCCAACCTCCAGGGCAGTTAACCATCTTGTAATACAGTATGCTGAATAGATTCTCCTTCTCACTGTCAAATGGATTCATTGCCTCAGTGGTTATATCCCAATGGCTGCAGACTTTACAAAGGCTCTGTGATATTCACAGCACTTCACTCTTCCTCACCCTGGAATTCAGCTCTTTTACCTTTGTCTGAACAGAGGCTTGGAGCCAAATGATCCTAGCAGAATCCAAACAAAGTATCAAAGCAAACAACAGGAATTCTGCAGACGCTGGAAATTCAAGCAACACACATCAAAGTTGCTGGTGAATGCAGCAGGCCAGGCAGCATCTCTAGGAAGAGGTACAGTCGACGTTTCGGGCCGAGACCCTTCGTCAGGACTAACTGAAGGAAGAGTTAGTAAGAGATTTGAAAGTTGGAGGGAGAGGGGGAGATCCAGAATGATAGGAGAAGACAGGAGGGGGAGGGATGGAGCCAAGAGCTGGACAGGTGATTGGCAAAGGGGATATGAGAGGATCTTGGGACAGGATCAGGGACTCGCAGATACCTCCTCTTATTTACCCCTCAATCGTGACCCCACTAAGGAGCACCAGGCCATTGTCTCCCACACCATCACCGACTTTATCCACTCAGGGGATCTTCCATCCACTGCTACCAACCTTATAGTTCCCACACCTCGCACTTCCCGTTTCTACCTCCTACCCAAGATCCATAAACCTGCCTGTCCTGGCAGACCTATTGTCTCAGCTTCCTCCTGCCCCACCAAACTCGTTTCTGCATACCTCGACACGGTTTTATCCCCCCTTGTTCAATCCCTTCCTACCTATGTTCGTGACACTTCTCACGCTCTTAAACTTTTCGATGATTTTAAGTTCCCTGGCCCCCACCGCTTTATTTTCACCATGGATGTCCAGTCCCTATATACTTCCATCCCCCATCAGGAAGGTCTCAAAGCTCTCCGCTTCTTTTTGGATTCCAGACCTAATCAGTTCCCCTCTACCACTACTCTGCTCCGTCTAGCAGAATTAGTCCTTACTCTTAATAATTTCTCCTTTGGCTCCTCCCACTTCCTCCAAACTAAAGGCGTAGCTATGGGCACCCATATGGGTCCTAGCTATGCCTGCCTTTTTGTTGGCTTTGTGGAACAATCTATGTTCCGTGCCTATTCTGGTATCTGTCCCCCACTTTTCCTTCGCTACATCGACGACTGCATTGGCGCTGCTTCCTGCACACATGCTGAGCTTGTTGACTTCATTAACTTTGCCTCCAACTTTCACCCTGCCCTCAAGTTTACCTGGTCCATTTCCGACACCTCCCTCCCCTTTCTAGATCTTTCTGTCTCTGTCTCTGGAGACAGCTTATCCACTGATGTCTACTATAAGCCTACTGACTCTCACAGCTATCTGGACTATTCCTCTTCTCACCCTGTCTCTTGCAAAAATGCCATCCCCTTCTCGCAATTCCTCCATCTCCGCCGCATCTGCTCTCAGGATGAGGCTTTTCATTCCAGGACAAGGGAGATGTCTTCCTTGTTTAAAGAAAGTGGCTTCCCTTCCTCCACTATCAACTCTGCTCTCAAACGCATCTCTCCCATTTCACGTATATCTGCTCTCACTCCATCCTCCCGCCACCCCACTAGGAATAGGGTTCCCCTGGTCCTCACCTACCACCCCACCAGCCTCCGGGTCTAACATATTATCCTCCGTAGCTTCCTCCACCTCCAACAGGATCCCACCACTAAGCACATCTTTCCCTCCCCTCCCTCTCTGCTTTCCGCAGGGATCACTCCCTACACGACTCCCTTGTCCATTCGTCCCCCCCATCCCTCCCCACTGATCTCCCTCCTGCCACTTATCCTTGTAAACAGAACAAGTGCTACACATGCCCTTACACTTCCTCCCTTACCACCATTCAGGGCACCAAACAGTCCTTCCAGGTGAGGCGACACTTCACCTGTGAGTCGACTGGGGTGATATACTGCGTCCGGTGCTCCCGATGTGGCCTTTTATATATTGGTGAGACCCGATGCAGACTGGGAGACCGCTTTGCTGAACACCTACGCTCTGTCCGCCAGAGAAAGCAGGATCTCCCAGTGGCCACACATTTTAATTCCACATCCCATTCCCATTCTGACATGTCTATCCACTGCCTCCTCTACTGTAAAGATGAAGCCACACTCAGGTTGGAGGAACAACACCTTATATTCCATCTGGGTAGCCTCCAACCTGATGGCATGATCATCGACTTCTCTAACTTCTGCTAATGCCCCACCTCCCCCTCGTAGCCCATCCGTTATTTGTTTATATACACACATTCTTTCTCTCTGTCTCTCCTTTTTCTCCCTCTGTCCCTCTCACTATACCCCTTGCCCATCCTCTGGATTCCCCCACCCCCGGCTTTCTTTCTCCCTGGGCCTCCTGTCCCGTGATCCTGTCATATCCCTTTTGCCTATCACCTGTCCAGCTCTTGGCTCCATCCTCCCCCTCCTGTCTTCTCCTATCATTTTGGATCCCACCCCCCCCCCCACTTTCAAATCTCTTACTAGCTCTTCCTTCAGTTAGTCCTGACGAAGGGTCTCGGCCTGGAACGTCGACTGTACCTCTTCCTAGAGATGCTGCTTGGCCTGCTGCGTTCACCAGCAACTTTGATGTCTGTTGTTTAAAGTATCAAAGAGCAGCTTATAGAGGAGTACGTGCTATTTTATAATACTGTAAGGAATTTAATAGAACTGAATTAGGAGCTAAAACAATAAAATTCTAATCCTAGCCAACTGGTCAGACATCAATGGAGGCAAAAACTTGAAATTGTTTCAGGTTGATAACATTTCTTTAGACACTGCAGCTCCCACCGTTAGTTTCATGTAACATGGCAAGTTTTAGCAAATAAAATCCTTGTCTCAGGTCATCTGGGTTTTTGTAGTTAACAAGTACAAGCTAATTACCTATGTATTTTTTTAAAATTTAGAGGGCTTAGTGCAAAAACATGGTCTCAATTGCACTTTTATAGAACTTTCTGAAATGAAAATGCAAAAAGTAAAATATTAGTGATGCTGGAAATTCAAAATTAAAACAAAATGATGGAAATACCCAGAATGATGTAACAATGGCCTGCAAATTCCTTGGAAAGGTGTAATATCCTGAGAAGCACTTCCTCCACAAGCACCCCCCTCCCCAATACTCTTTTATTCTATTCTTTTGCTTCCTCTGCATCAGAATGGATAAAGTTCCCATGGAATGCTTACTAAGACACTATCGTGGTAACTCAAGCAAGGATTGTCTGGTCATTTCAAATTCTCAGGCTGCCTGAAAGGATTTACACATGAAGTAAAATCTAAAGGGTGTTGATAGGGCGGATGTGAAAATGAAGCTTCTTCTTGTGGGTGAATCTAAAGCTGGGGTCAGTGGTGGGTTATTTGGGTATTGCCCATTAATAAATACACAAGCAGCAACATAAACCAGAGAGGAGCTGATGGGTATGTGAGAGAGAATATGCTATAAGGAAATTAGTGAGAGATTGGAACAGATGCAATTGAAATGAGAATCAGCATGAACTCAATGGGCTGAATAGCCACCTTCACTGTCATAAGGATATACAGAACCAGCAATACAGAAAAATTCCCAGTTAAGTGTTGCACGGCAAATCTCATTGGAACAATTATCAACCCATCCATTCACTTTCAAAGATGATGGAAGGCATCTTGGTGCATGTGGTCAAGTGGCAATTTCCCACCAAAACTTGCTCACATTGGGTTTTGTTACAATCACTTGGCTACATGCTGCATTATAGCCTTGCTCTGAGCATATAGTGAAGGGACACAAATTCCAAGGATGATGCAAAAGCGATTGTTATTGACATAAAGCAGTACAACAGTTGACAATGTGATATGAAAAACCCCTGACAGAAATTTTTAAAATGACAACCAAGATGGTAAGCCCTTAGTTGGAGAACAAAGAGGTGAAGGTTGCTGGAAAACAATTTTCTCAACTCCTGGATGTCATTCTAAGAGTTCCTCAGAACAGTGTCCCAAACCAGCATCTTTGCCCATTTCATCATTAATCTTAAATCAGAGATAAAGTCAAATGTGAGGCCATTTGCTGAAATTTCAGCAACAGACTTCAGTTCCAATTAGAACTTCTCAGAATGAAATTGTCTGACAACATTCTGGCATGGGGTAATTGGCAACTAACAGTCAAACAATACAAATATAAAATTTATTTATGTTTTATTTAGAGGTACAGCACAGTAACAGACCATTCCAGCCTAGTGAGCCCACAGCACCCAATTACACCCATGTGACTAGTTAAGCAAACCCATCCAGCTTTAGAAACTGGACAACCTGGAGGAAACTCATGCAGTCACAGGGAGAACAAACAGCAGCAGCAATTGAACTCAAGTCATTGGTGTTGTAATAACGTTATGCTAACCACAGTGTTACTGTGCTGCCCAGAACAGGAAACATTAAACAGAGAATCTTCCTTGAAATTCAACACTATTTGCCAAACAGAATCGGCCACAAAAGACCTTGGTGAGTACTTACCACTGACCAGAAACCCAATTGAACCAATATTATCGCTGCAAGAACAGGCTAGAAGTGGGCTATTCTGTCACAAGTGAGTCACCTAGCTGCCCAAACCCTTTCCATTATCTAGGTCCAGATGAGTTTGGATCGAATAACACCCAATAAGCCTGAGACCATTCAGGGAAAAAATTAGCCTGTCTGAACAGCAAGTGCATGATCAGACATTTACTTCTTCTAGATCCAGGGGATCATAGCTGCAAAATGCACTGAAACAATTTGCTAAGGCTTCTTTGCCAGCAATTCTTAAAATTTGTGACCCTGCCACCTAGAAGAACTTGAACTGTGGGGGCAATGAAAGGACATGGGTAACAATATTCTCTCATGGTCTGTCTCTCAGTTCTTTTGTCCCCTCAGGTCATTTGATGTTCTCACACGGCTTGAAGCCAGCATTGCTCTTTTTCACCACAGTCCATCAATCCTTCCCACTTGGTTTCCAATAGAAGCAGAAACCTTCACAGAATGCAGCTGTTGCCACTGAATTTCTGACAGTTAAAATAAAAGTCAATGGCCTATCTATCACTGCCTGTATCTTCTCAACAGAAACTTTCAGAGGCATTTCAGTCCTAGCCAACCTAGTGTAGCTGGACATGATCCTTAGGCATACTTGATAAATGCACCATACCCCATTCTTGCCCCTTTGCCACATTTCATCAAGATCGAATTCAGTGTTCTGACATATTAATGCATATTTTGATCTTAAATTGAAAAAATTAATTCCACAACCTTCTCATTAGCCCTGGTGTAGTACCTCCTAACATCTTAGAGCAAAACAATGGTAATTATATTTAGAAAATACAGCACGCTCCACTTCAAGAGCATATGTTTAAGACACATTCATCTTTCAATATATTGAGTTAAACTTAAAAGTAACTTCAAAGTTAATCTTATCAGTTGATAGATAACAGGTTTTTCATGAGTTAACATAACATACTTCATGTCCAAGAAATGTGACAATGTAATTGTTAATATAATAGTAACTAAATGTTCAAAAGAAAAAGTAAATCTATGCTTTATTCCAGCCTTTAAAAGCATCATCCAGATGAACATCACACCAGAGAAAGAGCTCTTAATGGTCCTGACTTCACAGGACCCCAAAATTTAAACTCTCAGGCTTTTAGCTTTGGATAGATTTACACATTTTCATATTCTACAATTGTGGAGTAAATTCCAGAAGAATTACAGTTACGTAAATCACAGATACATGTTGGCAGTCAGGAAGAATAAGAATCTCAGAACAAAAGTATTCAAGACCATAGAAAATTTACTTTCTAAATGTTTATTTCCATCATCTTGTAAGGCAACATATTCCAGACTGCAACACAGGTTTGAGTTTCTTATTAAGTATTTCTAGCAATTACTCCTCATGGCTTACAAATCTCAGCAATCTTACTCTAGTGTGTTTATAGAGTTATGAAGCAAGATGCACTGGTTGTGATCTAGTTGGATTTGGTTTATATATACATACTCAGTGTTATAAACCTAACCAATAATCATAATCAACTTCCACTCAGTGGTCACTTTATTACGTACACCTATACACATGCTCGTAAATGCAAATACCTAATTAGCCAATCATGTGGCAGCAACTCGATGCATAAAAGCATGTAGGCCTGGTCAAGAGGTTTGGCTGCTTTTCAGAACAAACATCAGAATGGGGAAGAAATGAATGTTGGTGCCAAATGGGGTGGTTTGAGTATCTCAGAAACTGCTGATCTCCTGAGATCTTCACACATGACAACCTCTAGAGTTTACAGGGAATGGTGAGCGGCAGTTCTGTGAGCGAAAATACCATGTTACTGACTGGTTCAAGAAGATGACAGTAACTCAGACAACCCCACATTACAGCACTGGTGTGCAGAAGAGCATCTCTGAATACAGAACATGTCAAACCTTGAAGTGGATGGGCTACAAGCAGCAGAAGACCACACCAGGTTCTGATAACGTGACCACTGGAAGTATTGTGATAAGATTACATTCAGAGATTATTGACTGTTCAACACTTTGTAAAAATATAGTGATTTTACATTTCTTTTAGATGACAATATGGGTTTTCCCCAGTAGGATTCCTAGCCTGCCAGAACTTTGCCAGAAGGCTGTTGGAAACATTTTGTCTTTTTTTAAAAAGGGAGTCTAAACCCACTGCATAAGTTACAATACTGGGGAGGAAAACTTAAGGAAATGACTGAAAATTACAAAAAGCTTTTGCCCTTAAGAAATAGTTTTAATTTCAACATGCATTATTTGCCTGCGTTGTGTGCCATATCTTTCAAACCTGATCTTTTTGCTTGGTCATTTCGAAAATACATTTTCCAAGCAAAATTAACAGCACTGCAAAATAACCACTAGATTCTTGACACACAATTAACTTGTGAAGGATGCACATAAAATTCAGGCGCATAAAATCATCATGATTTCTGTAATCTGCTAATGCTAACCCCATTATTTACTGCATCTACACTAATCCATGGGGTTCAATTTCATGGTGACTATCGTTAGCTGTAGCAAATGAGCAGTGGTTGAAGACATGTCTGCATCCCCTAAAAGGAAAGTGCTCACATCCTCCATAAATGGTAGAAGGCATTCCAAAAGATTGAGAAAGCTTATTAGAAGTCATTGGGAAAGTGAGCTATCTGGCTTTGGCGGATGAGATAGATGGGTAAAGGAGGAACTCTCCAGGCAGGTGCACAGGAAGCCAGCCAAATTCAAATAGGTAATGAAATGTCCGTGGAATCAGGTCAAGTTTGTGATCAACACCAGAACCCTACTCATGCTCAAGCTTAGGAAGGCATCAGCAAAAACACAGAAACTGAAACATTGATCCCACACCATATTCCATGCCATAAAAAAAGGGATTGAATGGGAAAATAAATCCGCCATCATTGAATGGTGGAGCAGAGTCATTGAGCCAAATGGCCGAATTCTGCTCCCATCTACTCAGTGTATTATGAACACTAAAGGTATGCATTACACAGCAGCATCAGAATACTTGTTATCTAACACTCACGCTCTTACGTGCTGCTTCAAATCTCACAGATTCTCCCTACTTACCACATTCTCATTTACTTAATCAGGGCAGCATATCAGCCAACTTGCAAAGTCGAGCAGCAGAGAAACGAGCCCTTCTGCCACTGTCCACGCCAACTATCAAGTTCCTATCAATGTTAATCTCATTTACCAGCACTTGGTTCATAGACAGTTATGCTTTTAGCAATCCAAATTCATCCCAGGTGTGAGGGCACCAGCCGCCATCACTTTGTCATTCTCACATCCCTTCAGGAAAGTGAAATCTTACTTCTCACCTTAAACCCATGTCCTCTGAACTTGGGCACAGTAAAACCTTTCTTACTGGCGACCTTATCTATGGCTCTTATAATTTTGTACATCTCTAGCAAGTCTCTTCCACCACTACCTACAGTTGCTCCAAGAAAAAAAAAATGCCTCCCCTTATAACTGAAACAATCCTTCCCAGCCAGGGAATAGCCTGGCGAATCTTTGCTGCGTTATCTCCAGAGCAATCAATGTCTTCCCTATGAAATCTCAGACTGTTGTTATCGTAGTTGTGGATTTGAGAGTCCTAATGCAGGATTCTCTAAACATTAACTTGCAGTTTGAGTTGAAAGGTACATACAATGTTGGCATTCGTTTTGAGAAGACTAGAATATAAAAAAGATGTAATGCTGAGGCTTTATAAGGCATAGGTCAGACCACATTTGAAGTATTGTGAGCAGTTTTAGGTGCCATATCTAAGGAAAGATGTACGAGAGAAGGTCCAGGGGTAGTTTACAAGAATAATTCTGGGGGAAGAAAGGGTATGAGGAGCGCATAATAGATCTGGGGTTGCACTTGCTAGAGTTTAGAAGAATGATGGGGAATCTCATTGAAATCTGCGGAATATTGAAAGGCCTGGATAAGAATGGATGTGGACAGGATGTATCCAGTAGTGGGAGAGTCTAGGACCAAAGGGTAGAGACTCAAAATAAAAGTTATCCCTTTATAACAAAGATAAGGATCAATTTCTTTCGACGGGATGGTGAATCTGTGGAACTGATTTCTACAGTCAACTGTGGAGACCAAGTCATTGGGTGTACTTACAGCGGAGATTGATAGGTTCTTCATTAGTAAGCTCACCAAACATTACAGGGAGAAGGCAGGAAAATGGGATTGAATGGGAAAATAAATCAGCCATCATTGAATGGTGGAGCAGAGTCATTGAGCCAAATGGCTGAATTCTGCTCCCATCTACTCAGTGTATTATGAACACTAAAGGTATGCACAAGAATGATTAGTCATTCATCATATCATTTCAGTCTTGAATTGGATGTATAAATGATTTGAAATGAGTATTTGGTTAGGTCTCTTACTCATGAACTGTTGTCAGATGAATATCCCTCGCCTTCTAACAGTTGTGGTTCCTGGTATGACAGCTCAGCTGACTGCTGCAGCACAAAGAAAATCTTAAAAACTTCCCAGTCCTTTGTATTGAATATGAATATTTTATATATGATGTAATTTGCAAGTAAGGAAGTGAAACCGCCCTGCATCTGATAAAAATCTGGATTATTTGTCGTGACCCTTTGACTCAATTACGCCCAGTACCATGGGAGGCCAGCTGTGTGTTCATGAAGCTACGTACTTTCATATTCTGCTATTCCCTTCCCAAGAAGGCATCTGCCCCTCCCTATTAACAATGAGCCTGCCCGCTCTCATACAGTACTGCCCCTCCCTATTAACAATGAGCCTGCCCGCTCTCATACAGATCTGCCCCTCCCTATTAACAATGAGCCTGCCCGCTCTCATACAGATCTGCCCCTCCCTATTAACAATGAGCCTGCCCGCTCTCATACAGATCTGCCCCTCCCTATTAACAATGAGCCTGCCCGCTCTCATACAGATCTGCCCCTCCCTATTAACAATGAGCCTGCCCGCTCTCATACAGATCTGCCCCTCCCTATTAACAATGAGCCTGCCCGCTCTCATACAGATCTGCCCCTCCCTATTAACAATGAGCCTGCCCGCTCTCATACAGATCTGCCCCTCCCTATTAACAATGAGCCTGCCCGCTCTCATACAGTACTGCCCCTCCCTATTAACAATGAGCCTGCCCGCTCTCATACAGATCTGCCCCTCCCTATTAACAATGAGCCTGCCCGCTCTCATACAGATCTGCCCCTCCCTATTAACAATGAGCCTGCCCGCTCTCATACAGAACTGCCCCTCCCTATTAACAATGAGCCTGCCCGCTCTCATACAGAACTGCCCCTCCCTATTAACAATGAGCCTGCCCGCTCTCATACAGATCTGCCCCTCCCTATTAACAATGAGCCTGCCCGCTCTCATACAGATCTGCCCCTCCCTATTAACAATGAGCCTGCCCGCTCTCATACAGATCTGCCCCTCCCTATTAACAATGAGCCTGCCCGCTCTCATACAGATCTGCCCCTCCCTATTAACAATGAGCCTGCCCGCTCTCATACAGATCTGTGCTGCAGGTTGGGAGATGTCATTGACCTTCCTGCCCAGCAACAGCCAGCTTCAAAGTATTAGCAAAGTGACTTTACCTAGAACAGGTGGCAGGTATCAAAGACCATCACCTTGGAGAGGATTAATGCTGGAAAAGTAGATATGTGAGCTCAGTTCCCAAAATGCTCCATATGTTAGAGAGGGCTGGCCGAAGTCTTTCTCCACTTCCGTGTCTCTCTGTCAATTAAGTGTACTCTTTGGACTCTCTCCTTCCCCTAATCATGATGACCGCACAGCAAGGTGGTCAGCAAAGATATCCATTCCTTCTAGGAAGATTCTTATTCCTGTTACTCATAACATTGACAAGGGCCACCCACAGAGTCAAGCAGCACGGAAACAGGTCCTTTGGCTTATGCCTTTACCACCCATTGTAACTCTGTCCCATTTACCCACACCAGGCCCATCACTTTATATGCCGTTGCAATTCAAGCACTTGTCCAGGTGCTTCTTAAATGTTGCGATCATATTTAGCTCCACCACCACTTCAGGCAGCACTTTACAGAATCAAACCATCCTCTGTGTGAAAAATATACCCCTCAGATCCCCTCTGAACCTCCTAAATTTCACCTTTTACCTATGGTCTCTTGTCCTAGACACTCGTACCAAGGAGAAGAAAAAAAAAGATGATTAAAATCTACCTCACACATCAAAGTTGCTGGTGAATGCAGCAGGCCAGGCAGCATCTCTAGGAAGAGGTACAGTCGATGTTTCGGGCCGAGACCCTTCACCAGGACTAACTGAAAGAAGAGCTAGTTGTATTCTTCAATAATTTGTATACACCTCCATCAGGTCACCTCTCCACTTCCTCTGGTCCAGGGAAAAGAAACCCAGCCTATCCAATCTCTCCTTATAATGCGAATGCTCCAATTCAAGCTTTTTTTGCTGAGTTTCTTCTGCACACTCAGCTCATTAATTCTACACAAGGTCTCTGAACATTCCCGTTCCCCCAATTAATTCACTGTAACCATTTTTCTCACGTATCTCCACTGACCCTTCTGTGACCCATTGATAACTCATATTCTTGGAAACATGGAAGAAAGTTTGGCACCCAGAAAAAAACAGAGAGAATGTGCACTGGGATTAGGATGCACATTCCATCACTGGGAGCATACAAGGGCAGATTGAGCCAAAGGCAGTCTGAGGCAGCAATAACCACTATGCCAGTGTGCCAGTAGAGATCAGCTGAGCCTAGCAACAAAATTCTGACATCACAGCTTTTTGGAAAAGTTGGTACCTTCAGTAGTGCATAAAGCACTTGAGACCTTAAGCACTTCAGAAAATACCAATCAACATATTATTCTTTAATAATCACACCCAGTCACTCCCCAACAAACCCATTCGGCATTGAGAATTTCTTTCAATTGTACAGGTAGGTGAGTGGGTGTTAAACACCAAGTAGCCTATGCACAAGATCTTAAGTCACCAAACATCTAGTCTGTACACTTCAAGCACAGGCTGGTCAATATGCCACACAACCAAGCTGTGCTAAAACTGCTTACTCACAATTCCTGATCCAATGTTTATGATCCATTCACAGGTCAATGCAACAGTTCAGTTTTACATTTTACTGAAAACTTGATCAAGAATTAGTCAAATTAAATGGTTTTGAAAGAAATATTCTATAGATGTCAATTCATTAATCAATTTCCCTGTAGGAATATTATTTAGAATTAGCAAACTAGTGTATGATAAAAAAAAGTCAGACAGTGTTCCTTTTCACTGAAAGATGGAAAATATACGATACAGCATTCCCATGAGAAAAGATCTAGTTTTACCTTTACAATTCACCATCAGCAATCGACACAACTGCACCATCCCCTCTTCAGGATTAATTCAGATCCGGGGGAGCAACTTGGCAATGTCACCTGCTTAAGCTAAGATGTGAAGGGAAAGATACTAAAAATCATGATAATGGGAAATCGTCCTGAAACCACATCTCAGCACTAGACGTTTCAGGCCGAGACCCTTCATCAGGACTAACTGAAGGAAGATTCCTTCAGTTAGTCCTGACGAAGGGTCTCGGCCTGAAACGTCGACTGCGCCTCTTCCTATAGATGCTGCTTGGCCTGCTGCGTTCACCAGCAACTTTGATGTATGTTGCTTGAATTTCCAGCATCTGCAGAATTCCTGTTGTTCTTAGCACTAGATTTGGGAATGGAGGGGAGTGAAATAAAAGGAAACTGAAATTGAAATTAAAATTAAAATTCATTTGCAAATTCTGGAAGCAGGCATCTTTGGACAAATTATGTTAAAAGTCTGACCCAGAATTTCCTAGTAATGATAAACTACTTTGCCACCCCTTTACCATATAGATCTGTGGAGCAGATCTTCCAGTTGCAACATAGTTCATAAAGCCAACTGATGAGTAAGGTTCCATTAAGTGTTAACAGGAAGCTCTGCCTGCAAATGCTTTGGCAGAGCTGAAGCAGATATACTATGTGTTAGAGATTGAATGTTTTTGGAATTCAAGAGCTATTGAAACTTCAAAAATATTATATATTTTTAAAATAGATAGTATTTAAAACACTTGAAAGCATTTAAACCCAATTAGTTCAAAAAGATATAGTACCTGTAATTTTCCTCTTCCCCCTCACAACCATTCCTCCCCATTGCAATGAACCTGCCCCTGGTCTAAATCTGGCTGAGTTAACAGACATCTCAGTGAAAATGCAGGAAGCTGGCATTCCACTGCTGGGCCCCATGAAGAGACCAACATCAGAACACAGTCTAATCGGCAGCGACAAGGACCTCTCAAAATCTGCACTTCTGCGTACAAGCATGCTTATACACAAGTTCCAATCTTCCATAGAGTTAAGTGGGAAATACCAGCAATTCCCAATGGATTTGCCCATAATTGGTTACGCCTTCTTGAGTACAAACGAGTCTGAAGCAAGACGAAAATTATTGCTGCAATTAAAAGAACAATCATGTGCAAAATGAGTTACTAAATTCCAAGAACTAGTTAACAGCATCATACCAAACAAAAACCTTAAAAGAGAGTCCCTTCCTATTTATAAACTGATAACTAAATCAGAATACTGCATAATGTTTCACTTTGTATAGTTTCTAAGAATCCGGCACATTCTCTAAACTCTTCAGCATAACATTTATAAAGTTTACTTGAGGTCTTTCCTGTTTAGTTCAGTAACATTTTTGGTCATTACTGTGATCTCCCTCAGTTTCAGATGAATAACGATGAGGACTTATTCAAAACTAGGTCTCAAACATTTACTTATGCAATCTTGTTTCAGAGATGATATGAAAGTAATTTAACCCTCAAGGACATAATAAAATAATCTCTTAATTAAACAGAAATGCTGCACTTGTTCTATGAAAGAGCCACAGAAAACTGCAAGATGCAATTGGGAAGAAAGTAATTCAGTATGCTGACCAAATCAGCTTAATATAAAAGTAAAACCTTTAAACATTGCAAAGGTGGAGCTCTTCATTTTCTAATTACATGTTTACAAAATCTCCACAATTTTTTTGGCTTACATTTCGAATTAAGTAATAAAAAATAATAGACACAAAATACAGCTGTCCCCCATTTTTCGAATGTTTGCTTTATGAAACCTCACTGTTACGAAAGACCTACATTAATACCCTGTTTTCGCTTTCAGAAGGTGTTTTCACTGTTACAAAGAAAGGCAGCACGCAATAAAATATCAGCACGCGATAAAAGGCAGCGCACGCCCCGAGCAGCTATTCTCCCCTGGATTCGGAACGGCATTGCTTAAACACGTTGCACTGAGCAGCTGTCAGCAAGATGAGTTCTAAGGTGTCGGAAAAATCTGAAAGAGCTTGTAAGGGTGTTACACTTAGCGTAAAACTAGACATAATTAAGCGTTTCAACCGTGGTGAATGAAGCAAGGACAAAGTGAGTTTGGCTTGTGGAAGCTGACGAAGATGATGTTGAAGAGGTTTTGGCATCCCATGACCAAGATCTGATGGATGAAGAGCTGATGCAATTGGAAGAGGAAAGGATAACAATCGAAACTGAATGCAGTAGCGAAAGTGAAGCAACTGCGTGAGATTTTCACTGCAATGATAAAGTACGACTTTAACTTTGAAGGGTACGTCGGTTTAGTGCATATTTGCAGGATGGTTTGAGTGCTTACAAAGAACTGTGTGATAGAAAAATGTGCGCGGCTCAGCAGTCAAGCAAGCCTTCCACATCAGCCACAGCAGACGACGAACCTCGACCTACGACATCGAGGCGGGCAGTCATAGGAGAAGATGAGCTGCCTGCCCTAATCGACGATGAGATGACACCCCCGTGTCCCACCACCCCAACACCTGGGCCCTGGACAGATACTGTACCGATTTGCGGAGAACGCAGCGGTAGTCGGGAGGCACACAGCACATCTTTAAGAAAAGAGCCAAAATAAACATGCTAATTAATTAGGTGCGGCCTAGCACGTAATTGTTGGTCCAGATCAAAGGTGATGCAATCGGCAATCGCCTCTGATTTGCGCCGACATTTACGTGCCCAGCAGCACCTAATTAATTAGCATGTTTATTTCGGCTTTTTTCTTAAAGATGTGCTGTGTGCTTCCCAGCTACCGCTGTACCCCTGGGTGCTTCACGGCAATGTATCAGGTCGGCAGCCCGGAGGGTGGGGGCCACTGCACCACCCCAACCTGTGATGACTCAGTCTAACACACCATCATCAGTGTGCTCGGCGCTGTTTTCCCAATTCTGGCAAGTGATACTACACCATACATACATTATTTCTACTTTATATAGGCTGTGTATTTTTACGTGTTATTTGGTAGATTTGGCAGCTTCATAGTTTAAAGGTTACTGGAGAGCGCTTGCGCCGTGTTTTTGCCGATGGCGCTTGCGTGAGATTTTCTGCCAAGAGCGCTTGCGTGAGATTTTCGCTACGGAGATCTGTGCAGGCAATTGTTGTAGAGAAGTATTTCTACCTTATATAGGCTGTGTATTTATCATATCATTCCTGCTTTTACTATACGTTAGTGTTATTTTAGGTTTTATGTGTTATTTGGCATGATTTGGTAGGTTATTTTTGGGTCTGTGAACGCTCACAAAGTTTTCCCATATAAATAAATGGTAATTGCTTCTTCGCTTTATGACATTCCGGCCTACGAACCATTTCACAGGAACGCTCTACCTTCGGACAGCGGGGGAAACCTGTACAGAGATTCTGGGCTCTGGAAGAACTAAGCAGATTGAGCAGCATCTGTGGTACTGTCAATGTTTCACGTCAAACCACAGATGGGTGGAGAGGAGAGATGGCCACTATAAAGAGAAGGGAAGTGGTGAGACAGGAGTGAAAGTGATAGGTGATAATGACAGGAAGATTGATAAGCATCTCCCACCAGCAGCTGTCTCCAACTACCCTCCCTATTTCCTAGCTCGCTCCATCTACCTCTTTTTTTTTCTTTGCCTGCTTCCATCTATTAGCTGAGTCTCCAAAATTTACTTGACTCTTTTATGGACATCTTGGTTTATATGATGATGGTTTTTACAAATGAACATCAATTTAACTCAATTGATAATCCTGACAAGACTCAAGTGTATATTCATAGTATGACTGAGCTGACACCACATTATTGAAGGTGTTAGGTTTCTGCTGAGGCATTGAGCTGAAATTGTTTATCTATTCAAGTCATTGTAAAAGATTCCATAGCATACAGCTCTCTTTATCTCTCAACCAGCAATGCACATGCTGGATAAACCTCAAGTACAGATTAATTGGCTCTAGTAAGAAGTGGCCCAATGATTGCCTCTGTAACAACAGTCTCAAAATGTCAACAGTAATAAATGCGGTTATAAATGTTTTGGGATATCCTGAGGCAATATGATGTAGATTTTTATCTTTACCAGCTAGAGTTTAATAATTGTTTAGACAGGGAACCCAAAGAAGAACTTGATGGGGATGGGATTACTCGGCAGTAATTTAAATCTGCTAAATGTTCCTTCCATTCATTCAAATGGAAGAAAAGTAGTTTATTTTGTTGCTGTCAGCAATGCTTGGAATATGTTTGCTTTTCAGTGCTTCACCCTTTCAATGCTTAAGCCTTCCACAAAAATATCTTGATAAATGTACTTTATTTTTTTAAAAATCATGTTTGATGATATATTAAAATGGGAAAGAAGAGCAATCATATGAAAGGTAATGCATCACACATTTACACAAAACTGTATTTCATTTGTTGTTACAAAGTGGTGACATGATCAAAGAATTAGTGAACTTTCTTTAAATTTGGATTAATTGTCAATTGATTTCTGTTTCTCCGTTGACTCGGACGCCAGAGGAAATGCAAGCCTTGTTTTCGGTTACTAAAAACTTCCATATAACTGTAATACTGTTGGAATCCTCTCCCAGGAGTTCAAGTTGATAAATTCACAACTTAAAAACAAACTAGGCATTATTAGTCCATGCTAACACCATAGCAACCAACATAAAACATACTCTAGCATTGCATAACATTTCTGTTTTGCCTTGGAGGTACTCCCAAATAGAAATGTGTCCTTTGCTTCTCCTCACTGCACCATTAGAAAGCTTAGGATCATCATGTTGCTGCTAATGAGTGGGTTGTGGAAGAATAAACACATTTATATGATGTTCTTTACAATCTGATAATGTCTTAGGATCACTATACCAGTTACTGAAGTGCCACCAGTACCATACTTTTAAATACACAAGATTGCATTAACAATGTGCTAATGGCTAGACTATGTTTGCTTCATGTAGCATTATCTTTAAAGATAAATATTTATCAAGCCTACATGGAGACCTCTTATTCTTTGAAAATCACCAAGGGATGTTTATATTTGTTTGAGAGGCAGACAGCAATCCTCACTGGTTTTTCATCGCACCATAAATTTTCTTCAGTAATTGGTAACACTGTGATAATGATCTTAATGAAATTCTGTAATGAGACTAAAATTGAACCAATCAATGTGCAATTGCACTGAGAAAATCATTGTCTTTATTTTATTATTTGTACTGCAGAAACTAGCAAATGTTGTTCCCGAGAATAATGAATCAGTATTTTTGTTCTTAGAGGTCATCAATGTTATACAAAGCACAAAAATGTTTGACAAGGATCTTATGGTTTATAAGAGATTGTTCTGAACTAATGAATCAACAAAGATGGCTAGTTTGAATCAGATCAGAATGGAAGGCAAGGCTAAAATCAAGCTCAGTATTGCCATAAACAAGGTTGCTAAGCGTGTCAGAATAATTTTTGTGCCAGGTATTCCTCAATCTGCAGAATTTCATAAAACTTCACACTAATTTTACCAACCACATAAATGTGTTCTACTCAAAAATTTTGTGAACACGTGTCTGAAAACAGCCACCACACATGAAAGGAGGTCCTTCCAAGGATGTGCCCAGGAATTGAGAGATTATATTTTTGAGGAAATGGCTAAACAGGCTAGATTCTTTTCTCTACAAAAGCAAAATGAAAGAAGAATGGTGAGGAAATCTCAGAAGATTTTGATGCAGTGAATCCAGGTGTTTTGAAGTACAAGAGAGACCCACTCTAGAGGAAATTGGTAAATTGGTTTATTTATTGTCACATGTACTGAGGTACAGTGAAAAACATACCATGCATTGCAGCCATACAGTATTGTAAATTCATTACAACAATGCACTGAGGTAGGACAAGATAAAATGATAACTAGGTGCGGAATAAACAGCAGAGAAAGTGCAGAGCAGGTAGACCGTAAGATGGAAGGTCACAACAAGGCAGATTGGGAGGTCAAGAATCCACCTTATCGTACTAGGGAACCATTCAATAGCCTTATAACATAGATGTCCTTGAGCATGGCAGTAGGTGCTTTCAGGCTTTTGTATTTTCAGGAGGGGAGAAAAAAAAAGAGAAGGTTCCATGTGGATGGAACCTTTAATTATGCTGGCTACTTTAGCAGTCAATGAGAAGTGTAGGCTGAGGCCAAAAGCATTAAAAAGTTAATAATACAATGGTTTTCGATTAATTAGGGCAGGCTCTTACTTAGGACAACTCAAAGAACAAAAAGTGAGAAAATAACTGAGAATCCCTTTATTTATTTTGGACACAATGCCCCTTCACTGGGACAGGAGATTATTGCTGAACAGTTTCTAGCTAACTTCAGTTAGATGCACCTTAGTGGCCGTTAGGCACTACACTTTGCTTCAAGCAAAGAGTTTTTAAAAAACTGTCAGTTGCATGTGTTTGTTTTCAAAAAACAGCAATTTTTGTCACTGAAAGGTGGCGAGAAATAAACGCAAGACAATTCAGAACTGTTTTGCTCACTGCAGTTTAGGCTTGGAGGTGCTAGAAACAGCCGGGAGCTTAAATGAAACTATTTCACTACTTCAACAAGTTAGGAACTATGAAGAACTTGCAGGTATTGCAAGTATTGACATCCGCACCACACCCCACCGCTGGCATGCCCTCTCCATCACCTGACTCACACTCCTTCCGTGGAACTTCATCCTCACCATTCCCAACATCCTTTGCTCCCACCAGATTTATAAATTCACATCCCACACACATACATTATATACACATACCCACACACATCTCCAAGACATTTGCACAGTCTGAATATTGTAATATTATGAATCCGAGGTGATTTTTTTCTTTACATTTTATTTAGCTTTTAGGTTATTTATGTTTAAGTTTTCTTACATTTTGAATCATTAAACATTTTTCTTACATAAAAAAAAAGATGAAGCTCCTATCAATAAATTAAACAAGGCATAAAGCCTTTGAAAGATGATGGAATGAAGGAGCAACAAATATCTTTAATGTTAAATCCTCAACCAATAACAAAATGTGGAATGCAATCAATGAAAAAAATGTACTGATAACACAGAAAGGAATCCAGAACTCATGACTGGCTCAATGATAAGGAACTTTTGAGTTCTCCAAGTAATAGATAAAATTTCTCAGTCAGTGTTGACTAAGAGTAAGAAATCAAGTGCTCACATCAGAGACGATGCACGATTGTGGGCCCAGGCATGCACACATTTTGCAATCAAATGGTCAGGACATACCATAGTGTCATGCCAATTGATGACAGACAACATCTTGCTTAATGACATTATCCAACTCAATAGTATTTAGCAAATGTATTTTGTTGAAAGGAATTAAATTTTCAAATAGCTCCTTGTAACACTCCTAGCTCTCTAAAGCTTAGGCAGTAAATGACTGTCTGACATTATACTAACCTACACAGACCAGAAAGATCAAGATTTATTCCAGTCAGTGGTGAATTAGTTTCTTATCAGATATTCTCTAGGGACGCCATCCTTCCCACATCAGGGATAAGAAAATAAAACCAATACAGGCCTCAGTGATATGAACATACAAAGATGAAAGGAAAGCTAAATAGAGGTAAAACTCTAAATAATCTACGTTCCAACTATTTGAAAATTTTATCAGCTTGGCACCTGGTTCAATAGGTGCTAACTCTCTAACTATATTTTACAAACGTGTGCCCTGGTTCCTACCCTCCCTTGAAGCTCACCTGGTTCTTTCTCCCACTCACTCTTCCAAAATTTACTGAGGCACATTTCCTCTGCTCTCTTTAAACTAACCAGATTCACTGGAAAACATATTATTTTACTGCGGTAAAATAAAAACACTTCTGAATTGAGTATTCACATGACATCCATGTGTGCCAATAACTTCGCAATCGGAGACACTTTGGAGAATTGCAAAAACTGTTTTTAATATCTGTATGTTCTATGAATGTGTGTTGGCACAGTAGTACCACCCGTGATATTGCTGTTGCCTCAGAGTTTCAGTAAACTGGCCTGATCCCGATCACCAGATGCTCCAAAGATAGACTGGCTGGTATGTTACTTGGTCAATGTAAACTGCCCCTAGTGTGCTGGTGAATGGTTGAATCTGAGGTAAAATGATGGGAATATATAGAAAATTTATAGTAGGAGTAGTGTAGATGGTCGATGTGGATTCAGTGGGCCAGAGGGATGTTTCAGTGCCATATACAGTAACTCTCTGCCAGTCTAACCTGTTTCAATAAAGAATACAAAATTTTCATTCCTAATTGCCTGCTTATCCTAGATCTAAATTTTTCTATGTTTAATGAATGCATATATTAAAGATTTATTGATCTCTTACCATTTTCTTTTCTTCCTGCAGAAGTAACTAAGTTCCCACTTTCCTGATAAACTCTGTCGACTGCCACCTTACACTTACTCACTAAGTCTAGCTAAATATTTATAGATCGCACCCTCCTTATTCTTCACTTTCCATTCTAGCTATGATCATTATTGGACAAACGTTTACCCAGGTCTTCTGATCTAATTGACACAAGTTACAAATTACCAAGGCTGGGTTCTTTTAGTCACTTTCTCGTAGCAGCCTACCTGCCTGAGAAAGACTATTTATTTCTACTCTGTTCTATTCTGTAAACAATCCTTTCTCCACACTAGATGGAAGCCCAATACTTATCTTATGTGACAATGTTATTAAATTCCTTTTGAAAATCCACATACACAAGTACAACATCCCACATCTGGCCTGCTGACTACATTCTCAATTTGTCAAACACAGTTTCCCTTTCATAAAACCAGACTGATTCTGCCGAATCTTATTGTAATTTTCTAAAAGACCTACTCTCACATCCTTAATTACAGATTCCGGCAGTTTCCTGGTGTAAGGGGGTTTCGACTTTTATGTTACTGCGGAGGCAAATTAAAATGGCGTCTTTGTTATATTAATCTGGGGAATGCGGCTTTGTTGTGTTAAACACTGAGAAAGTTTGCGCTAACAGTTTGTTTTTGCTTTAGTGTGTGATAAGAGAGTGCTATTAACCAATTGGGATAGTTGTTATGGTTTTGGTGTATTTGAAGATACTGTATGCACGGGGTTTTGGGGCAGAAGGCGGGAGAGCGAGACAGAGGATGGACGAGGTGCTGTGAGTCCGCTAACGGGGTCGGACCCCAAGCAGGACGTTCGGCAAGGAGACTGATTCGTGGGGAGCATCTGGTCGACCACCGTTGTTGGTCCCAGGCGGCCGGTCGAGGTGGTCCGAGGGGATCGCAGGGTGAAGAAGAAGGTCTTTGAGCTCCAACGGTTGTTGTGCACGAAGAGATTGAACTTTTGATAAGTGTGGCACCTTTTATTTTCCTTTTATATTTTATTCTCTATTAATTATATATTGCCAGTAATATCTATAAACTGTAAATCATTTAATTGCATCTGGTGTATTGTCTGTTATTTGGGCGGGGTGGGGTACCTCACACAGCATCCACACAAACGAATTACCCAGTTTGGCAGGGCCGAGGCTGTTTCCCTAGACAACAGCAAGCCGAGCGACCCTGAGAGTGGCCGGGGGGCTACATTGTGGGGGCTCGTCCGGGATGCTTGAGTCTGTTGGTATGCTGTGTGGGTGCCCTGTTTAAATCTGTAATGTGTGTCTCTGTGGGTTATTTGCTGTTGATTGCTGTATGTGTTGTGGGTGCAGTCTTTGTTTGAGTTCGGGCTGGCATTGACGAGTTGGAGGTGGCACCGGGGCTGTCCATGCTGTTGGGAGAGAGAGGAAAGAGTGGTCTGATTTGGAGGTAGAGTCGGCGAATAAATGTTCTAGCTCTGGCAGGCTCCGCCTGGCACTTGGGATAGTGTCCACCCTAAGAGGGGCGGAGACTAGCGAGACGTGGGCGGAGCGGATCTCTCAGTTGTTAGTTGAGTGGCAGTGCTCGGTTGAGGGAGAGCGACAGGGATTGGTTGAAAGTTTGAGTAGGCGGGCTGGTGACGGTGTTAGAGCTGTCAGGTTCACTTACACCGTAGTGACAGCTGTCAGTTATTTGAAAGAGGGGGGAAAGTTTTCAGTGTGTCTTCTCTGGCGAGGAGGGCGGCTAAATTGCTTGCAGTGCCAGGGGGACCATTTCAGAGGATCAGTTGTTCAGCTGATCAGAGAGGTGTTGGGAAACTTAGTGGAGGCCCAGTGGGGGAACGGCCTGAGGTCTCTGGGGAAGCACGTTCCCAGCAATGTACCAATGAACTTCCGAAAGGAAAAGACCCTATTCCTGAAGGCTTAGAGGGGCCACGCCCCAGGGTGTCGCTATGGATAGAGGGAAGCGATGCTAAAGCTATCCTCGATCCCGGGGCACAGATCAAGTTGTTGTACAGTTCGTTTTACAACTGGTGTCTGAAGCATTTATCCTTGACAACCGCAAGGGCACCGGAGACTTTGGGTACTAGTGGCAGTAGTTATCCAGAAGACGATGATTGGTTAATGACCCTGGAGTTCATGGAGGCATTTTCTGGGCACCCAGCGTGTTGAGTTGATTCTGAGGACGTGTGTAGCAGCCTTGAGCCGGTACCGAATTTAAACGAGACCCAGCGGTGGTACGGCCTGGGGAAAGTAGCTGAGGGTGAGACCCTCTTAGTAGATGCTCCGAACCACCACGAGGGAGGGGAGTTGACTGCTGAAGACACCTCAGTGAGAGAGAGGTCATGGCAACTGGACCCTGGCGGCGTGGAAGATGAAGGCAGTGTGTGTGTGGATTATGCAATGTGGTTTAATGCGCTGCATCTGAGGGGTGGATGTTGCCAGATCCTGAGGAGTGCGGCTGTTGAGCTGAAGATGGCCTTTACTCGTTCCCTAGGATTCTTCCAATCCAAAAAGATGCCCAAGGGCATATCCGGAGCCCCTGCATCCTTCCTGCGGGGCATGAGGAAGACCATGGGAGAAGTGAAGGTGTGTGGAGTTTTGAAGTATGTGGATGACCACCTGGAGCTTGGATTCGCCTGGGGGGACTACGAGGCGAGGCGAGTGGCTGAGCCCGGGCGACCGAAGCGAAGTGTCAAATGTGGAGGAGTTTTTGGCCGGAGAAGTTTGGTGCAATGTGAGGAAAATGACCCGACATACCAGTTGAACTTCCTGGTGTTGGGACAGACGGTGGTGGACCGGGGGATGGAAACCCAGGTCGTCAATCTGAATGAGACACAGGGAAGAGAGGGGATTTGCACCGCACTGCGGTCATGTACTGATGAATTAATCCAGCAAGAAGAAACGATGACCCACCTTCGAAGGGATCAGCAGAAACTCAAGACGTCCATTCAGAACAGATTGGAAGATTTACAAGTTGGGGAAGATCAAGGAAGTGTTCTGACTAAGACCAACAGAAAACCGAGAGCCCAGGGAGGGGAGTTTGACTACACTCCCGAGGAGGTGAAGAAATGGAGGACAGATCTCGGAAAAGGGAGGCGGACGCTTGAAAGGAACCTGAAGATGACTATCGCGAGTTTAAATGAAGTGGAAAAACTGAAAGTTGACCTGGAAGACGCCCTCAGGAAGAAACAACCGGAGGCTGAACATTCTTTAACTGTTGCTTTTCAGGTCAGGGTGGAAGAAGCTGGTGGGGTAACTGCGTCCCAGATTGAGATGGCCAGGAACCCTGAGTCAGAACTGTGGAGGCTGTGGCGAGAGTTGAAGGAGTCCCCGAAGAAGCTGACGTCTCGACTGCAGGAGGCTGAAGGGGTAGCCCCGGCTAAATGTTTCAGTTTGGAGAAACTTAAACAGCAGCTACCAATCGAGGGAATGAGGAAGAATACGGATTCGAAGGATGATGTGCCGCACATGTGGTACATGCTACCTTTCGCTAACTTCCCCATGATTGAGGAAGAGACCTTTGGCCCTTCTCCCACTGAGTCAGGTGTAGTGGGGAGGGCTAGCTGTGGGCAGTCTGAGTTACGGCAGGATTGGGAAGGAGGAGAGGCGGGGCCTCGGACACGGGACCGGGGGCTCCGAGCTGTAGTGATGGCCTGAGTGAGAGAGGAGTTGGCAAGCAGGCCCGAGGTATTCCTAGTAGTGCCTGAGCCTTTTGAGTTTAGGTGAGGGGGTACGGAGGTCTCAGAGGGTTAAGAAGCTCCCAGATAGGTTGGCCTATGTAGCGCCCGTGGGACGGGAGTAAGGTCCACTGTTTGGGGAGCACTGTCACTGTGTGCATCTGTGTATGTGTGTGTTGTGTGTCTGCAGGACTGGTTGGCGAGTTATTTAGCAGTCATGAGGACATGACTTTTTTGGTGGGGGGAGAGTGTAAGGGGGTTTCGACTTTTATGTTACTGCGGAGGCTAATTAAAATGGCGTCTTTGTTATGTTAATCTGGGGAATGCGGCTTTGTTGTGTTAAACACTGAGAAAGTTTGCGCTAACAGTTTGTTTTTCCTTTAGTGTGTGATAAGAGAGTGCTATTAACCAATTGGGATAGTTGTTATGGTTTTGGTGTATTTGAAGATACTGTATGCGCGGGGTTTTGGGGCAGAAGGCGGGAGAGCGAGACAGAGGATGGACCAGGTGCTGTGAGTCCACTAACGGGGTCGGACCCCGAGCGGGACGTTTGGTAAGGAGACTGATTCGTGGGGAGCGTCTGGTCGACCACCGTTGTTGGTCCCAGGCGGCCGGTCGAAGTGGTCCGAGGGGGTCGCAGGGTGAAGAAGAAGGTCCTTGAGCTCCAACGGTTGTTGTGCACAAAGAGATTGAACTTTGATAAGTGTGGCGCCTTTTATTTTCCTTTTATATTTTATTCTCTATTAATTATATAGTTCCAGTAATATCTATAAACTGTAAATCATTTAATTGCATCTGGTGTATTGTCTGTTATTTGGGCGGGGTGGGGTACCTCACACAGCATCCACACAAACGAATTACCCAGTTTGGCGGGGCCGAGGCTGTTTCCCTAGACGACAGCGAGCCGAGTGACCCTGAGGGTGGCCAGGGGGGCTACACTGGGAAGTGATTTTAATTTATTCATTTTTCATATTTTCTGTCACTGGCAAAGGCAGCATTCATTGTCCATTCCAAATTGTGCTTAAAATGGTTGTGGGTCATCAGCTCGAATTGCGGAAGACTTCTGGTGGAGGTATTCTCACAGTGCCATTACACAGTGAGTTCCGCGACATAGGCCCAGTGACGAAGGATCAACAATCTTTCCAAGTCAACATGACATACACTTGGAATCTGCAAATGCCGTTATTCCCATCTGCTCTGGTCCTTCACGTGGTGAAGACCACAGGTTTGAGAGGCGCTATTAAAGTAACCAATGAATTATAGTTAACTCAAGCAACACACATCAAAGTTGCTGGTGAACGCAGCAGGCCAGGCAGCATCTATAGGAAGAGGTACAGTCGATGTTTCAGGCCAAGACCCTTCGTCAGGACTAACTGAAGAAAGAGTTAGTAAGAGATTTGAAAGTGGGAGGGGGAGGGGGAGATCCAAAATGATAGGAGAAGACAGGAGGGGGAGGGATGGAGCCAAGAGCTGGACAGGTGATAGGCAAAAGGGATATGAGAGGATCATGGGACAGGAGGCCCAGGGAGAAGAAAAAGGCGGGGGGGAGGGGAACCCAGAGGATGGGCAAGAGGTGTAGTCAGAGGGACAGAGGGAGAAAAAGGAGAGTAAGAGAAAGAATGTGTGTATAAAAATAAATAACGGATTGGGTACGAGGGGGAGGTGGGGAATTAGCGGAAGTTAGAGAAGTCAATGTTCATGCCATCAAGTTGGAGGCTACCCAGACGGAATATCAGGTGTTGTTCCTCTAACTCATGCGCGATATGAACCAGTACCACTGGATACTGATACTGTAGGGAATGGACATTTGCGGTAGGACAGGGATGATCAATCACGTGGACAGTTCTGCCATCAGTGGTCAAAGAGCCACACAGTCAAACTGCACAGAAAGAGACCCTTTGATATAATTTATGTTTATCTAGTGCATGTTGCTTATATGATGCTATGTGCCTGTGATGATGTTACAAGTAAGTTTTCACTGCACCTGTGCAGATGACAGTAAACTCAACTTTTAACTGACCAAGATGTCTGAATTAGTCATGCCTGCTTGCAGTTGTCTCATATCTCTTTCCATCCGTGCAAGTCCACGTAAAGATCCAACTCAGAGGCACACAGCTTAAAAGCAAGCCTTTTGGCTTACCAAATCCTTGCTGACCATCCATCACCCATTTACACTAAACCTGCATTAATTCCACTTTTTTATTCTCCCCACAGTCTCAACAACTCCTCGCTTTCTCTCCGATTAACAACTCCCTGTTTTCACTCTGATTACAGTATTCACCTGTTAGGGGCAATTTACAGCGACCAATTAACCTGTAACCTGCATGTCTTTAGGAAATAACAGGCAGGGTAGACAAAGGTGAGTCAGTGGGTGTTTTTACTTGCAATCTCAGAAGGCCTTTGACAAGGTGCCGCACGTGAAGCTGCTGAACAAGAGCCCATGGTATTACAGGAAAGATACTAGCATGGACAAAAAAATAGGCTGACTGGCAGGAGACCAAGTGGGAAAAAGTGATCTGGATGCTAGAATTAATGGCCTTGGTTCAGGTTTGAGGACAATACAAAGATAAATGGAGGGGCAGGCAGTCTTAAGGAAATAGGGAGTCTGCAGAAGAACTCGAACTGATTAGGAGAATGGGTAAATAAGCAGCAGATGGAAAACAGTGCAGGGAAGTGTATGGTCATGAACTTTGTAGAAGGAATAAAGGTGTCCACTGCTTTCTAAATGGGGAGTGAATTCAGAAATCCGAGCTGCAAAAGGACTTGAGAGTCCTTGTGCAGGATTCCCTAAAGTTTAATTTGCAGGTTAAATTGGTAGTAAGGAAGGCAAATACAATGTTAGTATTCATTTTCAAGAGGACTAAAATATAAAAGCAAGGATGCATTGCTGTGGCTTCATAAGGCGTTGGTTAGACTACATTTGAGCAGTTTTGGGCACTCATCTAAGAAAGGATGAGGGGCCATTTGAGAGATTCTAGGGGAGCCTCACAAGAATGATCCCAGGAATGAAATGGTTAACATACGAGGAGCACTTGTTGGCTCTGGACCTGTTTAGAAGAATGAGGGGGGACTTCATTGAAGAAGCCAGGAGAATGGGGTCGAAAAGGAAAATAAATCAGCATCAGCATCATTGAATGGTGGAGTACACTGGATAGGCCAAATTGCCTAATTCTGCTCCAATGTCATAGGTGAGAAGAAACCAGAGCACTCAGAAGAGAGACACATTGACGTAGGGTGAATGGGTAAGCTCTATGTAGCACCCAAAGTCAGGATTGAACCCTGGTTTCTGGCATCATGAGACAGTGCCTCAACCAGCTGCCCCACATGACCTTTTGTTTCTCATTATATGCACCACCTACAATGAAAATGGATTTTAAAAAATTAACTGTACAATGGCTTCGGACATTTCACCACCATTATTTCCTCCTACTTCTACCTCAGTCATCTACTACTGTCATTATCATTTACTGGTATCCAGTTGTACCCTCTTCATTACAATTGAATGTGGAGGTAGCTCGCATGGAAATTACAAGCCAATACACTTTTAGTTTCCCAGTGATAGCCAAAGCCTAACATTTTATAAATTAGTGACACATGGCAAAATGTACCATCAGTGAGACGTACCTGTTCACATCCAGCATTCACTAATTCTTGAAGCATCTGCCTGTTTACTTCAACGCTGATGGATGAACCTGACTCATTTGCAAATGGCATTAGGGAGTTTCTGATTTCCCTGAGAGCTTTCTGATAAGGGCCAAATTTTGGGACCGGTCGCATCTGCTGCTGTCTGGTGGAATCTTTTCCAACAGTGACTTTCAGGTCAAGCTGGGTTTCATTGTTAGAGCCAACATTCAAGCCCTGACTTGAAGATTTAGGAGGTTGCTTCAACCCCTCCCGAATTTCCTGTAGTCTTTGGCGGCTGTTTCCAACATACGAAGTGGCTGGAAATGTCTTTGGCCTCATCACCGAAACAATTTGTGCTTTTCATAAATAAACTCTATGGACTCAATGCAGATGTTGAGGAGGTTGTATCAGTCTGCTGTAATCAATATATTTATACTTCCTCTCTTGATAGTCACTCGTGGTCCTTTGATTTATTTTCAACAGAAAGATTATGTCAACTTCATTCCCATGACCATCCTGATCTAAAATATAGAAGAGGAGTTATTAAGACAGTTATAATTACAAAAAGCAAAATTCTCTAACCTGTCACTTGATTGAAATATATTATGAACATGCTTTCTCCTTTACATACATGTCTGCAAGTATGTGCACATTTGTGGATGAATGGTTATAAAAAGGTTGCAAAACCCAACATTCCAAGTATATTTTCAAATAAAATGTGAATATACACTTATTATTTTTCAAAAACTGCTAAGAATATCCTATACTCCAATATCCAAGTAGCTACTTAACCTCTTGTTAATAAAACACAGTTTATCCAGGTCTTAATATTTTCCCTCTCTTTCCTATTCTTGCAGAAGTTCCAGACTCATGTTGGAATAATGTTGAATAGTTCTCTGGGGGATTTTTTTTTCATATATGAACCCAGTAATGGGGTAGATCACATGATCATGATAGACATCACAGCTAGGCTTCACCTTGTCTTTGCTAAGTGACAAAGAGTACAATTTCCAGCAGGATATTCTGGTTGGCAATGAGAAGAATTCTGGCTGGTTTTTATCTCCTTTCTAGCCAAGAGTGTTGAGGCCCCTATACTGCGCTATTTCTGAGAAAATAAACAAGAGCTATTCAGAAAGCAGTACTTGATACTTATGAATTCAGCCCTTTCTGATATCAATACCAATTCTTTTTGTTTAGAGGGTAAGTTGGTTTAATTGATAGCTGCTTGAGTCAACCCCCACAATGGACTTGCACATGTATTCCTGACACTTGTCACATTGTAACAGTGACTCAATAAGGTACTTTATAGGGAGCCCTCAAGAATGACATTTTTTATCCATTCCAGTTCTGTTGGATTTAAGGAAGCTATTAAGAATTCTGCCACAAGAGAGGCAGAGACATTTAATGTGGTGGTTTGTTTAGAATGTTCTTTTGTTTCTTGTGTTTTCTCTTAGGATCCACATGATCTTCAAGTAACTCTCAGTACTTTCCCCAATGCCCCTTCTTAATTTTTAAGGCAATGGGACAAGGATCCCAATAGGTTTAGAAGAATATTAATCTCTCCCCACCTTCTCTCTCTCTCTCTCTCATACACCACCCCCCCTCCACCCCCCCCCAAAGGGAGGCGTGGACAACAAACTTGAGGTACTTTTTCTGTCCTTCTGGGAAACTCTTGACATGTTGAGCTCTGAATAGATGACAAGCTTCAGGGAGTTTAATGTCAGCCATGCAAACAGTGTGAGCATAGTCATAACTTCAATGATGGAGGTATTGGCCTGGAGAGGAAGCTGATGTCAATTCTGTCAATGAATTAAGACAGCTCTTCAGACATAGTTTTGGGAGTCACTTCTCCTCTACTTTGAGGTGCCTTCTGGCGGTGGTCCATGTCTCTAAAGCATACAGAAAAACATAGATGACTGCTGCTCAGTAGAGCATCAACTTCATACTGGTTTGAGTTTTGATCTTTGAATGCTTCCCCCCCCCCCCCCTTGAGGCCAAAGGCTGGGCAGATGCACTGGATGTAGTGATGAATTTCACTGAGATGCGGCTCTAAGATATAAAAAGTGATCCATATTTTCTAAGGTATACAGTGCATCCCAGTTATTGGGGGCAGCCCCTTATTTGTGACAACTCTTACAGAACAAAAACTGAGAAAATAGCTGGGACTCCATTTATTTGGGACACTATGCTGCTTAATTGGGACTGGCCACTGTTGTCAAACAGTCTCTAACTAGCGTCAGTCACGTACACGCGCGAGTCCGTCAGACACTACACCGTGCTTAAAACAAACAGTTTTTAAATAGCGTCAGATGTGTGTGTTTGTGTTCAAAAAGCAGTTGGCAAGAAATAAGCAGCAAGACAATTTAGAATTGTTTTGCTTACGGTAGTTTTAAGCATTGAAGCTTGGAGATGCCAGAAACAGCTGGAAGTAAAAATAGAACGATTTCACTACTTTAACAGGTTAGGAACTACAAAGAACTTGAAGGCATTGACAATCATCGTGAACATTAAAATGAAAAATGAAGATTTGGAGCATGTAATTGTCAATAGTTTTGTATAAGGGCAATCCATTATCTGTGGTGATTTTGTTCATTTACAGTTAAAAGTACATGACACAGATGAATTCTTCCAGCAATAATTATTAGGAACTAATACCGATTTGTATTACTGTAGTAGTAATGACAGTGTTCTAGTTTGTTCTATATGTTATTTAAATACATAATTTGTTACTCCATTTGTCTTTTTTTAAATACCTTTTTAAACTATTTCCATGAAACTTCAGCTAATTGGGGCAGCTGCTTAACTGGGCCAAAATGTACTGGTCCCGATGTGTCCCAATTAACTGGAATCCACTGTAGCTGAGTATATTTATTGGCTAATGTTGTGCAATAGGATATGTCAGAATCAGAATCTGGTTTATTATCACCAGCATGTGATGTGAAATTTGTTAACTTAGCAACAGCAGTTCAATGCAATACATAATCTAGCAAAGAGAGAAAAAAATAAAAACATAATAAATAAACAAGTAAATCAATTACATATATTGAATAGATTATTAAAAAAATGTGCAAAAACGACCTTCATTTTATGGAAAAGCAAAGCAAGGCCCATACTCTTATTTAACTATCTGTTAAATCTCAGATCTCCCCTTTCTCTCCAACCTCAGCTTTCAGGTGCCTGTTTTGAGTGATAAACTTGGGAACTTACTGATGGTACTATACCAATGCCAACCATATCTATCCTGTACTCTGGAATTCCTATCATCTACCTTCACGTATGCAAATGCTCGTGCAGCAACTCAATGCATAAAAGAATGCAGACATGGTCAAGAGGTTCAGTTGTTCAAACATCAGGATGAGGAGGAAATGTGATCTAAGTGACCGACTGAAATGATTGTTTGTGCCAGATGGGGTGGTTTGAGCATCCTGGGATTTTCACGCACAACAATCTCTGGAGGTTATACAGAATGTTGTGAGAATCAAAAAAAAAACATTTAGTGAGTGGCAGCTCTGTGGGGGGAAATGCCTTGTTAATGACAGGGGTCAGAGGAGAATGGCCAGACTGGTTCAAGCTGACAGTAACTCAAATAACCCCATGATACAACAGTGGAGTGCAGAAGGCATCTCTCGATGCACATGTTGAACCTCAAAGTGGATGGGCTACAGCACCATAAGACCATGAATACACACTCCTGTACCTAATAAAGTGGCCATTCTGTACATGTAGCAAAAGCCAAGCTAAAAGAAATTCAATAACTCTTCCAATCTGAAGTCTAAAAATTATTTTGAAGTTAAGCTATTTGCTGGAAACTGCAGAGATGAACAGTACTTTCCCATTACAATGCTATTACTGAGAGAATATATCAAATACCCACAGTCAAAACGCCCTCTAAAATATACCTATATCTCCTATTCAACACAACACACACAAAACGCTGGAAGAACTCAACAGGTCAGGCAGCATCTATGGAAATGAATAAACAGTGAACATTTCAGGCCAAGACCCTTCTTCAGGACTGAAAAGGAAGGGAAAATATGCCAGAATAAAAAGGTGGGAGGGGAAATGAGAGAAGCATAGCTAGAAGTTACATGGTTGAAGGGTCAGAAGGCAGCAGACATCACACAGGGGGAGTAATGAGAGAGGGTCTCACTGAACTCTCATTGAAGAGAAGATTTAAAATTCTTCAGGGTTGACCTATTCCCCAGATTTTGTTGCCATCTCAGTAGATCAAGTTTTCAAATTTAATTGAGGGAAAAATCTTGCAAATTAGTTTTTTTGTTTTACTGGGGTCATAACATACTCCACACTAATTTGGTACCATATATATTTTAAAATTTGTTGATTAATCAGCATGTCACACTGATTACTGCATTCTAATAAAATAATTCTTCCTGGAGTTACAGCACAGCTTTAATGCCTAATATACTCTTCGGAGACTCAGACAGAACCATTGAGAATCATGTGACTATTTATAGGGGAAGAAAGAGGAAGCTCCCCTACATTCAGAGAGTGCCAGGTATACTGTGATTGGCCAATGGAAACAATATTTGCTTGTTCTAGCCCGAGCAGACAATGTCAGTTATTTCCTTTCTTTGAAATGGCCACACCAAAAAAAAATCACCATAATTAGAAGTGCCAAATTTTACCATTTTGAAATGCAAAGTTATGGACCTTTATCCTCTGGATTAGACCAATGCCATTAACAATATAAACTACAACTTCAAGAAGACACTGAGAAAAAAAAATGTCAATAAAACAAAATAATGATATTATACAACAGAGAGGAAAGTGGAGGGGCATCTTGTGCTGTACAGTCGTAGATCAATAAATTAAATATCAATTATTTTATGGAATGCATGAAGAGATGACATATATCCAGCTGAGCACCACTCAGTTAATTGTCTCTTTCAAGCAAATCAGTTAGTTTTGGTTTTTCTGGGCTAAGGTGGGGGTGGGGGCTTTTAAGCAACCTCAGAATTGAAATTAATTGCTCTTGTTTATTTTAGAATGCTTAAAATAGAATATTATACATGTGCACTATTTTGCAATAAGTACTTTGCAGGAAAAAATGTGAAGTATGCAGTTTATAACAAGCTGAGGCAAGTTATAGTGTATTCTTTTCTTTCATCCATGAATTGGTTTAATCAGTAGTGTCAATTAAAGGGAGAAGACTTAACTTGCCATGACTTGCACAGGAAAATGAACAAATTTGTAATACTTATTAATTAAAAGCATTTACATCTATTAAGTACAAAGGCTTACTAATTGTTTTAAGACTTTGATATACATTTTGCAGTAGGATTTGACTATAAAAAGTTAATAATAGTTTTAATGTAGTTACAATAACCATAGCAGTTAACTTTTTACAATGTAACTGTTAATAGAAAACATGGGGCACCTTGTGTATAATTGGCACCTTTAATTCTTGAAAGACAAATATTACAAAAACATTAAAGTTATAAAGAAGATGTAACAGCTGAAATAATGTTGAGCAAGTTTATTATCACACTTTTCTTACAGGCTTTTTTCTTAGTAGCTGTTGTATTTGAAGTGCGCCTAACCAGAGAAATTTTATATCATTAGGCAATAAGCAAGAGATACTGATGTCCTAACTACCTTCTGGACCACTTAATATTTAGAGAATATATGTCCCTGTTGCAAAGCAATAGCTCCGCATTTGCTGAGTTCAGCATTATTAGACACTCTCACTTATTTGGCAAGAGGACACATTCTAATAAATTTCCAATACTTTCTATATCATACTACAAAAGGCCACTTTTCTGAAAGAGAATTTACTCCCGTTACACATTTAACTACTTAAATGTATGCAGAATATGGCATATGAGAAGTAATAAAACAACTTGTTAGTAATTTAACAGATTAAAAAAAAATGGCACATGATATGACTGTTCTCAGGATCCATGGGACCTAGTTTAAATATTTATATTCTCCAGGATTCTACAACCTATTTTTAAAGTCAACTAATAAGACTAAGACAAAATATTTTCAAAACTGATTTTATTAACTTAAAACAAAAAATACTTCAGCTAACATTTTACCATGTTAATATTGGTACTGTTTCAGAGATAAAAAACTTTCATATCTGTATTGTACAAACATCTTCTGTCACGGTAACCTGCACTGTTCTAATTTACCATGTTATTCTTCTGTATGCAGTTACATTACGGCTTTTCTGCAGCTATGGTTAAAATTACCTTTTTGAAAATTATGAAAACATTTATTGATTAACTGCTAGCACCCCATGTAATATTTTAAAATAATTTAAAGATAGTTGGAAATCAGATACTTGTATTTAGTTTAATGAGGCATAAAACCACATTCCAATGTTTCCTGCTAAAAAGAGGAAGTTACACCAATGTAGGGATTTAAAAAAGAGGGAATTGCTTTGAGGTTGAAATCCAGTAATAGTTAATTTGTAAAACTTTGAATCTTTTTCAAGTACAAAGTGATTGCTAACAATTATGTTGTTTTTCAGGTTTTGATACTACCAATCAAAATTGGATTCAGCAAGGCTTTGCATTACATTGTGTACACACACTGGGAAAAGTAATGCATTTGTTTATATAAATAGTAAACTGAAACATTGATTAGCAGATATGTGTTATAAATTATCTCTAATTTGGATTATAATTTGTTTGTGGATTGTTGTGATGAGAAACAAATGCATTACACATTTTAAAGTCTAAGATATGCAACAAATAAAGCACTAGAATGAAGACTGATGTTAATGGCACATAACCAATGTGAGAACATAAGAAATAACCAGATCTAAACCATTCACTCCTACAAACATGCTGCTCCATTTAGTTACACCATGGATGATCTTTCCTGTCAACTACACTTTTATGCATTACCCTTGTGTCTTCATTCCCCCCCTTCAAAAATCTCTTAGTCCCTAGTCAGGTGATCTTTTGGGCTCATTACAAACTTTAGAACTTGGAGTTCAGCACTTTCATATCATGATATTATTACTCTTATTTACCCTTCTTTTAGAACTTTATTTTAAAATGCAAAATGTGTGTAGGTTTTCTCCATGTTTTAAAATTTTGTTTCCCTTACTCCCACCTTGAATACATCTTGAAACATATTACATCGTGAAATTTTTACTAACTTTTGAGATTAGTCACTCCAAAATATCACCCGCCCACCAGAAGTATTGTCATACCAAATGAGCTTTTCCAACACATTTTCAGATTTTTCCAGCTAGTTCCCTTTAGTTATTCCAGTTAGTTTTCCCACCAGAAAACCTGAACAAATTTTATTCACTTCTCATTTAAGTCATTGTTAAGATTGTAAATAATTCAGACCAAGCACTGATCTTTCTAACACCCAACACCATTCCAACTGGCAAAGGAGCAAAGTATTTTGTTTCATAACCAATCCGATGATGGGCACTATATCTATCTTGCAAGTCCTAACCGCCATGAAGTCGGACAAATTAGTTAAACAGCATGACTTCAACAAAATTAGATTCTAGAATTTTCTCTAAAAGTGATAGCAGGTCGATTGCCCTCCAAATCCTTGTTTTCTTTTTTCCCCCTCCCCACTAAGTGCGAAAGTTAGAAGCAGAATATACCATTAACAAAGAAACCGATTATTCTAGTAATCGACGAATAGATTACAGTACTCGAAAGTAGTTTATCGACAATTTTACTCTTCTGATAAATCTAACCTTCTCTTTTGATTGTACTTGATATTTTACACCGAACGTCTAGAATTACCGATGACAAGCTTCCGAAAGCATGTAAGCTTCAGAATTGCTTACATTGCGGCCCTGATTCAGCGGACGTCAGTGGCTACTCGAAGCTGTCATCGGAGGGTCTTTGGCTGGCCTCAAAAATGTTCTGAAATTGTTATCATGTTTCAAATGGACACGCGAACTCTCCCAAAGTGGGATCTATCCTCGAAGTGGTCAAGGTTTAAGACGACTGCGAAATGGGTTTACTTCACGGTACATTTAAGATCGTAGTCAAAAAGAAACTGCTTCAAATAATCGGAGTTTTTTTTTAACGTGACAGGACAAGAAGAGATTTAAATAATACATTACCATCAAAAATATCTTCCGTAGTTAATTACACGTTAAAATCACAAATCGTCTCCCCAAGACTGTCCCCGATGTAATGGGGTAAATACAGGCAATTTGGAGTCACCGCAGTTTCTCTTTTTTTTACACGAAGTTATGCGGCTCAGAGCCAATGGAACGCACCTCGGCCCGAGCAACCACATTCCACAGCAGGGAGAAAATACATTCAATCTACCAGCGACACCATGTTGTGCTGTGGGAATAGAGAGAAAAAAGAAGTCCCCATTTACCAACATTATCATTAAAAATTACTATAAAGTGGCATAAATCTGGTTAGTCTTCAACAATTACTCAAATTATTAAGAAACGTCAGCTGTAATCCTATAAAAAGCTCAGGACAGTACTTAACTCAGATTAGTTTCACTATTAAATTTTAAGAAATTTAAATACGTAGGCCGGACAATTTGATATGTATAAAATATTTAAATATGATAAATCTAACCATACAATTGAACTGCTTTGAGAGCTACCGCGTTAAGTTTTCAGCTTAATTACTTACTTGATGTTACTGCCTTTTCTACCCCTGAGCTTCTTGCTTGTAATAATTTCCTCCGGATCGTGCGCTTTAAACACAGCCGATCGCAGAGCCCGGGGTCTCGGTCGGCGTCTAATTTCTGCCCCCCGCTCGCTCGCTCGCTCGCTGGCTCTCAGAATGTGGGCCGGAGTTCGGAAAGCACCTGATTGACAGCCGCGTTCCACATTATTTTCATTCCATTCGGGTCACGTGGCTGCGCTCACGCGGAGCGGCCCCGGCATACCAGCAGGAGGCGGGGCCCCCGCTCCAAAGATTCGTGACGCTTCTCCGAAATAGTTTCGGCTGACAATTAGTATTTCGTGGCATCTATATGGTACCCACTTTTTAATTGCATATCTTTGACTTCTTTGTCTCTTCTCACTCTTCAAAAAAAAATTCCCCAGTCGTGGTCTACTGCACTTGAACTCTGAAAATAACCGAACTAATGATGCAATAAGAATTCAGGGAAACCAATAATCTCGTGATTTCTCTTTAAGAAAATAGGAGGTGTTTCAAAATAACAGTACAGTTTCTGCTTTTAGCAATGAGGTACAACATCCTTGTGGCTTAATTCCGCAGATAGACCTGTTCCGCGCTGTTCGATACTGAATTTTAATATACAGAGAGCGATACTACAATTCTTGAAAGGGATTCAGACCTGCCATCCGTGTATGTTAAATCTCTTATTTGATATTGAAAATATCAAATGTGTGTTTTACTTTCGCACAAATGACTTCTTAACGTCAACAAATTGCCCTTCTAGATCCGGTCCAAACTGATTGTGCTTATCGCTTTGAAGGGAAGGTGATAAATCCTCTTGACGTTCGTAGCTCCTTTCATCATGCAAACTAATGCTACAGATTCCCTTGAAATCATCCCATTCCTCTGATATGGAACAGTTTGCTTTGAAATGGATTCATATTGTTTGGAGTTCTGATGTGCGTGGTCAGAAGTGCCTATCACACATTTGTTTTTGGTCTGATGTAGGGCTTATTATTGGTGTACCACCACTCTTAGCTGTTTTTGTCACTGTTGTTGTGCTGTGTCTGTCTTCTTTTGACTGTCGTCATTAGCTTTCTTAATCTTTTTAGAACATAGAACATAGAATAGTACAGCAATAGTCCCACAATGTTGTGCTGACCCTTAAACCCTGCCTCCCAAATAACACCCCACCTTAAATTCCTCCATATACCTGTCTAGTAGTCATCTGTAGACATGTACCCCCAGATCCCTCTGCTCCTCCACACTACCAAGTATCCTGCCATTTACTTTGTACTCTGCCTTGGAGTTTATCCATCCAAAGTGCACCACCTCACACTTCTCCAGGTTGAACTCCATCTGCCACTTCTCAGCCCACTTCTGCATCCTATCAATGTCTCTCTGCAATCTTCGACAATCCTCTACACTATCCACAACACCACCAACCTTTGTGTCATCTGCAAACTTGCCAACCCACCCTTCTACCCCGACATCCAGGTTGTTAATAAAAATCACGAAAGGTAGAGGTCCCAGAACTAATCCTTGTGGGACACCGCTAGTTACAACCCTCCAATCCGAATGTACTCCCTCCACCATGACCCTCTGCTTTCTGCATGCAAGCCAATTCTGAATCCACCTGGCCAAACTTCCCTGGATCCCATGCATTCTGACTTTTTGAATAAGCCTATCCTGTGGAACCTTGTCAAATGCCTTACTAAAATCACATCTACTGCACTACCCTCATCTATATGCCTGGCCACCTCCTCAAAGAACTCTATCAGGCTTGTTAGACATGATCTGCCCTTCACAAAGCCATGCTGACTATCCCTGATTAGACCATGATTCTCTAAATGCCCATAGATCCTATCTCTAAGAATCTTTTCCAACAGCTTTCCCACCACAGACGTAAGGCTTACTGGTCTATAATTACCCAGACTATCCCTACTACCTTTTTTGAACAAGGGGACAACATTCGCCTCCCTCCAATCCTCCGGTACCATTCCTGTGGACAACGAGGACATAAAGATCCTAGCCAGAGGCTCAGCAATCTCTTCCCTTGCCTCGTGGAGCAGCCTGGGGAATATTCCATCAGGCCCCGGGGACTTATCTGTCCTAATGTATTTTATCAACTCCAACACCTCCTCTCCCTTAATATAATATCAACATGCTCCAGAACATCTACCTCACTCATATTGTCCTCACTATCATCAAGTTCCCTCTCATTGGTGAATACAGAAGTATTCATTGAGGACCTCGCTCACTTCCACAGCCTCCAGGCACATCTTCCCACCTTTATCTCTAATCGGTCCTACCTTTACTCCTGTCATCCTTTTGTTCTTCACATAATTGAAGAATGCCTTGGGGTTTTCCTTTACCCTACTCACCAAGGCCTTCTCATGCCCCCTTCTGGCTCCCCTCAGCCCTTTCTTAAGCTCCTTTCTTGCTACCCTATATTCCTCAATAGACCCATCTGATCCTTGCTTCCTAAACCTCATGTATGCTACCTTCTTCCACCTGACTAGATTTTCCACCTCACTTGTCACCCATGTTTCCTTCACCCTACCATTCTTTATCTTCCTCACCGGGACAAATTTATCCCTTACATCTTGCAAGAGATCCCTAAACATCGACCACATGTCCATAGTATATTTCCCTGCAAAAGCATCATCCCAATTCACACCCACAAGTTCTAGCCCTACAGCCCCATAATTTGCCCTTCCCCAATTAAAAATTTTCCTGTCCTCTCTGATTTTATCCTTTTCCATGACAATGCTAAAGGCCAGAGAGTGGTGGTCACTGTCCCCCAGATGCTCACCCACTGAGAGATCTGTGACCTGACCCAGTTCGTTACCTAATACTAGATCTAGTATGGCATTCCCCCTAGTCGGCCTGTCAACATACTGTGACAGGAATCCATCCTGGACACACTTAACAAACTCTGCCCCACCTAAACCCTTGGAACTAATCAGGTGCCAATCAATATTAGGGAAGTTAAAGTCACCCATGATAACAACCCTGTTATTTTTGCACCTTTCCAAAATCTGCCTCCCAATCTGCTCCTCCATATCTCTGCTGCTATCAGGGGGCATATAGAATATTCCCAATAGAGTAACTGCTCCCTTCCTGTTCCTGACTTCCACCCATACTGACTCAAAAGAGGATCCTGCTACATTACCCACCCTTTCTGTAGCTGTAGTAGTATCCCTGACCAGTAATCCCACCCTTCCTCCCCTTTCCCCCCCCCATCCCTTTTAAAGCACTGAAATCCTGGAATATTGAGAATCCATTCTTGCCTTGTCTCTTCTTCCTCTGTCTGCTCCCCTGAGTATAGAGTCGCCAATGACAACGGCTCTCCTCTTCTCTGTCCCACCCTTCTGCGCCACAGGGTCAGACTCAGTGCCAGAGGGCCTGCCACCGTGGCTCACACCTGGTCAGTTGTCCCTGCTAACAGTATCCAGGATGGTATATTTATATATTTCCTGTTGGACTGTATTTGCATATTCGTCTGGGAGGTGCACAACTGAAATGAACAGGTGTGAACACTGGATTAGGTAATTCACTCCCATCAACCCAGCCAGTTCACTCTGTTGACCTTTAGCCCTCCCCCAGCCCATTATGTAGACTCATTACCCTCTCCCACCAGGTTCCACCTGCCCACACCCATCTACTTAGGTTTATTCTCACCTTTCCTGTACACTCCCCAACATGGTTCCACCTGTCCATCATTCCTCCTTCTACCACTCTCTGCCTCTACCCTTACACCTCTCTTCTGTTCTCCCAGCCATTTCCACTAGCCTATTTTAAATAAAATTCTCACGTTTCCATCTGTCACCTACCAGCCTTTGTCTCAAACTGCAAAATTAGTTATCTAACAATATTTTTTCCATTAAGATTTTTTTCCTATTCGTGTTTGTGAATCTAGAACTACCATCAGTCAACCGTTTCATTTTTGGTAGGTTTCAATGTGCACGTAAAGTATCTAAGCCATTCTCTGAGGTTCAATTTGAGGGTTATGTATCAAGCTTGTGACTTATGAGATTCAATAACATCTTAACTTCCATCTGAAACACACACAAAATGCTGGAGGAACTCAGCAGGTCTGGCAGCATCTATGAAAATGAGTAAACAGTCGATGCTTTGGCCCGAGACCCTTTATCAGGACTTTATTAACTTCTGTCTGTTTGGTTTTATGACCTTTTCAATATACTGTATCATGTAAAATCATTTTTTTCTGATTTCTCTACTCTTAAAGTTATTTGCAAGTGCAGCACTTCTTGCCCTTGCTAGCTTTTTGAAATAAATACTGAAGTGGTCCTATTCTCCTGTTTTTTTTTTACTTACAGCTGATTCTTTTTTCTTTTTTAGATATGTATCCAATTCCCTTTTTGTGCTTGTTTTTATTAGGTTTATTTTCTGTTTTTTTTCAGTAGTGTAATTAAAACCTTCTCAACTTACTGCAAAATACATTTTTCATTTTCCCTCCAGTTGGTTTTCCAAGTCTACAGCTCCCTGAATGTGACTGTGAAGGTAGATAGGCTGGTAATGATGAAACTTTATCAAACTCTGATTAGGCCACATCTGGAGTATTGTATTCAATTCTGGTCAACCCATTAGAGGAAGAATGCGGAGGCTTTGGAGAGGGTGCAGAGGGGGTTTACCAGGATGCTCTCTGAAATAGCAGGCATGTGCTAAAAGGAGAGCTTGGACAAAATAGGTTTGCTTTTCTCTAGAGCAACAGAGCTGAGGGGGAACTTGACAAAAGTTTATAAAATTACAGTAGGAGGGGTATAGATGGAATAGATAGCTGGTATCTTTTTCCCAGGGTTGAAATGTCTAATACTAGAGGACATACGTTTAAGCTGAGAGAGAGGCAAGTTCAAAGGAGATGTGTGTGGTAAGTTTTGTTACACAGTGAGCAACTGGTGCTGAGAATGCAATGCCAGAGGTGGCAGTGGAGGCAAATATGGTGGGGGTGCTTAAGGGGCTATTATATAGGCACAGGAATATGCAGAGAATGGAGGGATATTCACCCTGTGCAGGCAGAAGGAATTAATTTAATTGGGTATCATTAGCTTAATCAGTTTGGCACAATGCCTGAGCCGAAGGATCTGTTCTTGTGTTATTCTGCTCTATGTTCTATAACAACTGTAAGTCTGTGTTGAGAGCTAACAGACACATTGGCCAATGGAAATAGGTTCTCCCTATTCATTCCAACAAACTTCTGATTTTGAATGTTTGTTTTACATTTCCTTTTATCTTCATCACTCCCAAGAAGAACAATCTGAATTTCTCTAATCTCTCTACATGTTGGGAGTTGGACTGTGCCCAATCAGTGAGTGGGCGCATGAGAAAAAGCTGCGATTTCACTTGTGGCTGAAGATTTAAAAAAACAGCACTTTGTGGTAGTTTTTGGAGTTGGACAGTGCCCAGTCAGTGAACAGGATTCATTAGTAAGGGCGAATAAATATAAGGTAGGGGCAAGCAGAGTGGCCATTGTCTGAGTGAGCCAGTGTTGCAATGGCTTTGGCTCATCAGGCCTGAGCAAGGTAAGTATCTGGTAAGTTTCTTTTTCTTCTTCTTTATTCATCATTCCTCATCTGTTATGGTACAGTTAGGCTCCAGGCTGTATTTTGTTCTGTGTGTGAGATATGGGAATTCTGGGAGACTCAGGGAACACATTAAGGAACTAGAGCTGCAGCTCGATGACCTTTGGCTCATACGGGAGACTGAGGAAGTGATAAATGAGAATCAGGTTTATTATCACCGGCATGTGTCATGAAATTTGTTGTCTTAGCAGCAGCAATTCAATGCAATACATAATATAGAAGATAAATAAATAACTAAATAAATTACAGTATATGTATATTGGAGGTTAAAAATTATGCAAAAACAGAAATAATATATATTGAAAAGTAAGGTAGTGTTCACAGGCTGAAGGGCCAGTGAGGAGTTGGATGGCAGAGAGGAAGAAGCTGTTCCTGAATCGCTGAGTGTGTGCCTTCGGGCTTCTGTACCTCCTACCTGATGATAGCAAAAAGACAAGGGCATGCCCTGGGTGCTGGAGGTTCTTAATAATGGATGCTGCCTTTCTGATATGCCGCTCCTTGAAGATGTCCTGGGTACTTTGTAGGAAACCGGAGCACCCAGAGGGAACCCATGTGGTCACAGCGAGAATGTACAGACTCCTTGCTGACAGCGGTGGGGATTGAACCCCAGTCGCCTGTACTGTAAAGCATTTTGCTAACCGGTATGCCAGATGGGAATAGGGCTGAGGATGGGGTAGTTGGTTTACAAACGGAGGCAGTGTGTAGTGAGACTGCTAGCAAGGAGAGGCTGTTGACTTGGCAAAATTTCAGTCAACAGGATAAGTTGCAATGCAAAAGGGGGACAAATTCAAAAAGGGTGATGAATACAGGACTGAAGGTGTTATATTTAAATGCACAAAGTATACGGAATAAGGTAAATGAACTTGTAGTACAGTTACAGATTGGCATGTATAACTTTATGGGCATCACTGAATCATGGCTGAAAGAAGACTATAGCTGGGAGCTTAACATCCAAGGTTACACATTGTATCGAAAGGACTGGCAGGTAGACAGAGGGCGTGGGGAGGCTCTGTTGGTAAAAAATGAAAGCAAATCATTAGAAAGAGGTGACATAGGATTGGAAAGTGTAGAATCATTGTGGATAGAGTTAAGGAACTGTAAGGGTAAACAGACCCTGATGGGAGTTATATGAAGACTCCAAACAATAGTAAGGATGTGGTCTACAAATTGCAATGGGAAATAGAAAACACAAGCTGAAGGGGCAATATTACGACAGTCATGGGAGATTTCAATATGCAGGTAGATTGGGAAAATCGGGTTGGTGCTGGATCCCAAGAGGGGGAGTTTGTGGAATGCCAGAGAGATGGCTTTTTGGAGCACCTCATGGTAGAGCCTACTAGGAGATCAGCTATTCTAGATAGGGTGTTGTGCAATGGGCCCTTAAAGGCCAGTGATCATAATATGATAGAACTCACCCTGCATTTTGAGAAGGAGAAGCTAAAGTCAGATGTATCAGTATTGCAGTGGAGTAAAGGGAATTATAGAGGCATGAGAGAGGAGCAGGCCAAAGTTGGTTGGAAAGAAACACCAGCAGGGATGATGGTGAGCAGTGATGGTTGGAATTTCTGGTGGCAATTTGGAAGGCACAGGATAGATACATCCCAAAGAGGAAGAAGTGTTCTAAAGGCAGGATGACATAACCGTGGCTAACAAGAGAAGTCAAAGCCAACATAAAAGTCAAAAAGAGGGAATATAATAGAGCAAAAATTAGTAGGAAGTTAGAGGATTGGGAAGCTTTTAAAAACCAACAGAAGGCAACTAAAAAAGTCATTAAGAAGGAAAAGATAGAATATGAAGGTAAGCTAGCCAATAATATTAAAGATGATACCAAAAGTTTTTTCATATATAAAGTGTAAAAAAGAGGTGGGAGTAGATATCGGACCACTGGTAAACATTGCTGGAGAGGTAGTAATGGGGGACAAGGAAACGGCGGAAGTATTGAATTGAATAAGTATTTTGCATCAGTCTTCACTGTGGAAGATACTGGCAGTATGTTGGCAGTTCAAAAGTGTCAAGGGGCAGAACTGAGTGAGATTGCCATTACTAAGGAGAAGGTGCTTGGGGAAACCGAAAGGCCTGAAGGGAGATAAGTCACCTGAACCAGATGGACTACACCCCAGGGTTCTAAAAGAGGTGGCTGAAGAGATTGTGGAGGCCTTAGTAATGTTTCAAGAATCAATGGATTCTGGCATCGTTCCAGAGACTGGACAAATGCAAATGTCACTCCACTCTTCAAGAAGGGAGAGAGGCAGAAGAAAGGAAATTATAGGCCAGTTAGTCTGACCTCATGGTTTGAAAGATTTAGAGGCGATTGTTAAGGATGTGGTTTCAGAGTGCTTGGAGACACGTGATAAAATATGTCAATATTAGCATGGTTTCCTTAAAGAAAACCTTTGCCTGACAAATCTGTTGAAATTCTTTGAAGAAATAACAAGCAGGATAGACAAAGGAGAATTGGATGTTGTGTACTTGAATTTTCAGAAGATCTTTGACAAGGTACTGTACATGAGGTTGGTTAACAAGATGGTATTACAGGATAGATACTAGCATGGATGGAGCATTGGCTGACTGGCAGGAGGCAAAGATTTGGAATAAAGGGACTAGTGGTGTCCCACAGGGGTCTGTGTTGGAAACGATACTTTTTGTGTTATGTCAATAATTTGGACAATGGATTTGATGATTTTGTTGCAAAGTTTGCAGGCAATATGAAGATAGGTGGAGGGTCGGGTACCTTTAGGAAGTAGAGAGGCTACAGAAGGATTTAGACAGATTAGGAGAATGGACAAAAAAGTGGCAGATGGAAGGCAGTGTTAAGAAGTGTGGGGTCATGCACTTAAATTGGTGAGAAAATTCTAAAATCTGAGATGCAAATGGACTTGGGAGTCCTCATACAGGATCCCCTAAACTTAAGGTCAGTTTACTGTTGAGTCAGAGGTGAGGAAGGCAAATGTGATGTTAGCATATTTTTTGAGTGGACAAAAATATAAAAGCAAGGATGTAATGTTGAGGCTTTATAAGGCACTGGTGAGGCCTCACTTGGAATATTGTGAGCAGTTTTGGGTGCCTTATGGAAGAAAAGATGTGCTGACATTCAAGAAGGTTCAAAGGAGATTCACGAAAATGATTCTGAGATTGAAAAGCTTTTCATATGATGAGCATTTTTATGGCCCTGGGCTTGTACTTATGGGAATTCAGAAGAATGGGGGGGGGGGGATCTCTTTGAAAGGGCTCCATAGAGTGGAGGTGGAGAGGATGTTTCCTAAGGTGAAGGAGTCCAAGACCAGAGGACACAGCCTCAGAATAGAGGGTCATCCATTTAGAATGGAGATGAGGAGGAATTTCTTTAGCCAGAGAGTGGTGAGTCTGTGGAATTTGTTGCCACAGGCTGCTGTGAAGGCCAAGTCATTGGGTATATTTAAGGCAGAGGTTGATAGATTTTTGATTAGTCAGGGCATGAAGGGGTATGGGGAAAATGTAGGGGATTTGGGCTGAGAGAGAAATGGATCAGCCATGATGAAATGGCAGAGCAGGCTTGATGGGCCAAATGGCCTAATTCTGCTCCTATAGCTTATGATCTTATCATTCTAGCGAATTTCATCTGCATCCTCTTCATAATCCTGTTTTTATTGTTTTCTATATCATCTTGAGGTCATTGCCTTTGTCAGAAGGATAGTAAAAACACAACTATTTAGATGGTATAAGACAACTGAATGCTAGTGTCCAGAAAGGCCCTTTAACAAGAAGGAAAAACTTGAGATACAGGTGCTACATAATTAAGAAGGCAAATGGGACAGAGGCCTTTATTGCAAAGGAAATGCAGAACAAAATTAGGGCACCTCTGCTGCAATAATATGGGACTTGGAGGGAACAAATCTGTAACACCATTTTGGATCTCTTTCTCTTAAAGATGGAGATGAAAGAATCATTGAGTTGTACAGCACAGAAACAGCCTTTCTGCCCACCACATCCAGACTGACCTTAATGCCTTTCATGTCTTTGATTTAGAGACATTGCAGTGAAGATTCATTAGATAAAGTATTACGGAATAATAAAGTGAGATAAAACAGGTTAAATTCATGCCGTCCGGATTTTGGAAGAATGAAACGTGATCTTATTTGAAACGTATAAAATTCTTAAGGGACCTGAGAAATTAGAGTATGAGAAGACTTTTTGGTCCGGTACCCATTTAGTACTGAGCTAATGAGGAATTTCCTCTCTCAGATGATTGTGAATCTTTGTAATTTGATTCATCCTGCACAGAGAGCTGTGGATGCTGAGTTTTAAAGTGTATTGAAGCTCAAAATAAATAGATTTTTTTGACTTTAGCAGAATTGAGGATCTTTGAGACCCAGTGGTGAAGTGGAGTTCAGGCCACAATCAGATTAGTCATGATTTTATTAATGGCAATGCAGACTGGAGTGCTCATATTTTTTATGCCTAGTCCATTTTTTATGTTCTTTTTATGAATAATTCTTTTTTAGTCACTACAAAAATGGAAGTTTAAGCTAATCAAATTAAAAGCTTACTTCTTTTTTGATATTGTGTACAACAATTTTACAAGAATGGTTTAAGCATTTCTGTGGTTAATATACCTTATCATCAGGATGTCCAAAGCAGTTTACTCACATTAACTTTTGAAGACTAACCATTGACCTTTCTACAAAGGAGATCTATCCAGGCTTACTGATACAGGAAAAATAGAGTTATGGCCAAGGAAATAACAATGTACTCTTTCCATGAATTTTGTGTGTTACAGCTTAAAAATTCTAACAGATTTGTTGAACAGAATTTTCTCTTTTATTCAACTGTATCAGCTCTCCCAACCATAATATGAATTTGTAAGAACCTTGTTACTACATTCATAATAGCTTACCTTAAAGTGAATTTCAGGCTAACCAGCTTCTTTCATTGGTTACCTTTGAATCCATGGTAACTGTTCCAGAATTTAGAAGATTTTGGATTACGTATTAATACCAAAGCATTCATTATTTTTGGAGTAATCTTGTTCTAAGACAGGGGTAGTATATCCTTGGCACGCATACCCAAGATGACACCTGCAAAAAATTTTTGTTGGCATGTGGTGTGCAGTGCCATATCCTTGGTTCTTTAAACATTACTCATATTAGAAAGATACATAATGATTATCTTCGCTGCCAAATGAAGCAGCAAGTGAGTTTTTTTTAAAAACAACCCGAAGGCAGTGAGATTTCTTCACAGGAAAAGTCTCATGCGGGCCTGTCTCCAAATAGACAGCTGCAAGAACATGTGATGTTGGATGATGCATTTTGAAATCCTCACAAACCTGCTGCACAGTTTAGTATTTGGTTAGTAAATGGATGGGCCAGTTGCCTTATGTTTGTAAGTGAGCACTGGATATTCAGTGATAATAATGGTAAATACTGTATGTAGTTTTGTGCCTCCATAATATTTATTTTTATACAGTAATTGTATGGTATTTATTTGTATTCATAAAACAATAATATCTGGTTCATTGGTGAGATATTTTAAAATTTTGTTTGCCCTTTTCTGCCTATTCAAAATGTCAGATGCACTAGAAAAGAAATGAAAATTTTCAAATAAAAGGAGAAGCCAAGATGGAGCAGAGATTATTAATGAAAAGGTCTGCTTAAAATTACCAAGGCATGTGAAAAAATTATTCACAATAGTATTGCTAATTTGGGCACACACTCTCAAAGAGGTTCGTAACCCCTGTTTTCAGGGGGACTGTTGACTTTTCATTTTTACTTTATTTGGAGATACGGTCTTGTAACAGCCCCACTGCTCGATTACTTTCCACGTTTTCTTGACTGATATTAATTAGTTTAAATTCCTAAACTGTATTCGATTCTAGTTCCCTATAATTTTCATTATTTGTTTTTCAGCCTGAGAACAGACCCCAATATTTCTTTACTGTACAAAAATTAAACCTACGAGAAGGAATAGGCCACTCACATCTCAGCTCTGCAATGGCATTCATGATATAATGAAATGGCATTGATGATATAATGCCTGATGCAATTATGACTTCGCCTCCACTTTTCCATCTACACAAAGTAATTATCACCCCTCCCCTTGCTTACCAGGTATTTATCCACATCAGATTTAAAAGGATTCAAAGACACTGCTTCCATCACCCTTTGAGGAAGTTTGTTCAAAAATCATGTGAGAAGGGGAAAAAATTGCCTTCTCTCTGTCTTATATGGACAACCGCTTTTTAAAAACCTCCAATATTCTTCATTCTTAGCTGTGTTTCCAACAACCCGTATTTATTTAATTAATTTTTACAATGGGTGTAAATGCTGTATAATCAGTTTTTGTACAGTGGAGAGCATTCTGACTGGTTGCATCACCACTTGGTAATAAGGCTCCAATGTGCAGGACTAAAAGAGGCTCACAGGCAGAATCTTCCCCACCATTGATGAGATCTTTTAGAGACAGCGCCCTTAAGAAGGTGGTGGACATCCTTCAGGGCCCACGCCATTAGAGACATGCCTTCTTCTCGTTACTACCATCAGAGAAGGTGTACAGGAGCCTGAAAACTTTATATATTAGCAACAACTTCTTCTCTGATGCCATCGGATTAATGAATAGACCATGAATCCATGAAACACTGTTTATTTATTTTTAGTCTTATTTTAATGTCTTGTACTGCACTGCTGTCACAAAAAGCAAATTTCACAACATATGACAGTGGTAATGAGTCTGATTCTTATTCTAATCACCAACATTTCATTGGTCATCTATTGTTAAAATATCTCAGGCTCATAATTTCTAACAACATTGCAAGACTTTTATAAATGGAAGATTATCTTTAACTCAGTTAGCCTTGGATGCAGTGTTTATCCTCCAGAAGACATATTTTCATTCAGAAATATAATTACTTTCAATATTTATGACTGCTTGTCTACCAGATTTTCAACTTAACTTTTCAATCTATGTCTGTCAACTCATCTTTCATTAAAGTCATCTGCTGAGTTTGTTCACACTTATAATCATAGTTGTGGGTTTAACAACATCATTGTCCCTATTCCCTAATTGGTTCCTCATACAACTTTCTCAGATGCATTCTATGAACTCCCTCTCCAGCCTGTTTTTGCCAGTTTGGTTTGCCCAGTCTTTGAGGATAATGTCACTTCATAAATATCATGCGTTCCTGTAGCTTTTGTTTTACTTGATTACTGTCATTATTCTGGCATCTATTTCTCCTTTATTCTCTGTTCTATCTTATTTCTTAATGTGATTGATCAACAACCTGACTATAAAACAAGGAAAAAGCTAGAAATACTTACCTGGTCAGGCACTCCCTGTGTACATACAGTAAGACATAGGAGCAGAATTGGGCTATTCAGCCCATAAAGTTTGCTCCACTATTCAATAATGCCTGATTTATTACCCCTCTCAACCCCATTCTCCCACCTTCTCTTTGTAACCTTTGACACACTGACTAATCAAGGACCTATAAACATCCACTTTAAATATACCTAGTAACTTGGCTCCACAGCTGACTGTGGCAATGAATTCCACAGATTCACTCACCAGCCCTCTGGCTAAAGAAATTGCTCCTCATCTTTGTTTTAGTGTGATGTCCTTGTGTTCTGTGTCTTTGCCCCTGGTGCTAGACTCTCCCACTATTGGAAACATCCTCTCCATGTCCACTCTATCTAGGCCTTTCAATATCCGATAGGTTTCAATAAGATCCTCCCTCCCTCTTCCAAACTCCAATGAGTACAGGTCCAGAGCCATCAAACACTTCTCATATGCTATCCCTTTCATTCTGAGCATCATTCTTGTGAATCTCCTCTGTCATACAGCCTGGGTCTAATTTATCAGATATTCCCTATGTCCAATCTGTCCTTCCTTCAACCTATTTGCACCTTAAAACTAATGTTTCTCTCTTTTACCCTGTTTTTATGAAAGGTTTTCAATATAAAATGCTAAGTCAACTTCTCTTTCCACGAATATTTCATGACATGCTGCATTTTACATTTTTTTTGTTTCAGATTTCCAGAACCTGCAGATTTTTCTTCGATTGAAATTGAGGTCAATATGGGAGTGAGTATATAGTGAGCATATGCTGTTGATAGGAGTTTTCCAGTAATTAGTGAGCGGGTACAAATTTCAGTTATTGCATTAGTTATTTAGAAAGTTAGCAGCGAAGACTAAGTGCGCAATTCTACATTAAAGTTTTTGATAATACATTTTAAAATGTTTATAAAGACGAAAATACAAATAGTCAAACGAATGTAGGAAGAAAGGACAACAGACTAGAATTGGATTGAACAGCCAGATTTCGCACGAAATCGAGAGCTGGAGATCGCCGTCCGCTGCCTAGATCAAAGATGGCCACCGTAGCAGTCCCAGGAACCTTTTCTGTCGTGCGCATGTGTGCGCGCGGGACACTCGATACCGATGGTGCGGTCGCCATCACTGAGGGAACGGCGGGGAGGGAACATGGCCGTGGAGTCCAGAGTCACACAGGAGGAGATTAAGAAGGAGCCAGAAAAACCGGTGGATCGGGAAAAAGTAAGTATTGTTGATGGTGATGATGGCGCGTAGTTTATAGGAAACCGCGGAGATTGAGGTTGGGTCGAGGCCGTCACTCACTCGGCTGAGTGAGATGGCTGGAGGAAGCGACAAAGTGCTACCGCCACGACTGCCAGCCCCTGTCTCTGTGCCCAATGCCGGTTGGGGATGGACAGCTGCATAACTTTTAAATGGTGGGTGGCGGTCGTTGAGGGCGAAGCGTTTCTCCGAGTCTGGACGAGCTTAGTTAGGGAAGGCGGCCTGGGGAAGCGGTGGGGCCTTCCCCGACTGGCGGCGGCTCAAGGTGCTGCTTGGATTGCTGCAGGCAGCTGGAGTTACACGGTCACACAATTCGCTGAGAAATGTCGGGACACGAAATAACTGATCACAAATGTTTCAAAAAATGGGTAGGACATAAAGAGCCCTGAAGAAATTAACCCTGCTCACAATGAAGGGGAAGAGGAGACGTTGTATTTGACCAGATGGGTTCCCATGAATTGATAAAGTCGTTTCATGTAATTTAGGGTCATTATTGCTTCAATTATATAACTTTGGGCAGTCTTTTGAGATCGAGAGTACGCTTGAGAGTACAAAATGTTTACACTCTGGTTCTGACGTTACTATTGAGTTGATTGAAATCTTTAAATTCTTCCATTGATGGACCATGATGTAAGTAATTTGTAATATAGTTCATCCTTTGTTTCAGCAAGATTTTTGTGTGCTCATGCCCTTCAAAATATTTGATTGTGTGAATTGGATTGGATTTTTTTTTCAATGTCATTTTGGAAAAGGATACTTTTCAGATTGTAATTTATCAGTTTCATAAATTCTGAAGGGAGAGAGTTGATAGAGGGGAAATGATACATGTAGTGTTTAGTCTACCAAAATGCATTTGACCAAGTGTCACGTCGGAGGCTGGTGCATAAATTAAAAGTCCATGGTATAAGAGGGAGTGGAAACTGGCTGTCTCATAGAAAAGTTAAAATAACTGCATCCCTTTCAGACTGGAATAGTGGAGTAATACATGGACCAGTTCTTGGCCTGCATGTTCACTTTTCTCATCAGTGATCTGGGCGAAGATTTGTATGTGAAGGATTGTAGAGTTCCTACATGTGCAGAAAATAGATGGAAGGGCATACTGTGATTCTTCAGTGGCATAAAAATTTAGAGAGTGGAGTTTAAAAAAAAAGAGCTTGATGTGAGGAAGTGTGAAATGCTCTTTTGGTAAAGGAAATCAAAAGCAGGTTGTTATCTAAACAGAAGCATCTAGCTTTCTACTGCATGAATCTCAAAAATCTTGGGCAGGCAGGCTGAATAAGTAGTCAAGAAGGCAAATGGCATTTTAGCCAGACTATTCCAGTCTGAAAGGGATGCAGTTATTCTAACTTTTCTATGAGACAGCCAGTTTCCACTCCCTCTTATACCATGGACTTTTAATTTATGCACCAGCCTCCGACGTGACACTTGGTCAAATGCATTTTGGTAGACTAAACACTACATGTATCATTTCCCCTCTATCAACTCTCTCCCTTCAGAATTTATGAAACTGATAAATTACAATCTGAAAAGTATCCTTTTCCAAAATGACATTGAAAAAAAAAATCCAATCCAATTTTCATTGTAAAAGGTTTGGAGTTTAAAAACAGGCGGGTTTGGTTGCAATTGGATGTTGGTGACGTCTGACCATACTGTGTATGGTTTTAGTCCCCTTATTTTGGAAAGAGTATAAGTAACATTTGAGGCAATACAAAGGAGGCTTGTCTTACCAAGGCAGACAAAATACTTTGGGCATGTATTATATGGAATTTAGAATAAAGAGGTGGTGATCTTATTCAATCATAAGATTCTGAGGGTGTTTGACAGGGTAGACATTGGGATATTTTTGGTAGTGGAGAGTCTTAAACAATGGAATGTAACTACAGGAGGTCTGTATATAGAAATTTCTTTATTGCAGAAGATGAATCTCTGTCTTGGCTACTGGTGGAAATTGAAGCATTAGAAGTAATAACATTAAAGTGGATAAATATTTCACATCAGGTGATAGGTGTAAGGAGGAATGACATAGAAGAATTGAACTCTGCATAGATTAGCTATGATCATATTCAGTAGTGGGAAAAGATTAAAGGGTCTGATAGCCTACTCCTGCTCTTAAACACGAGAAAATAACATCACTTGACAGGGATTGTGGGGCTATATATTGAGGAGACTTGGTATGTCACCAAAGACTCTCACAAATTTTCACAGATGTTCCTTGGAGAGCATTCTAACCGGTTGTATCGCAGTCTGGTGTGGAGAGACCATGACATTGGATTGGAAAAGGCTGCAAGAAGTTTTAAACTCTGTCAGCTCCATCATGGTCACTTGCCTCCCCAGCATCCAGGATATGTTAAAGGTGCATCTATCATTAAGGACCCCATCACCCAGGACGTGCCCTCTTCTCATTGCTACCATCAAAGAGGTGCAGAGTTCTCAACACGCACACTCGACACTTCAGGAATAGCTTCTTCCCCTCTGCCATCAGATTTATGATGGACAATGAACCACAAACGTTTCCTTAGCATTTTCCTCTCTCTTTTTTGCACTACTCATTTAACTTAATTTTCTTCACTATATATACTTATTATAATTTAGATTCTGCCCTCTTGTACAGTGCTGTGCAAGTCTTGGGTACATGTATATAGCTCGGGTGCGTGAGACTTTTGCATAGTACTGTATTTGTCAACGTGGAGTGGAGAGTAAGTCTGGTGGGAGCAAAGGATGTTGGGAATGGTGAGGGTGGAGTGCTGTGGGAGTGTGGGACAGGTGACAGAGAAGGAATGGCCCTGAGACACTTGATTCCAGTTGGTTTGTCGATAATTATGGAATGTCACTCGGTGTGCTTCCTGCTCTCTCTCTTCCTTTCCCAACCTGATTTCCCCCACCCCCCCCGACCCCTTTCCGCTCTCAGTCCACAATAGAGAGCCATATCAGAATCGGGTTTATCATCACTCACGTATGTCATGTTTTTTTTTGTGGCAGCAATACCATGCAATACATATATGCCTAAGACTGGTCAGTTGCCATATTTTAAGTAAACTCATTCACTGAATCATTTAAGAGGGCCTTGCACTTCTGCAAAACAAAAAATCCTTTACCAACTTGTTTGCACTGTACAGGATTGTCAACAATAAAAGTTCCTCAAGGCATCACTGGGTAATGTAGGTCACTTCAGAATCGGGTTTATTAACTCCATTATGTGTTGTGACATTTGTTAACTTAGCAGCAGTTCAATGCAATACATAATTTAGAAAGGTGGGAAATTTAGTAAATAAGCAAAACAATTACAGTGAGTTCAATGTTCATTTAGGAATCATATGGCAGAGGGGAAGAAGCTGTTCCTGAATTGCTGACTGTCTGCCTTCAGGCTTCTGTACCTCCTTCTTGATGCTAACAAGAGAAGAGGGCATGCCCTGGGTGATGGGGTCTTAATATTGGATGTCGCCTTACTGAGGCACTGCTCCTTGAAGATGTCTTGGGTATTATGGAGGCTAGTACCCAAGATGGAACTGATTTACAACTTTCTGTAGCTGCTTTTGGTCCTGTGCAGTAGCACCCCCCGCCCCCCCATATCAGACAGTGATGTAGCCTGTCAGAATGCTCCCTACGGTACATCTATAGAATTTTGTGTTTTAGTTGACAAACCAAATTTCTTCAAACTCCTAATGAAATACAGCCACTGTCTTGCCTTCTTTATAGATGCATTAATATGTTGGACCAGGTTAGATCCTCAGAACATGAAATTTCTCACTCTTTCCACTTCTGATCCCTCTGAGGATTCATTCATTTGTCCTTGTCTTACATTTCCTGAAGATTATATTCAGCTCTTTTGTCTTACTGACATTGATTGCAAAGTACTCAACTAGCTGGTATATCTCGCTCCTGTATGCCCTCTCATCTCCATCTGAGGTTCTACTAACAATGGTTGTTTCATCAGCAAATTTATCTATGGTATTTGGGTTATTCCAAGCCACACAGTCATGGGAATAGAGCAGAGGGCTAAGCACACACCCCTGAGGTGTGCCAGTGTTGATCGTCAGCAAGGAGGTGATATTATCGCCAATCTGCACAGATTGTGGTTTTCTGATTAAGTAGTAGAGGATCCAATTGCAGAAAAAGGTAGAGGCCCAGGTAGATGATCAGGGTCACAATGGTGTTAAGTACTGAGCTAGTCAACGAACAGCATCCTGCCATAGGTGTTTGTATTGTCCAGGTGATCTAAGGCCATGTGAAGAGCCATTGAGATTGCATCTGCCGTAGACCTATTGTGGTGATAGGCAAATTGCAGTGGGTCTAGGTCCTTGCTGAGGCAGGAGTTTATTCTAGCCATGACCAACCTTTCAAAAGAATTTCATTACTATAGATATGAGTGCTACTGGACAATGGTCATTAAGGCAGCTCACAGTACTCTTCTTAGGCACTAGTATAATTGTTATCTTTTTGAAGCAGATGGGAACTTTGGACTGTAGCAGTGAGAGGTTGAAAATGTCCTTGGATATTCTTGCCAGTTGGTTGGGACAAGTTTTCAGAGCCTTAACAGGTACCCCATCGGCGCCTGCCACCTTGTGAGCGTTTACCCTCCTTAAAGACAGCCTAACGTTGGCTTCCAAGACAGATCACAGTATGCAACAGGGATCTTCACAGCTGTAGTTATATTCTCCCTTTCAAAGTGGCCGTGGAAGGCGTTGAGCCCCTCTGGTAGTGAAACATCACTGCCATTCATGATATTAGGTTTCACTTTGTAGGAAGAAACGTCTTGCAAACCCTGCTAGAGTTGATGTGCATTCGATGTCACCTCCAACCTTGCTCGGAATTGTCTCTTCCTGTATCTTAGAGCCATCTCTCAGTGAAGGCAATTTTGATGAACTGAATACGTCTTCCTTAGTTAGTGTTCAATTAAACATTCCTCGATAATGCCTGAGAGAGTAGATTTACGCAGTAATTTTAAGTAACCATGCATTGAGTGAAACAAAACATGAAGTGATAAGAATTTGAATCTCATATGTATTTAAGGTAAACCATGTAGCATTTTTAAAAATAAACTCTTTGAAGGTGGTTGAGCTACTGTACTTAATCATGGAGTTTTAAATAGGAAGTTTATAAAACTAATCTATTTCACTGCAGACTATTGGAGCTATTGTGAATACATAACAATTTTTGAAAAACATGTAATTTTATGAGACTAAATAGCTTTCCTATAGACCCCACTGTTGTTTACATAGGGAGCAAAAATCTCAGACCTGTTGGACAAGCTCGATGGCCGTGGCTCCTCCAGAACTACTCTTGGAGTCTTCCACTTGCTTCAGTCACAGTCACGCTGTCTTTTCCCTGGACTGAATTTAAGTGTTCAGGCCTGACTGCCTCCTGAAACAGTGTCCAGGTAACTCTCTGCCTTTTTGATCTGTCACAGTGCTTGAAGTTAGTGACCTGGAATCTTAGTTTCTCAAGCAACCAATGCGTGCTGCCAGTGGCACCCAGGAACCAGAATAGGGTCTACCAGCTCCCACATAATGCAGCTACAACACATCACCTGATCCTGCATCCTACTTTAATTAGTTGTAATTTGGTGTCTTTTTATTTCATTACTAAGTTAGTAACCTTGTAAGTCTCAACTACAATTCTCTCTACTATGGCCGTGCTTGAAACCCTGCAAGGGAGTACATGTGGATCCATTCAGCTAAACTGTTTCTACGACTACAGCAAGGACAGTGCAGGTCTCGTGAGTCTTAGCAAATCTTTATGCAGCTATGGATTTTAACCTTACATTGTAATGTCATGCAGTAGAAATGTCAATGGGTCAATATTAGAAATAAAAAGTATGTAATTTTAATGTGATTTCAGTTTTCAACACTACATTATCTAGTTTGAAGATGGCATGTTGTGTACATGTATAACAATTTTTTTTTAATTCTCATGATCCAATCACAGAAACAATACCTGGACATTTTATTTCTCAATACCGTTATTAATTATTGGGTCAGTTTCACATAATTGGTCCTGCTGTACAGCTTATAGTAGATCTAGAAAAATGTTAAGATGCTCTGTTGACTTTTTCCCCATGTTGCATTATTTATATTTTACATTTATCTGTTTAGACCTGCCCTCTGTTGCTGAGAGTATTCACAACTAATAATGGAAGACATCACAGAATGGATGACTTTGCGAGAGGGAATGTCCCATCTAGTGAGCTTCAGATCTACACTTGGTTAGTATTGTTCTTATTAACTCAGTTCTGATGATTATGCTATTTTTGTAGTGATGGCCATAGTCTTGGCATTCGTCTATGTAAAAGAAGCCAACAATATAAAAACATCTATGCTCAAACCTGTACACGTGCTTCTTGTACTAATAATTCTTTGAAAGATTTGCTTTATAAATGTATTTAAACAGCAGTTTTTTCCATTTAAGGATGGATGCAACATTAAAAGAGTTAACAAGTTTAGTAAAAGAAGTTTACCCAGAAGCACGGAAGAAAGGAACACACTTCAGCTTTGCAATTGTGTATCCAGATCCAAAAAGACCTGGTTACAGGTTAGTATAAGATCACCAAATTCACTGTACATCAGACTCTGCAAGCACATAATATCTTAATTAGCATTTCCAAGTTATATCCTTGTAGAGGTGACACGACAAAAGGTCATTTGCTAATATTGTCTTCAGTTGCCCTTTTTGTTTGCTAACATTTTGGAAATGACATATCTTTGTATTGGGGTAATGGACTGCAAGGTTGCTTAAACACAGGACATTTTGTCAATTAGTGCAGATGCCTGATGTAAATTTGTAATCTTTAATGCCAATCTTAAATATAAATGAACATTAATGTATGAAGTGATGACTCTGTGAAGGATAAGTTTAAATATAAATCATACATAAAGCACATACAGTTTTAAGGGACTATTAAAGTTAAGTTCAACAGAAAAGTTAATTGTAAAGGTTTAAGGGTTTTTCCTACAGGTGTACTGGTCAGGGAGAGCGAGGAGGTGATAGAAAGGAGTTATAGGCAAGTGGTCACACTGGGGCCACAGGAGACAGGTGGGTCACAATCGGGAAGGGAAAGAGTCAGGTACTAGAGAGTACCCCTGTGGCTGTACCCCTTGACAATAGGTACTCCTGTTTGAGTACTGTTGGGGGGGGGACAGCCTTCCTGGGGGAAGCGGCAGTGGCCGAGCCTCTGGCACAGAGTCTGGCCCTGTGGCTCAGAAGGGTAGAGAAGGGAAGAGGAAGGCAGTAGTGATAGGGGACTCTTATAGGGGTCAGACAGGCGATTCTGTGGACGCAAGAAAGAAACTCGGATGGTAGTTTGGCTCCCAGGTGCCAGGGTCCGGGATGTTTTGGATCTCGTCCAAGATATCCTGCGGTGGGAGGGAGAACAGCCAGAGGTTGTGGTACATATTGGTACCAATGACATGGGTAGGAAAAGGAAAGAGGTCCTGAAAAAGGACTACAGGAAGTTAGGAAGGAAGTTGAGAAACGGGACCGCAAAAGTAGTAATCTCGGGATTACTGCCTGGGTCACGCGACAGTGAGAAAAGGAATAGGATGAGGTGGAGGATAAATGCGTGGCTGAGGGATTGGAGCAGGGGGCAGGGATTCAGATTTCTGGATCATTGGGACCCCTTTTGGGGCAGGTGTGACCTGTACAAAAAGGACGGGTTGCACTTGAATCCCAGGGGGACCAATATCCTGGCGGGGAGGTTTGCCAAGGCTACTGGGGAGAGTTTAAACTAGAATTGTTGGGGAGTGGGAACTGAACTGAAAAGACTGGGAAGAGGAGGTTGGCTCACAAATAGAGAAAGCTTGTAGACAGTGCAAGAAGGAGGATAGGCAGGTGATAGAGGAGGGATGTGCTCAGACCGAAGGTTTGAGATGTGTCTATTTCAATGCAAGGAGTGTTGTGAACAAAGTGGATGAGCTTAGAGTGTGGATCAGTGCTTGGAGATATGATGTGGTGGCCATTACAGAGACTTGGATTGCTCAGGGACGGGAATGGCTACTTCAAGTGCCGGGTTTTAGATGTTTCAGAAAGGACAGGAAGGGAGGCAAGAGAGATGGGGGTGTAGCACTGTTGATCAGAGATGGTGTCACGGCTGCAGAAAAGGTGGATGCCATGGAGGGATTGTCTATGGAGTCTCTGTGGGTGGAAGTTAGGAACAGGAAGGGGTCAATAACTTTACTGGGTGTTTTTTATAGGCTGCCCAATAGTAACAGGGATATCAAGGAGCAGATAGGGAAACAGATGCTGGAAAGGTGTAATAATAACAGAGTTGTCATGATGGGAGATTTTAATTTCCCAAATATCGATTGGCATCTCCCTAGAGCGAGGGGTTTAGATGGGGTGGAGTTTGTTAGGTGTGTTCACAAAGGTTTTTTGACACAATATGTAGATAAGCCTACAAGAGGAGAGGCTGTACTTGATTTGGTATTGGGAAATGAACCTGGTCAGGTGTCGGATCTCTCAGTGGGAGAGCATATTAGAGATGGTGATCATAATTGTGTCTCCTTTACAATATCATTAGAGAGAGATAGGAACAGACAAGTTAGAAAAGCATTTAATTGGAGTAAGGGGAATAATGAGGCTATCAGGCAGGAAATTCGAGGCTTAAATTGGAAACAGGTGTTCTCAGGGAAAAGTACGGAAGAAATGTAGCAAATATTCAGGGGATATTTGTGTGGAGTTCTGTATAGGTATGTTCCAATGAGACAGAGAAGTTATGGTAGGGTACAGAAACCGTGGTGTACAAAGGCTGCAATAAATCTAGTCAAGAATAAAAGAAAAGCTTACAAAAGGTTCAGAGAGCTTAGGTAATGTTAAGAGATGTGGAAGATTATAAGGCTAATAGGAAGGAGTTTAAGAAAGAAATTAGGAGAGCCAGAAGGGGCCATGAGAAAGCCTTGGCGGGCAGAATTAAGGAAAACCCCAAGGCATTCTACAAGTATGTGAAGAGCAAGAGGATAAGACGTGAAAGAATAGGACCAATCAAGTGTGACAGTGGGAAAGTGTGTATGGATCCGGAAGAAATAGCAGAGGTATTTAATACTTCAGTATTCACTATGGAAAAGGTTCTTGGTGATTGTAGTGATGACTTTCAGCAGACTGAAAAGCTTGAGCATGTAGATATTAAGAGAGAGGATGTGCTGGAGCTTTTGGAAAGCTTCAAGTTGGGTAAGTCGCCGGGACTGGATGAGATGTACCCCAGGCTACTGTGGGAGGCGAGGGAAGGGATTGCTAAGCATCTGGCGATGATCTTTGCATCATCAATGGGGACAGGAGAGTTTCCGTGGGATTGGAGGGTTGCGAAGGTTGTTCCTTTATTCAAGAAAGGGAGTAGAGATAGCCCAGGAAATTATAGACCAGTGAGTCTTACCTCAGTGGTTGGTAAGTTGATGGAGGTCCTGAGAGGCAGGATTTATGAAGATTTGGAGAGGTATAATATGATTAGGAATAGTCAGCGTGGCTTTGTCAAGGGCAGGTCGTGCCTTATGAGCCTGATTGAAATTTTTGAGGATGTGACTAAACACACTGATGAAAGAAGAGCAGTAGATGTAGTGTATATGGATTTCAGCAAGGCATTTGATAAGATACCCCATGCAAGGCTTATTGAGAAAGTAAAGAGGCATGGGATCCAAGGGTATATTGCTTTGTGGATCCAGAACGGCTTGCCCACAGAAGGCAAAGAGTAGTTGTAGACGGGTCATATTCTGCATGGAGGTTGGTCACCAGTGTGGTGCCTCAGGGATCTGTTCTGGGACCCTTACTCTTTGTGATTTTTATAAATGGCCTGGATGAGGAAGTGGAGGGATGGGTTAGTAAGTTTGCTGATGACACAAAGGTTGGAGGTGTTGTGGATAATGTGGAGGACTGTCAGAGGTTACAACAGGACATCGATAGGATGTAAAACTGGGCTAAGAAGTGGCAGATGGAGTTCAACCCAGATAAGTGTGAAGTGGTTCATTTTGGTAGGTGAAATATGATGGCAGGATATAGTATTAATGGTAAGACTCCTGGCAGTGTGGCTGATCAGAGAGATCTTGGGGTTGGGGTCCGAGTCCATAGGAGGCTTAAAGCAGCTGTGCAGGTTGACTCTGGTTAAGAAGGCGTACAGTGTATTGGCCTTCATCAATCGTAGAATTTAATATAGGAGCTGAGAGGTAATGTTGCAGCTATATAGGACCTTGGTCAGACCCCACTTGGAGTACTATGCTCAGTCTGGTCGCCTCACTACAGGAAGGATGTGGAAGCCAGACAAAGGGTGCAGAGGAAATTTACAAGGATGTTGCCTGGATTGGGGAACATGCCTTATGAATAGGTTGAGTGAACTCAGCCTTTTCTCCTTGGAGTGACGGAGGATGAGAGGTGACTTGATAGAGGTGTATAAGATGATGAGAGGCATTGATCATGTGGATAGTCAGAGGCTTTTTCCCAGGGCTGAAATGGTTGCCACATGAGGACACGGTGCTGGGGTGTAGGTACAGAGGAGATGTCAGGGGTAAGTTTTTTACACAGAGAGTGGTAAGTGTGTGGAATGGGCTGTCGGCAACAGTGGTAGAGGCAGATACAATAAGGTCTTTTTAAGAGACATGTAGATAGGTACATGGAGCTTAGTAAAATAGAGGGCTATAGGTAAGCCTAGTAACTTCTAAGGTAGGGACATGTTCGGCACAACTTTGTGGGCCAAAGGGCCTGTATTGTGCTGTGGGTTTTCTATGTTCTATGTGTATAGAAGAAAATTTACACTTGTTGGCTAACTTGTGCTTTTTTTAAAATCATAGAGTAAAAGAAATTGGCACCACTGTTTCAGGAAGGAAAGGACCAGATGACTCTATGACATTACAATCACAAAAATTTCAGATTGGGGACTATCTGGACATTGCAATAACACCGCCTAGTCGAGCACCACCACCTCCTGGCCGTATGAGACCTTATTAATGTTCTTTTCCCATCCCCTTTTGTTGGGGTGAGGTTGGGAAACCTCATAATTAGGTTTTGTTTGGAACAGGTGGGCCTTTATGGAATATTTGTTAGTGGCCCTGCTACAATCTAACTGTTACAGAAAACAAAACAAAGTATGCCATATTCCAATTCCATTGTAAGCAAATGTATTTTTGGAAATTTGCAGTACTGACTTGTAGCGTTTGTGTGTTGTATCTTCATAAGTTGTGGATTTTGATTAGTCATTTATTTGGAATTTAATAAAGGTAAGCCTTTTGTGAACTTTATTTCTCAACATTAATACAATTTACACAAATTTGGGAGGAAGAGTAGGAGAGTCACCAATCACCAGAAACAATTAAGGATACATAAAATTAAGGATTTTGTATTGACTACACTTCTCTGCTTTACTGAATAGAAATTTAGCAATATTCATGCTTATCATTCAGGCTAAATACTGTGCTTCATTCAAACCTATTTCCCACTGTCTTTTAAGAATCTATGCAGGTAAAGAAAAACTAAATTACTGCAATGTAGGAGATTAAAAAGCAGAGTAGAGTGGGATTGGTGAACAGAGAATTAGAGTGGCAGGATACTGGAAGCTCAGGATTAGCTTTCCAGCTGTTCTGCACTAGGTCACATTTTTGTCCATAGTAGAGGTTACTGTTATTTGGAAATGGTAGTGAGTTGCTGTTTCACTATGTGGATTATTTGAAGGTATTAGAAGCAGGGGATCTGTTTGTAGAGAGGAAAGGGGTGGAATTCTGTTGAAGGTGAAGAAATTATGGAGGTTGAACCAATAGCTGGTGAGCTGGAAGGTGAGAACAGAATAGCGAGAGCAGCTGTGTACAGAAACCAAGGAGGTACAGTTGAGAGCCCTGTCAGTTATCTTTGAAGGAAAACTATAGTTAAGAAAAATGAACAATCACTGTTGTAGAAAGCCTGGGCAGTAGTTATTTGACATGGAGGCTGAAATGGAACTCTTACTGGTTGCTGGGGGTAGGAAAAGTTGGTGTAGTCAAGAAAGGTGCAGTTATTGTAGGTTTATAATGGATGTTGGTAGTTAATTTATTTCCTTAAAATAGACATCAAGGAGGGAGAGTCAGGATAGAAACTGGCAGCAGAAGTGAAGTTCTGTATAAGCACACAAAGTAGCAAAAATCAGTAAACAACCTCATGGGAAAATGTTGAGAAGAGATCTGAATAGGAAATGGAGATCAGTCAATGTATCCAACAGAGACACTGTTAACTTGAATCCGTGAGCTCCCTGGTTACACTCATGACGTGGAGAAATCATTGTTTTAAATATATCCAATGATCTAACCTTCACTACCCTTGTTAGAAAATTCCAGAAATTCACCATGCTAAGTTCCCACTCAGTTTGGTTTTAAATGACTTTCTCCCATATTGAAACTGTGCTCCCTTGGCTATTTTTTAGCTACTCATGGTAGGAACAACTCTTTTCCTAGATACTAGGGCTAGTAAATTTCTTTTGGACCACTTCCATGCTGGTATAACTTAAATAAGGGGATCATGCACAATACTCTCACCAATTATCTTGCACAATTGTAACATGAATTCCTTTTTCTAAACTGTAGCCCTTGTGCCTGCTAAAATTTTGCAATTTGTTCACCAAAGAACACTGAGATCCCTCTGTACTTTATATTACAGTCTTTCTCCATTTATTTAATAATTTGCCTTCTGATTCCTCTTAAGTGCCTGACCTTACATTTTCCTACACTAAGCCACATTTATCAAGTTTTCATGTATTCACTCAACATACCCACATCTCACTGCAGGGTCTAAATATCCTCACTGCAACGTACCTGCCAACATACTATATTATCATTGACAAATTTAGATATAATGCACTCTACAACACCCCCCCCCCCAGTTCAATACAAATATAAAGTAACCAAGGCAACTGATCTGTGGAACTGAGTTACATCCTTCCATCCTGAGAAATACAGGTTTATTCTGACCACTATGCAACAGAGCTTCATTCCATGCTTAAATACTTTTCCCAAAACCACGGCTCTTGGAATATCAGCTTTTAATGTGGCGCATTGTCGAATGCCAGATGAAATGCGGTAGTCTTTGGGGTAACTGCAAGGTCTGTGTCTTTGCTATTGCCTAGCTCACACTTGTGCTTGGTAGTAGATGCGCTTCTTTTTGCCAGGGGGAGGGGGGGTATCGTTGCCATGCTGCCGCTTACGCCCAGGAGGGGGGAGACTTTGGGGTTCTCACATAACTGTTCATTCCTTGGGGCATTTCTGTTTTCTTGGATGTTTTGCGAAGAAAAAGCAGTTGAAGATGTATATTATATACATTTCTCTGACATTAAATTGGACCTTTGAAATCAACTTTACGTCTACAAGATGCCCCTCTATCGACTCTGCTTACTTCTTGAAGAGCTTTAGTTGTCATAAAACTATTTTCTTATCTTGAATCCATTGACTGTCTCTAAATGACTAGCTCCACTTGGTTCTGTACAAACTATTCTTGATGTAGCACAGTAAGTCTAAAACAAAGTAAATAGTCAATTGTGCACACTCCTACCAGGTTTTCATCCATGAAATCTGTGGTGCTAAGTACCTTAAATTATTACAGGCTTTAATGGAAAAGTTTAATCATATAGTATTAGTAAATATCCATAAGTTAGGCAGGAAAAACAGAAAGGTCATTTAGAAATCCTGATCATAAGCATAAATTTTCAAACTTACATCTGTACAAATTTTAAATTCCCATTAAAAAGGCTAAAATTGTGGTAATTCTTTTCACTTTCATTTACACCTGCATAAATAAAATCATGCACTAATGAAAAATACACAGCATACCGCACATCTAGTTCATACTGACCTGCCTAGTGCCATCTCAACCATATTCCTTCAAACCCCTCAACCATGTATTTATTCAAACTTTCTTACATGTTACAACTGAACCTGCGTCTACCACTTTCACCAGCAGCTCATTCCACCCTTAGTGAAGAATGTTCTCCTCAATCACCTTTTTATTTCATCTTTCACCCTAAACCTATGACCTCTAGTTCTTCTCACCTAACCTGAGAGGAAAAACCCTACATGCATCCATTCTATCTATATCCCTAATAATTTTGTACATCTCTAAGATCTATAAGTTGTTGAAGGCAGAGGTGTATATGGATTTTAGTAAGGCATTTGAAGTTCTCCATGGTAGGCTCATTCAGAAAATCAGGAGGCATGAGATCCAGGGAAACTCAGGTGCATGTATTCAGAATTGGCTTGCGTGCAGAAGGCAGAGGGTGGTAGTAGATTCTGCCTGCATGTCAGTTTCCAGCAACTTCAGGAATTTGTTCTGGGACCCCACTGTCTGTGATTTTATAAATGACTTGGATGAGGAAATGGAAGGATGGGTTAATTTGCAGATGACATGGAGGTTGGTGAAGTTCTGGATAGTATGGTAGGTTGTAATGGGACACTGACAGGATGCAGAGCTGAGCTGAGAAGTGGCAGATGGAGTTCAACCTGGAATAGTGTGAAGTGATACATAGTACAGGGTTAACGACAGGATTTTTAACTGTGTGGAGGAACCGAAGAATCTTGGGGTCCATGTCCAAAGATCCCTCAAGTTTGCCAAGATGGTTAAAGTGGTGATGGTCAGGGGACAAGAAGCCACAAAGTACTGTTTCAACTCTTATAAAAACTCTGGTTAGACCATACTTGTAGCATTGTAAACAACAGGAATTCTGCAGATGCTGGGAATTCAAGCAACACACATCAAAGTTGCTGGTGAACACAGTAGGCCAGGCAGCATCTCTAGGAAGAGGTACAGTCGACGTTTCAGGCCGAGACCCTTCATCAGGACTGTTCAGTTTTGATCTGCTCATTATAGGGAACTTTAGAGAGAATGCAGAGGAGATTTAACAAGATGCTGTCTGGATTAGAGCATGTCTTATGAGAAAAGACTTGATAAAGGTTAGAGGTGTACAACAGGCATAGATTGACAGTCAGCACCTTTTACCTTGTTCCCCTAACGTGGCAATGGCTAATATATATTTTAAAGGTGATTTTAGAAATGGGGGGGGCGGGGCGGGGAGAGCAGAGGTGTGTGTGTTTTTAATATATACACAGAGAGTGGTAAGTGCATGGAATGCATGCATTATGGAGACTTAGGCAGGCACATGGCTGAAAGAAAAAGCTTTATGGGAGGGAAGGGTTAGATTGATCTTAGCGTAGGTTAAAAGGTTGGCACAATGTCAAAGGCGCTGTACTGTTCTATGTTCATCTAACTCATTAATATAGATGATAAACAACAAAATGAGAAATGATCCCTGTGGCTCAGCACTCATCACTTTTCAGTCAGAGACAGCCATCCACTCTACCTTTGGGCTCCTCCTCCTCAATGTTGTTTCTAACTGGCTACTTTATCCTGATGGCTAACAATAGAAAATAAAAATGTAAGTACTAGATTAGCAGAAAGGACAATACATGGAAACGAGTTTGACCTGGGGTTTCCTCAGTGATTTCCCCTCCAGCTGTTTCTTGATGGTAGTTCTTCAAATGAAATGTTTGAAATCCTCATGTACCCCAAGTGTATACTTTATTTGCTAATGAAAATAATACATAAACCAATTTTATAAAAAACTAATGTACAAAATTGAGAATTTTACAGAAATTATGATCATGATGACCAGTGTTATAACTTTGTTTGAATTTAAAATCAATTCCATAATCACAAAATCAGTAATTTAGCTTCAAATAATGCATCTTATTCTAGCATATTGAGCTTCAAAAATACATTTCTTCACATACCTAACTGCACTTTAAAGTAATTATTTGATCTACCTTTGCAATATGCCAAGAATATGGAAACTATATGTTTCACTATTAATTGAATTTATTCTACAAGAACTATTTACATGTATCACTTCAGCCTATATGGATCTGTTGTTGCTTCCACACCTGGCTTTCAACAGCACAGTTCCTCTTCCAGAACCACACTTCTGGTCATATTCAGACTTTTCCAACTAATTACATTTATTTTTGAATTTCTTGTGCCAAGACTTCAATGTACAAACAGATCACATTCTAGAAAAATAAACATTATTAGAATATTACTTTTTCCAAATTGCTAAAAGTTTACATGTTTAAACCATTATAAGCACATCGATAGGCCACTGAATAAAATTACTGCATTATAATACAGCAAAATTATTCTTTATACTAAAATTAATAATTTACTCTGTAAAACCCTTTAAAACTTTACTCTGTAACTTGGCCAGCATGCAAATATTTACTGGGCCACTAAGATAAAAGGTATAAGAGAAATAATACCTTAGGACAAATTCCAAGGATGATGATATTGAAGAATCCCTACTTAGTACCTTGAAAGCTCTATAACAAGAGCATGCTGCATTGTATCAGAGGGAAAATGTATTCAAAATGAGGTACAGCTTTGAATCAGGATAATTGCATTACTGAATCAGAATTCCTGACAGATTAATTTAAAAATACAAACGAAATAATTAATGATTCCAACTTAAACAACAGGAATTCTGCAGATGCTGGAAATTCAAGCAACACACATCAAAGTTGCTGGTGAACGCAGCAGGCCAGGCAGCATCTCTAGGAAGAGGTACAGTCGATGTTTCAGGCCGACTGAAGTCCTGACAAAGGGTCTCGTCTTGAAACGTCGACTGTACCTCTTCCTAGAGATGCTCCCTGGCCTGCTGCGTTCACCAGAAATGATTCCAACTTACCTGTTTTCCTTTACAAATTTATTCCTTGGTACAGGAGTCAGTAGATCAAAGGAAGTCAAATTTTCCCTGTTAGATTTGTGTCGATTTGTATCATAAGATGACAGAATCTGGCAGAGATTAAACAATTAGTTTACCATAACAAGCAAATTATGAACTATGATTTTAAAAGCAGTAATATTTAACTTTTATTGTATTTCTTACTTGAATATCAAATTCCAAGGAACAGCTTATGATCATGCTAAAATGAATGGTGGGTATAAAATTTTACAATAAAGGTGTTGTCCATTTTGCCCACCTTACACTTGCTAAGTGTTTTTGAAACTGCTTCTTAAACATAGCTTATATTTATACAATGCCTTGCAGACAATAAAAGAAATCCCAAAATTGTTTCAACAAGTGTTAACTAAATTTAACAATACCATACATTGAGACATTAGGTGAACAAAGCTGAAATAAAATAATGAAGCTCCTGACGAGAGCATTATAGAGAGGAATTGAGAAACAAAGGATTTTCAAACCTTAAGGCCACAACAGCACAGATATTTTTGCTGAATGTAAAGTCAAAGGATGTGCAAGAAACCAGAACTAGAGATTCATAGAAGGTTGTGGGGGGGGTGTGTGATTAAGCTAAATAAAGTAAGGCCACAAATATTTGAAAATGAGGGTTAGAATTTTAAAATTAACATGATCCTGAATTGAATGCAAAAGTGAACACAACTTGACATGCGCTTCAACAGGAACAGAGCTTTTGGGCAACCTGATTTTACAAAATGTGAAAGATGGAGTGTTTTCCAAGTATGTAGTTTCCAAGAATTAAGCTATGAAAAGTCTTAGCTTAATTCCACCCTTCTGCTGCTTCAGTCTTTTACTCTCCCCCCCCCCCACCCCCAGCTTTTACCTCCTAAAATTGTGCTTTTACAACCCATGGTCAAATTGATTAATACTTACTTCTCATTAGGATATTCCATTTTAATTTTTATGACTCTTGTAAAAAGGTTTACTATCATACCAAAAATATAGTTTGAGAATTATTTTGCACTTTTTTTATTCTTAAGTTTTAGTCCTCTAGTTATTGACTTGCTAAAACCAATTATGGCAGAAAACCCATTCATAATTTTTCTTACAATAAGATCATATCAATAAAATCCTTCCTAAAGTAAGATACCCCAAACAAATAGTACACCAACAGTGTCCATTATAAATAGTGTAATTTTAGGAGAGTCTCTTTGGTTGAAATCTTATGCTGCACTTTATTAATTTCTGTTCAATTTTGTAATATAATAAAAGCAAATCCAACCTTTAGAACATCGCTTGGAATTTGTGCGGTCATTTCTGGAACTTTTGGTGTATCAAAAAGAATTTCATAGTTAGTCATTATCGGCGGAGGTGATGGCGATTTGTTGTATCCATTCAGAAAGCCAATGGAGCTCATAGCTGGTAGCTGAGGTTCTTTTAAATCAAGTTCATCTGATGCTTCTTTTTGTACACATGCCTCATTTTTAAGATGTTGCAACTAAATTTAAAAAAATGTAATATGAAATATAATAATCCAGATTAAAGGAAACAAGATTATTTGTACTTAATTCAACTAATATTATCCATTTTTCCTGGTGAGATTGCCTCATGTTATTTTCTTCTCACAGGTACCCAAAAATGCAACATTCATTTTCTCTTTTGGCTAGTTGAAGCAGTGATAATTAGGTTCTTTAATTTCATTTCTCTATAGTTCCATAATCCAATAAGCAGGTATCATGTATGGATTAGTGGTTATTGTTGTTGAGAGGGTTCAAGCAATTTTAGATTTTACCACTTTGGCGCTTCAATGGTAGTGTGCTATTTTCCACTTTGGGATTTTACAAGAACATTGTAATTATTACATTTATTCTTTCCCATAGAACATTAAATATAATTTGGGAACATTAAACACAGGGATGTAAACACAGATGCAATGTACAATGATACAAATTTCAGATTATAATGGTCAGAGATGTACTATAAAAAACTGTCTTGTGGATATTGATGTAAGGGAAGCTTATTTCATAATAACACAGAATTCTGTTAATTGCAAACCTATTGTGTTCCAACTGATCTAGAAGAAAGCTTCACACAAAGGTTTAGTAGTGTCTGTGGTGGGTACTTCCCCTTTGCCAATGTCTTGTGCTAACTGAGCTCCACTTCTAGAGGAATGCATGTGTTTTGAAACTGATGTCACTAATTTCTTTGTTTATCATTAATTTCTTTGTTTTCTAATGACTATGGGCATTCAGTCTTTTGAGGCTATGATAGATATCAGAGAAATCTCAGTCAATACTATTTCTCAACAACAGCATTTCAGAAAGAACACCAAACATCTATTGCCTTGGACTGTCTCATTTCTATATCTCATGTCCTTTTGTCCCTAGTTCCATCAAGATCTGCAGCAGTCACAGAATTCAAAGAGATCACTGCTCTCTTGGAAAGCTGTGCCAGTTAACAAGTCTGTTGACAATATGTGTATAAATTATATCTTAAAAGCAAGAAAAAAAATACACACAGACTCATTAGGTACGGGAGTGGTACGCGGTGTGGTCTTCTGCTGCTGTAGCCCATCCCCATCCACTTCAAGGTTTGAAATGTTTTGGTTTCAGAAGTGCCCTTCTGCACATCACTGTTGCAATGCATGGATATTTGATTTTCTGACTGTCACTTCCTGTCAGCTTGAACCAGTCTGGCTATTCTCTTCCGACCTCTCATTATCAAGGCACTTATCAACCCACTGCCGTTCCATGGATTTTTTTTTTTTTTTTTTTTTTTTTGCAACATACTCTGTAAACTCTAAGAGACAGTTCTGCATGAAAATCTCAGATCAGAAGTTTCTGAGATACTCAACCAGCCCATTAGGCACCGACAACCATTTCACAGTCCAAGTTACTTAGATCACATTTCCTCCCCATACTGATGTTTGATTTGTAGAAGTAATGAAACTCTTAACCATGAGGGTCATAGAACACAAACACGAGGAAATCTGCAGATGCTGGAAATTCAAGCAACACACACAAAATGCTGGTAATCACAGCAGGCCAGGCAGCATCTATAGGAAGAGGTACAGTCGATGTTTCGGGCTGAGACCTTTCGTCAGGACTAACTGAAAGAAGAGATAGTAAGAGATTTGAAAGTGGGAGGGGGAGGGGGAGATCCGAAATGATAGGAGAAGACAGGAGGGGGAGGGATGGAGCTAAGAGCTGGAAAGTTGATTGGCAAAAGGGATATGAGGCTGGAGAAGGGAGAGGATCATGGGACGGGAGGCCTAGGGAGAAAGAAAGTTGGGGGGGGACCCAGAGGATGGGCAAGGAGTTATAGTGAGAGGGACAAAGGGAGAAAAAAGGAAAGAAAAAAATAAATAAATAAGGGATGGGGTTCAAAGGGGAGGTGGGGCATAAATAGAAGTTAGAGAATTCAAAGTTCATGCCATCAGGTTGGAGGCTACCCACATGGAATATAAGGTGGTGTTCTTCCAACCTGAGTGTGGCTTCATCTTGACAGTAGAGGAGGCCGTGGATAGACGTATCAGAATGGGAATGGGACATGGAATTAAAATGTGTGGCCACTGGGGGATCCTGCTTTTTCTGGTGGACAGAGAACGCCTGGCCCATAATCGTTCATAACCCTCCCATCCACCCTCCTATCCAAATTTCTCTTAATTGTTGAAATAAAACCCACATCTACCACTTCTGCTGGTAGTTTTCTCCACACACTCACTACCCTGAGTGAAACAGTTCTGCCTCATGTTTCCCTTAAACATTTCACCTTTCACCCTTAACCTCCACTTCTAGTCTCACCCAACCTCAGTGGAAAAAGCATGCTTGCACTTAGCATGCAGAACTTGTTTGCATGCTTTTATGTATTGAGCTGCTGATACATTATTTGCTGATTAGATATTTATATTAATGAGCAGATGTACCTAATAAAGAGGCCACTGAGTGTGATTGCTGGATAATATATACACAGACACACACACACATTCAATTCATACATATATACACACACATAGTTGTTGGTTGGCATCTATCTTGAAGAACAATGGGTGATGATAATCATTATCACAAGCCCGGGTGGAAGGCACGGAGATCCTGAGATGCAAGGTTGTCAAGATCCCCCTTTCAGCCTCATCAGGGTAGCCCAAAGCTTATGAAGCAAAATGTTTAGCATCAGCTTGGCTGCAGGAGCTGCTGGAAGGATGTTCAATGACGTCCAGCTGCCTTAGGGGTTCCGCTCCGGATTTGCTGTTTGGGTTTACTCCCATAACCTTCGTCTCTCCCGAGAATGCCCTCAAGGCAGTGGGGCTATTTACCCAATGCTGGGGATCTGGTTCATGAGCATTGGGGTGACAGACCTCTTCCCCATCCTCTGTAGTTCAGCCCAAGTCCGAAAGGAGTTTAGTTTCTGTGTGTTGCTGGTGGGGAGGCACCACACGAGGCTTGCTGTTGGAGAGGCTGGGGACTGGCAGGGACAGGTGTACTCATTTGGCTCTCCTTTTCGCGAGACTGCTGGCCAGTGGTGGAAGCTGAAAGTGAGAGCGACTACCACACTAGACGCAGCACTATAACCATTTTATTAATGTGCACACACAAACAATATATATATTTCCGCTTGGCTGAAGATCATACTCACAGTAGATTGCCTTTTCAGCCAGGGCGTTTCAAAGTTTGGTACTACTGGTGAAGAAATTGAACCATTTGATTTCCTATCTTCAACCACTGAAACTTGGTGGTTAGCCTTATTTATTTTCAAACCAGGTGTGCAGAACACAGGAGGCAGAGGAGAATTCAACTTATCTGTTAAAATATGAAAATAGATTGCCAGACAGGACTGATATAGTTAAGTATACAGATGCAGAATTTGAAACTCAGACTGGAGTACTAATTTATGAATGAGCAGAATGAAAGTACTTTGGATTGTGAGCACAGACAAATTTAATAGAAAAAAATAAGAAAATAATAAAAATACTACAGCAGAAAATCATATTTAACAGACCAAAATCTTTAAAAAAAAAATTTGGGTGTACTGCGGGATAATTTAAGCATATTTCTTTGTTCACCTGTATAAACGTTACCAGTGAATTACAAAATCCTTGATAATTACTTATAATAGAGAAGTGGGAAAATGACCTAATGTTAAGTTAAAAATATATGAGAGGATAGTGGTGAATGGGTGGATGGGGGTGAGGCAAGAAAAGGACTGAGACGATGCAAAATCATAGGCTCTCTACAAATAAATTGCCATAACTCAGGAGATAATCAGATTACCATCTGTATTTTAACTTGAATCTATCCTGTTCAGTTCAGATTGCTAGCTGCTAGCTCACAGCAATGACGATAGTTGATAGTTGAAATAGTTGGGGGTGGGGTCAAAGGATCAGTTTTATTTTTAACTGATGTACAACTGTTTTCAGAAACTTTGTCTCCAAAGCTCATCGGCAAATAGTTATGCAGAGAATTCTCTTCATTATTGCATACATGACACTTTTACTGCAATCAATTTCAAACCACATCCCCTAATGAATTCATCAAATCCAGCACATGCTTTAATAAGGATTACAAATTTCAGGCTAAAATGCTACCAAATATCAATGTTTTTCTACATAAAAAGGCTTCTATTTTAATAATGAATGAAGGCCCAGTGACTCAGAAGAGGGCAGGGGATGGGAATGAGAGCACCAGGTCAGAAAACGGAGGAAGGGAGAGAAATGTAGATGTCAGATCCAGAAAAAAACACAGGTAGGAGCAAAGCAATTGATATGATGACATTGATAGTTTGAAGCGTGTGTATTTTAATGCTAGGGGTATTATGGGTAAAGGTGATGAACTTGTGAGCATAAACCAGTACATGGAACAATGATGTTGTGACTTGGTTAAGAGAGGGACAGGAATGGGTGCTCCATGTCTCATGGGGGCACCACAGTAGTGTAGCAGCAAGTGTGACACTATTACAGCTTGGGGCATCAGAGTTCAGAGTTTAATCCTGGTCTCCCTGCAAAATGTGTGGGTTTCTTCTGGGTGCTCCAGTTTCTTCCCACATTCCAAAGACGTACCAATTAGCAGGTAAGTTGGTCATTGTAAATTGTACCGTGATTAGGCTAGGGTTAAATTGGGGATCGGTGGCAGCGTGGCACCAGGGGCCATAAAGGCCTATTCCTCAATGTATCTCTAAATAAGCAAATAAGAGCAAAAGGATAATTAGGGAGTGGATGGGACCACTCAAGGATAAAAGGGGGAACATTTGTTTGGATGGGTAGATGCAGAGAATGTGGGTGAGGTCCTTCATGAGTACCTTACATCAGCATTTACCAAGAAGGATACGTAAAATAGGAAGACCAGTGCTGAGTGTATTGATATACTAGGGCATTTCATCGCAAAGGAGGAAGTAGTGTTGGGTCTCTTAAAGAGCATTAACAGTTTTGATGACCAGAGGGATCTCGGAGTCCAAGTTCATAACTCCCTGGCTTGCCTTTATTAGTCAAGGCATTAAGTTCAAAAGTCAGGAAGTTATGTTGCAGTGTCATTTAACTCTAGTTTGGCTGCATCCAGAGTATTGCATACAGTTCTGGTATCGCCATTATAGGAGGAATATCGAGGCTTTGGAGAGAGTGCAGAAGAGTTTTACCAGGATGTTGCCTGGATTAGGGGGTCATGTGCTATAACGAGAGGTTGGACTACTTTGGGTTGCTTTCTCTGGAGCAGCAGAGGCTGAGGGGAGATCTGGTAGACGTTTATAAGATTATGAGAGGCATGGATAGAGTAGACAGACAGTAACCTTTTCCCTCCAGAGTTGCAATGTCTAATACCAGAAGGAAAGGGGGTAATTTCAAAGCAGGTGTGAAGGGCAAGTTTTTAAAAAATATGAACAGAATGGTGGGTGCCTAGAATGTGCTGCCAGGGGTGGTGGTAGAGGCAGAAACGGTAGGGACTTTTAAGAGACACTTAGATGGGCATATGAATGGGAGGGAAATGAAAGGATATGGACATTGTCTAAGCAGAAGAGATTAGTTTAGCTAGCCATTGATTACTAATTTAATTGGTTTAGCACAGCACTGTGGGCTAAAGGGACTGTTCCTGGGCTGTAATATTCGAAGACCCTTAGTTAAAACAACCATTCAAAGTCTTGAAGTTGGGGACTGACAATACATTAATGTTTTCCTCTTGGCTTTACTATTTTATTCTATTAATCATAATATTAAGTCCAGGGCTGTTGAGCTGAGATGGACTTGGGAATTTATGATCTGTCCCACATGCAATCCTTCACATCTGTCTGTATTACATTTATTTGCATATTCATGCATATTTAAAATTTTGTAGCCCACAAGTGGCCTGCTTCATTCAATTGACAGTCTTAATTTGCACTCAATGACAGATCTGAACTATTTTTATTTTTACTTCTTTCAAATTGTAAGCTGCAATTCATAAACCACTAAGTTAATATATAGCAAGTATATACAACACTGAATTTTACAACTTGAATGTTAGTTCTACAGAAAACAATACGAATATTCTAATATTTTTAAAAATCAATTTCTAACAATGTATTCTCATTTAATCAGAATGTTAATTTGTATTTCCAGCATAAATGTAATCAACAGACCAATTAATAAATTAAATGAGTTTATCAAATAAATTGCTATAATAGGCTTTTGATCTCAAAATTAAAAATGTATTATGTAATACATACCATTCAACACTGATGGGTGTGACATACAATGCACAAAGTCATCCTTCAGTGAAGGTGCTTTCTGTGGTTGATCGTCTGCAGTTGATAGAGGATTACAACTGGAACCATTTTGTTTTGGGATGGGAGAAAATAGTACAAGGAACAAAAAAAAGAGACATGTTAGGAAGAATGGAAACATGACTTTCCTCTCTCTGAATTACAAATGCTGCAAAATAAGTTACATGAAAAACTCAATAGTACTACCCATCACATGATAAAATCAATTCTGCAAAGTTAAGTTGCTATAAATGCTTAGGAAGGAAACTAGATTAAAATCTGTAGAATGTTTTAATGTTCATGCAGAAATCAAAAAATGCAATATAGCTGTTGTTATTACAAAAAGTAAATTCAGAATATGGGCAAAAGTAGAAATCCTTAAGGTATAAAATCAATAATGAAAAATTCCTAAAAATCAGTCATTATCAATTGTTGAAATCACATACATTATTGGAAACTGAATAGTAAAGTATGAACAATTAGAAAAATGTTTAAAATTTACCTGTTGATATTCAGTTGATCACGTTTATTATACAGTGCCAAAGTAAAGTCGTTTACATAGCCTGTATGTTCATCAATTTCAAAATTTTCCATCTTGGGTGTAAGAAGCATATCATCTCCCAGCTGCAATGTACATTTTGGTGTCTTTGGCATAACTGGAACTTGAAATGTGGAAGATTGCATATCGTAATTTCCAGTCATTTTGGGATCTGAAGGCAGAGGACATTCTGGTACCCCCCAAGCACTTTGAAACATTAAATGACCAAGTCCAAAATCTTCAAGCTGAGGGGTACGCGTAGGGTCATTTAGCAAAGGCTTTTCATGCGTTGGAGTAGTAACTTCATCGTTCTGTGATTCAAGATTGGGTTCAGAATTTTCAGCCAATTCAGTTTCAGTTTCTGTAAGTTTCATCTGTGGTTCTTGAAGGGAAAAAAATTGCATTTATTTGGATAAGCAACACATAAACAAAATGCTGGAGGAACTCAGCAGGCCAGGCAGCATATATGGAATAGAGTACAGTCAGCGTTTCAGGCTGAGACCCTTCATGAGGACTTCCTTGTTGTTTATTTTATATATAAATATTATGGATGTGAATGTAGCAAATATAATACCAAGTTTGCAGATGATATGAAAATTGGTGTTGTTGTGGATAGTATGGAAAGTAATCTCAGGCTACTGTATGACACACAAGATAAACATTTGGCAGTGTTGGCAAATGAAATTTAATCCTGACAAGTGGAAAGTGAGGTATTTTGGGAAGTTAAATAGGGGTAGGAGATACAGTAAGTGGTAGGGCACTAAGGAATGTTAAAAGAACAGAAGGACATGGGGGTTCAAGTCCATAGTGTCTTGAAAATGGCAAAAACAGGTAGATGTGTTCGTTAAGATGGCATACGGCATGCTTGCTTAAGTCAGAGTATAGAATACAAAAAGATGGGTCTTATTTTGAAATATTACAGAACACAGGTTAGCTGCTTTTGAGGTAAAGCCTGTAGTCCGGGTTGCCATACTATAGGAAGGATATAGTTGTATAAGAGAGGGTGCAGAGGATATTGCCTGAATTGGAGGATTGAATAAGTTGGGTTTATTTTCCCTGGAGTAGAGGAAGGTGAAGGTCGGCTGACAGAGATACATAAAATAAGCAGCATAGATAGGGTAAATTGTCAGAATCTTTTCCTAACACAGGGTTATCAAAAACAAGAACGCATGGGGTTAAGGTAAGAGGAAGGAGTTTTAAAGGGAAGCTTTGAAGAGCAAGCTTTTTTTTTACAAAGAAAGTGATTGATATTGAAACCCTGTCAGAAGTGGTGCTGGAGTCAGATATAATGACTACATTTAAACAGGCATTTTATTTAATAAGCAAGACATAAAAGGATATGGACCTAATGTGGACAAACTGGATACTGTAGATGGATCTGGTAGGCTGAAATACCCATTTTTGTGCTGTACAATTTTGTGTCCATTTATTTCGTAGTTAAAGGACCATTATGTGAATTTGCTGCAAAGAACAGGTCAGGTGGAAAAATCTTATATTAGGTAAATTGTAGATTGAAAGCAATTCAGCAAACACTCTAAGTAGTTGTACTGACTATATGCAAGATACATAGTCCCTCTATGTTAAAATATGCATTTAGAACTCTACAACTTAAAACAATAAAAAGTTCCAGCGACAATTCCACTACTAAAAGAAAGATGTAATTGGTGCCTGCCAATTGCAGGGAGATCAAATAAAAACATGCAATGAATTCTTTCAAGCATCTTTTATTACTTTAGTTCACACCAAAGGTGTATCATAATAGCCCAACATTTCCTGAAAAATTGTCTCAGGTAATCTTATTATATATTGATTTATCAGAGATGGGTACTGCCAGTTAAGTCAGCAAATATTGCCCATTCTTGCCAAAGGGTGATTGTATGGAAAGGTCTACACTAATTGCTGCAGTCCATGCAGTAAAAGCATTCTCACAGTGGTACTAGGTAGAGAATGCAACATTATGTTCTATTGGACAAGTAGTTCAAAGAATTATAGCGTGCAACCAAACTTCCAGACTTTGCAAAGAAATGCGTTGTAAGAAACTCATCTGTGCTCAATGCTATTACTTTTGTAAATATTTGTATTTATAAATTTAATATTAGTTTAAATTAATGATTATTCTCCACTATTGCACACAGTGAATGAGATAAGGTTCTAAGATGGAGTTCCATAATTTTATCCTAGCAACAATATAGAAACATGCTTTTCCAAGACAGGAACAGTTCAGTTTAAAAGGGAAACTATGAGGTGGTGCCACTTCTAATTGCAGGCTGCCTTTCTTCTCTTTGAAGAAAGCTATTGTTGACGTAGCTATTGCTACTTTGGGAGGTTCATAGCATCCCCCTTTTTTTAAACAGAAAAGATAAAGAAAAAAGGTAAGAAATTAAACTTATACATCAACATTGCTTCTGTCCTCATTAACACAACTGCCACTTTGAATTATCTGTTCTTAGATTGGGAAATACTGGTAATGGGATGAAGCATTCAGTAGTTTTTAATCATTATTATTTTCCCAATTCCCAAAGACTATTGTGATTAACTAGTTGGAATTGTAGAGAATTATATATAGGTGCAAATTGTGATGATGAATACAAAACTCACAAGCAAAATTAGTTTAAGTAAGGAAAATGGAGCTGTTCATAAAAACTGAAATTAAATTTGTAACAGAATTTTAAGTTGCTACAGATTTTCATATTTTGTTCAAAAATCCGTTACAGGGATGAGTGTTGTGTTCCTAGTAAAGAATCCTATCATAATATTCTATAGTGCAAAGTTATGTCATCAGTGCATACATTAAGAAATGAGTGTTCAGAAATCAAACAACCTTTTCAGCCCATCCCATTCATAATTTCTATGACAGCAAATTTTACTAATTTGATAAAGGAGACACCAAAAAGGCACTGAGCCTCATGTAGGCATATACAAAAATCTAGTGAAATCAGTTATGCAATTCTTTGGATTTTTAATTGCTATAATTGGTGGTGAACTTCCGGCTTTGAAAAAATATTATACTGAATGTCCTGGCACCCCTTTCATATATTGCATCACCTGATGAACATTTCTTTTTTTTCTAGCAAAGGGAGGGGGGAGAGGGAGAGGGAGAGGGAGAGAGGGGGAGAGAGGGGGAGAGAGAGGGAGAGAGGGGGAGAGAGGGGGAGAGAGAGGGAGAGAGAGGGAGAGAGAGGGAGACAGACAGACACTGACTGACTGACTGACTGAGTGGCCCGCCACTCCTCATTTTTTCGCAGTAGTTTCCCTTTATTTTACGAGGTTGAGTTGCGATCTTGACACTCAACCCGGCATGGATGGAAAGCGTACTCAGGAGCGGACCCGACTGGTTTCGAACCCGGGAACCTCCACTCCCGGGTCCGGTGCCGATGTCATTGCGCCACCCACCAACCCGACCTGATGAACATTTCTAGTATTGTGTTTTTATTTTAAATTTGCAGTATCTGCCAATTAAAATTTTCCAGAATAGTAATAGCAGATCACTGCTTGCAATAATTATTTTGTAGCCCTATTTTTTTAAACTTCTGTATATTACTAATTAATTTTAGTAGAATATTTCAACAAGATTCTAAAATTTATCAAAGCACAATGAAATTGCAACTGAGAGTTATATTCTGTTCTCATCTATTCACATACCTTCATCATTTTTATGCAAGGGCTCATACCCATAATTTTGAAAGTGTTCTTCGATTTCCTCAAGGTCTGCAGTATTCTTCTGGTGCAGTGTCTGGAAAGCTCTAATTAATGCACTATTATCTCTGTTTTCTGTTTCAAGAGTTTCTAATTTTTTGTGAAGATCTGCCTTTAAAGAGGAAACAAAAAATATTCAAAAATATTGACAAGTATGAATTCCATTTAACCTGGGTGTCTGCAAAACGAGATAAGACGATTCAAACTTGTAGTCTATAACAATCAGATGAGTTTTATCACTTCCCTTAGATAGTTTTAATATAAAGATAGTTTTTTTTTGGAGTAGTTCAATATTTTGCCTAGTGATTTAACAAATTTGTCAGTATGATTTGGAGTCTACTATTAATTTTTATTTCCACAATAAAGTAGCACCAAACAGGCAACTTCTCTGCAACGTACTTTTGAAATATTCTTATACAAGATCATTCAAACCTTCCATTTGGATGCACTGTTCTATTAGAGATAATCAAAGAACAAAGGATAAGATTTGCTGATTTAGGGCTGTATAGCAAGAACGGCTATACTTCAAAACCGAATTACAGAATCAGCACATCACATTCTTCCTACCACGTTGTGTTGTGTGGTATTACAACGCCATTAAATAGCTCTTATATTAGGAGGCAATGGACCATGAACAGCAGCAGCAATGTATACTACCATAAACTCACGGCACTACCATCAAGCCAGGGTGTCAACACTAGTTGAATCAGAAATGTTGAAGGACAATTGATGGCTTTGTGGACAAGTTTGTAGATGATGCAATGATAGGTGGAGGGTCAGGTAGTGTTATGGAAACAGGTAGTCTACTAAATTACCTGAACAGATTAGGAGAACAGGCAATGAACTGGCAGAAGGAATATATTGTAGTAAAGTGTATGGTCATGCACTTTAGTACAAGGAATAAAGGCAGAGACTATTTTCTAAATGGGAAACGATTTCAGAAATCAGGAGTGCAAAGGGATTTGGGAGGATGTAATGCTGAGACTCTATAAGACATTGGTCAGACCACACTTGGAATATCGTGAGCAGCTTTGGGCTCCATATCTAGGGAAGGGTGAGCTGGCACTGGAGAAGGTCCAAAGGAGGTTTTTAAGAATAAGTCCGGGATTAAAGGGCTAATGTACGAGGAGTGTTTGATGGCTCTAGGCCACTACTTACTGGAGTTTCGAAGAACAAGGGAGGATGTCATTGAAACCTAACGAATACTGAAAGGCTTAGATAGAGTGGACATGAAGAGGAGGTTTCTAATAGTGGAAGACTCTAGCAACAGGAGGCACAGACTCAGAATACAAGGACGACCCTCTAGAAAAGAGATGAGGAAGAATTTCTCTAGCCCGCGGGTAGTAAATCTGGGGAATTCATTGCCACAGATCGCTGTGGAGGCCAAGTCATTGAGTATATTTAAAGCAGAAATTGACAAGTTCTTGATTAATAAAGACGCCAAATGTTACAGGCAGGAGGCTGGAGAATAGGGTTGAGAGGGAAAATAAATAAGCCCTGATCGAATGGCTGAGCAGACTCAATAGACCAAATGCCCTAATTCTGCTCCTATGTCTTATGACAGAGCCATACCTGAAACACTAAAAAAAATATAGTACCAATCCAGTGAAACTGTAACATGTGCATAATTAATATAGAAGATATGGAGTTAAGTGGTGACACAATCCTGCCACTTCTACCGATGACAGAGATGGATAATAAAAAAAGTTAATGAAAATCAGCAGCTCCATGAATATCTCCATTCAATGATTTAAAAAAAAATTAGCAATATAGCGCGGAACAGGCCATTTGAGCCACGCTACCCCAACAACCCCTTGACAAACCCAATTAACCTAATCAGAATTAAAATCAGGTTTATTATCACTGGCATGTGTTGTGAAATTTGTTAACTTAGCAGCAGCAGCACAATGCAATCCATGATGATATAGAAACAAAACAAAAAGAGGTAGGGTTCCTAGGTTCCATGTCCATTTAGGAATCATATGGCAGAAGGGAAGAGGCTGTTCTTGAATGAATGAATGTGTGCCTTTTGGCTTCTGTATCTCCTTCCTAATGGTAACAATGAGAAGAGGGCATGTCATAGGAGTTTGAGGAGACTTAGTTTGTCACCTAAAACACTCGAAAAATTCTAACAATGTACCGTGGAGAACATTCTGTTAGGCTGCATCACTATCTGGTTTTGGGGGGGTTCCTGCACAGGACTGAAAGAAGCTACAGAAGTTGTAAAATTAGTTAGCTCCATCATGGATACTAGCCTCCATAGTATCCAAGACATCTTCAAGGAGTGAAGCCTCGGAAAGCTGATGTCCTTATTAAGGACCCCCATCACCCAGGACATGCACTGTCTTGCCTTCTTTATAACTGCATTGATACGTTGGGACCAAGTTAGGTCCTCAGATGCTGACACCCAGGAACTTGAAACTGCTCACTCTCTCCATTTCTGATCCCTCTATGAGGATTGGTTTGTGTTCCCTCCTTTTACCCTTCCAAAAGTCCACAATCAGCTCTTTTGTCTTACTGACACTGAGTACAAAGTTGTTGCTGCAACACCACTCCACTAGCTGGTATATCTGGTACTCCCTCTCATCTCCATCTGAGCTTCTACCAACAATGGTTGTATCATCAGCAAATCTCAGGACAATTTACAATTAACCTACCTATCAAAGGATAAGCCCTGAATATAAACAGCAAAGACAAAACTGAAGTATTCACAATCACATTTAGCCAAAAGTGGATAACCTATCTTAGAGTTCTCTGGGAACCACCAAAGTCATTAGAGCCATACTTCAATGACTAAGAGCACTGGATATAGCCTGGGGTGTAGGACCAGATAATATCCTAAGTACTGAGATTACATGAAAGAAGATCAAATTGAAATAGATCTTAATCAATGCATGTTCAGCAGCAAAATAATTCCTTGTCAAATTTGCATGTTTACAAATTGGTGGCAAGGAAACTTTGCTGTGAGCAAATACATTGTTCCACATCACCTGAGTAATGCAAATATATGCTGAAGACAAAGAATTTTGTTTCTACTTTGATAAAATTAGCATCTATTGTGTTGACTCAGATATAGGAAGTCTCCAAATTTTGCCGTGTTTCATGAAGCTGTTCTATACAGTGACAATATTATCCACCCAACATGGAAAATTTTCTAGCTATGTGTTCCTCAAAGGAAACAGGGTAAATCTAATCCAGTTAACTACCACCCAGCATTTTCTTAACTCTCAGTGAAGTGATGAAAAGTTTCAATAGCACTTATTCTTCAATAACCTGATCACCTATGCTCAGTTTGGGGTTTGCCTGGGCTGTCCACCTTCAGGTGAACCAAAGGGCTCATTTCTAGTGATGTGATGAGAATGATATCAAGACAGCATTTGACCAAGTGTAGAATCAAGAAGTCCTGATAAAACAAATTAATTTTTATCAAAGGATGAACATTATGATGTTTGCAGTAATACCACACTTAAAAAGAAAATGCCTGTGGTTATCTAACCCAGGATACCACTTTAGAAGCTCGTCACAGTAGTAGCCTTACACCAAACCATTTTTAACCGCTTCAACAATGACTTTGTTTTCATCATTAGATCAGATGTGGGGATATTTGTTGATGATTCCATTGAACACTCCACAGCAAATGAAGGTATCCATCCCTGCCTGCAACAATACCTAGTCAACATTCAAGAAGGGCTGTTAAGTATTAAGATACAGCCCTTAAAAAAAACTGGGCAATGACCACCTTCATCAGTAGATCCAACCACCTATTCATTACATTCAATGACATTACTATCACTAAATCCCCCTTCCATCAACATCTTTGACCTGTAACTCATTTGCTGATATTCCAAAATCTTTCCACATTTACAAGGCATAAGTCAAGAGTGTGGCTGGGTGAATGAACTATGTGTATTGTTGAAGTTGCAATACCATCCAGGATAAAGCAGCTCACTTCACTGATAGCCCTTTCACCTGTACTATCCACAAAATGCACTTGAAGATTAATCAACCAAGGAGACTAAACGTTTCAAATGCACAGGAATAGCATCACCTCCAAGTCCCAAAGAATACATCGTCATTTCTTCTTCACTGTTAGGTCTAAACCCTGGAACACACTCCCCAACAGAAGTCCAGCATTTAGATTTATACTTAATGAAGGATCATTATAAAGACAGTGCACTACAACATCCTACAAGAGCACTTAGGATAAACAACAGTCATGTCCATATCACAAGAAATGTGCAAATAAACAAAACCTCAAATGTAAATAGAGACAAAAAAAAATCCATGTTAATATGTAAGTAAACCAACTAATAGCCACATTGAGTTATGTTGTACTTCTCAAAGTGAAAGGTGTATGTTAGTTTACTCACATCAGTTTAAAAGGTTTTCTGACACTGCTACATATTTGAAAGCTTGACCTTCATCTGCAAATTTCAAGAATTACAGTTGCTGACAACAGACTCAAATAGTTATCAGTAATTAAGATACCAATCTTTAAAATATTTACTTTCTGGCTGGCCAAAGTAAAGGGTTAGGGGAAATTGCAATTATAAACTACTTAATATGCAACAAATGAACTTCATGCAAAATAGTTAGAATTAGAAGTAAAACTTCCAAACTAGTAAATCTACCATTTGATTGTATGTATAACTTAATAGTTACCTTAATATTTCTAACTTCTGAATGTAATTCATGAAGCATCTTTATGCGAGCAGCTTCTTCATGGTCTTCATGTGATAGAAATAAAATGTTAGGTTTTGGCTCCTTCATTGTGTCATAAAGCATGGAAGCAGGCCCAACCTATCCATGCTGAACAAAGTTTCTTCCTGAACCAGTCTCATTTGCCTGCATTAGGTCCATATCCAGAAACCCTTCCCATCCATGAACCTGACTAGATGTTTTTTTTAAATGTTGTAATTGTATCCACCTCTCCCATTTCCTCAACAGACCCTTTCATATACCCTCTACCCACTGTATGAAAAACCTGCCCCACAGGTCATTCTCCTCTCACGTTAAACTTATGCCCTCTAGTTTTGCACTCCGCTATCCTGTGACAATCTATTTCCTCTCTCTTGCTCTTTATGTATTGCTATCATAATCTGTATTTTAATAGCAGAACTCTCCTATCACCATTACTTTATAGATTTTGTACATTTTCACAATTTCTTTGAGGCTTTTCTCTTTAATATCCTTTCTACTAGAAACCATAGAGTAATGCACCAAATTGGACCAATATGATAAATATCTCTCTGCAGAGCAAACAAAGAGAAAATATATAATTGCAGATTAATTAGAATATAAAATGACAAAGTATGGCTAAAACATTCATAGCAAATGATAAGATAGCCAGAAGTATAAAAATTAGTAATTTTAATATATATTTAAAGAGCAAAATGAGCATTGGTCTTATATAAAGTCAAGTAAATAAATAATGGAAAATAAGGAGATGGTATTATGCATCAGTCTTCAGTACAGAAGACAGAACATCCCAGAAATAGCTGTGAATCAGAACTGGGAAGGAAGAAGGAACTCAGAGAAATTGACCACCAAGGAAGTGGTAAGAAAATTGTTGGATATATAGACAGTCAAGTATCCATATCCTGATAGACATTATTTTAGTGTAAATAAAAACTGATATAGATTTAAATTGTCCAAGATTCCATGGTTTCCAAGATGATTATTTTAAATTGCTTTTAGTATCTCTCAATCTGTCACTTTATTCTAAAAGGGACCCAGAAAACAAGCAGTTATAGCAGCTTGGAAATTTTTTAAATAATCAGGTAATGTCGATAGTATTCTATAAAAGAGAAGTCAAATTTATTTTAATTCTTTCAAGGAGTAACTAGTGCTGTAGTTGAGGGACGAAAATGTCGATGCATGGTTCTTAGATTTGCTGAAAGCACTTGATAAGGTGGCACATCAAACAAATTAATGAAAAATAAGAACTCTTACTCTATGAAGTAATAATCTAGCATGGTTTGAAGATTGGCTGGCTATCAGAAAAGAGGGTTGTGTGCTCCTAACCTGTCACAATTGATAAAAATAATTTAATGAAGGCACTGGTTAGTAAATTTATTGTTAACACAAAGGTAGGAAAGTATGTTGTGAAGAGGAAAGAGGATTATACATAGGTTAAGTTAGTAGCTAATGATCTGGCAAATGGAGTATAATCTTGGAAATGCAAAATTGTTCAATTTGGAGGAAAAATAAAAAAATAGCTTGACATCAAAATGGTGAGAGCTCTACATTGCAGAGATTATGAGTGGATTGTGCAGTATTTGTAAAAGGCTAGTGTGTAGGTACGACATGTAATTTAAAAAAAAACTGAACAGTATCACTTTTTGCTAGGGAAATTGGAGAGGTTAAACTTCCATTACAGTGAATCTTTCCAAACTAGAGACAAACAATAAAAAATGCCAGGAGGGAGGGAGAGAGGTGCTTGCTATATTGTGCTCCTAATTCATGTGTACGTAACATTACTGAACAGATGATACATCATAATATAAAGATTTGAATTTATGTCTCATTTGCATTAAACTAAATGAGCATTGTTGGGGGGGGGAATTCTATGTAAAATATTTCTGGTTTTAATTGGAAATTTCAAAATAATTTATTAAGGCATTTATAACCTAGTCACAGACTCCAGGGCTGTTATGTCTTTTCAGCAGAACAGACAAAATCATCTTTGCAAAGTATTAATTAACTTGCTTACCATAATCATTATTCAAAGCATTGTCCAAATATTTTGCCTCTTTCTCCAAATTTACTGCAAGCGTTTTCAACTTAGTGAAGAAATTAGCTGTTACATCCATCTCTGTTGGAAACAAACTAGAATAAAAATTAAAAACAATTTTGATAACAGAAGCTCATGGATTCTTGTGATCACACTGCCTTCTTAACTTAGGACAGTGGTCCCCAACCACCGGGCCGCAAAGCATGTGCTACCAGGCCGTGAGGAAACGATATGATTTGGTGATATGAAACGATATGAGTCAGCTGCACCTTTCCTCATTCCCTGTCACGCACTGTTCAACTTGAAATAACCTACCAAATCATACTAACACATAAAACCTAAAATAACACTAACATATAGTAAAAGCAGGAATGATATGATAAATACACAGCCTATATAAAATAGAGATAATGTATGTAAAGTAGAAATAATGTATGTACAGTTTAGTTTCACTTAACAGAATCGGGAAGATTAAGCAAAAACCGATTTGTAGAAAAAAAAAATCAGCAAGTACACGCATACGCACACAGGTGCCTGCGCAAGGCTTCATGGTCATGGTAGTTTTTCTCGGGGTAAGCACAAGTGTCCCATATCCGACTGCTACTTTTGTCCCTTATTTGGGAGTGACAAAGTTGGCAACCCTACTTGAATACCGACACCTCCCTCCGGTCGGCTGGTCCGCAAGAATATTGTCAATATTAAACCAGTCCGCGGTGCAAAAAAGGTTGGGGACCCCTGACTTAGGAAACCCAGCCACCAGAAGTTTTTTGTTTGTCTCTAAAGGACTGAAATAAAATTTTAATATAATACGAATTAAGTACCAAATATAAAAAGTTTCAATTAAGCCTGTCAGAGTACTGTTTCAGGATCATGCATGGTTATTCCTTGATCCTTTTTGTTAATACAACCTTGCCGGAGGCAAGCACTTGCATGGTCCAACTAAAATGTAATTCAGAACTTACAAATTCCTCACAACCATGGAAACCATTACCATACTTTACTTATTACAGTTAAAATTCTTTAGTCCTAGCAATGTCTTAAACCTCCTCTGCATGTTTTTTACTGCAATCACAATATGCCTGTAATATGAAGAAAGCTGCATTCAGAACTCAGGCATAAGTACCCAACATTTTATTCAGTTCCACTGAGACTCCCTTGCTCTTATGTTCTGTATGTTGACAAATAAAGAACATTATTCAATATACCTTTAAGAATTTCATCTACAATTATAGTTACTTTCAGAAATTGGAACATACTTCTCTAGATCCTCCTGTTCTTTTCCAATCACTATGCTGGTTCAGGTCCAGTGCCTGTGATCACCACCAGTAAATAGATTCCACATTTATGTCAGATGGATGCTTAAGAGGTCTGAATGATAACTCGTCAGCACAGCCGAATGGCTTTCACAGGAGACAATATTGGGTAAAGCTCTGTCTCATATTAACATTATTATGGATCAACATTTTAAAAATCATTGATTTTCGCTGCATGTGGAATTGAGTAATATAGGGATTTGGTTTCCCTAATTTGTCAGTCTGGGACCTCTGTTAAAATGTCAAAATACTCGCAATTCCTTTCAAAAAGGATAGTCACAGATAACAGGATTTTGTCCATTACGAATTCTTTACTATGTTTGCACTATCCAACAACCCATGTTTTCCATAAAACACAAAATTAAATAAAATGAGTCAACTGCGAACATTCACAAGCAAGTCACCCAAATGATTGACAGCTATAAAAAAGCCGACGACGGTGAACAAACGTTGCTTTGTCCCTGCTCTTAAGCTCCATTTCCCAAATCGTCACAAGGTTGATCGCAACTTCTGTGCACTCTATTTTTCTTTCCGTGAGAGTGTTAGAGAAAACTCTGGCTGATTCCTTTATTTTTTAAGAGTGAGCCCGATGACCAAAAGCCGAAAGACCAGTGGTTTCCCTTCCTGAGCCTTCGTCAGCGGATACAGTTCAATCCGTGACGGCCGATTTTAACCGCACATAAACCACAAAAAGCGATTAAAAATATCTACTATACTCCTGTAAACAATTACTTTGACAACTCAGAAGGTGATGATTTTTACCAGTTTAACGGTCGCCCTCACAACACCACATCCGTGTCCAAACACACCAGCCGGAAGCTGCGCCCGGAGGTGCCGCTTGAATTTCGCGCGCGCCGACCTCCGCGCATGCGTCTTCCGCTCAACGGCCCTGCGCCTGGCCTGGCCTCTCAAGGCACCTACAGTGCATCCAGGCGGATAAGCGAAGATCTGCAACTACCGGTATTTTGCAAGGCAGTTTCTGCATTTTTATTACAACTGCTGGATTTGAAATTATAGAACATGAACAGAAACCGGTTTCTCGGCACATAATGATGTCCCGAACTAATTAAATGTCCAACTGAATGAATTGCTTCTGCTATCCTTTTTCTCTACCCCCCCACCTTTTTATTCTAACATCTCCCCTCTTTCTTTGCAGTCCCGAGGAAGAGTCTTCGCCCCAAATGTCAGCTGTTTATTTATTTCTATAGATGCTACCTGACCTCCAGAGTCCCTCCAGGATTGAGCGTGGGCTGCTTTGGATTTCCAGCATCGGAAGAATCCCTCACGTTTATTATCACACAGTGCCTGTTCTGCACTGGTGTGTTTTATTTCCTATTCGTTTTTCATATTAGGCATTACTGGTAAAGCTATCATTTATGTCCCAAGTGTATTTGCCTTTGAGAGGGTGCTGGTGAGCCTCTTGAACTTTGTGGCTCTCCCAGTTTTGCAAGGGAATTCCAAACCATGACAGTTCACTAATAGGGGAATGTTCAAGAACCCAAAATTGAAGGGAAGCCAAAATGGTGAAGTTTAAAAGCTAAAGGAAATTATCAATGGAAAATTATAGTGGAGGAATTTGAAATTAGCAATGGTAGTACAACTTGGGTCATGGGCAACTGCAAATTTAAAGTAGAACAAAAGAAGTCATCCATAAGAGAATTCTGAATAGTTAAATCTGTATCTAACAAAGAAAATTAGCTGGAAAACAACTAACCCTCATGACAAATGGGAAATTATCTTCGATTCAGACCAAGATAATCCCAAACTCAGATGTAATGTACAGATGACACTTTGTGTAAGAGGGCAACCTCCAAGTTCTCCTCAACTTGTTCACTGTAGCATAAAAGGAAATGTTTTACACATCTACAAAACAAACGTTCTCTAACAACATGCACCACCTTCTCCCAATAAAGGTTTATGGCCAGATTCTGAAAATTGTGGACAACTGCATATTCTAGTTGCTAATTGTATGCATCAAGAGGCAGAGGTCAGACCTGGAGAGGGGTCTTTGAGGTGCACCCAAAAGTGGATATATTGTAATAATCTGTGGGGCACTAGCCTTGGAAAGTGCACAGAGATACAGACACAGCAGAGAAGTCAGTCAAACTCTCAGGGAGAGAGAAATAAAAAAGATTTTGTAGTCTAAATAAATAACATGATACATAAATAAACAGGAAAATGGAACAAATAGCTGCAGTACTTACAACTACTTACCTAATAAAGCCCCCCCCTCCCCCCCGTGGCATTTGATTTCTTTAAACCAGGGGATTCTGAGAGATGGCTCAGACACAGAGAAAGGGTTGCAAGCAATCTCTTTCAAGCTTCAGAAGAGCATCAAATAAGCACACTGATATACTCAGGGTTCCGGCAGATCCTGAGTCACAGAAACTCATGATCTTTATCACACCACGTGGATGCTATGCCTTCAAGAGACTCACTTTTGGCATTTCATTAGCCACTGAACTCTTTCAGATGAGGATGAACCAAATTTTGGAAGGACTGGAAGAAATAGTCTGCCACATGGACGATATACTCATCTTTGGAGGCTCAAGCGAGGAGCATGACAAAGGGGTGGAAGCAGCTTTGGAGAAACTGAAACAGACTGGAATTACCCTGAACAAAAAGAAAGTGAATTTGCAAAGTTTGAGGCGAAGTTCTTCGATCACCAACTGTCCTCAGAGGGAATGCAACCAGATTCAGACAAATTGACAGGAGTTTGGAACATGGAACAACCTATGAATGTGTTAGAGATCTGTAGTTTTCTTGGCATGGTAAACCAGCAGGGAAAGTTCATTCCAGATTTGGCAGAGAAAACAATGCCACTACATGACCTCCTCTCTCAGAGAAACATTTGGACCTGGGACGCACCACAGGAGAAGTCATTCTTATCATTTACAGCAGAACTTATCTCTCCACCAACATTGGCATTCTTTGTTCGGAACAAAGCAACCAAGGTCTCAGCAGATCTTCCTTTGGTCTAGGGTGAGTAACCATACAATTCTGCAGTGGTGTATGGAAACTGGTGGCATATGCATCAAGAGCACTGACTTCTAATGAACAGCATTACACTCAAATCAAAAAGGAGACACTGGCTCTCATATGGGCTTGTGAACACTTCAGCTAATACTAGATAGGCACTAAATTCCTACCTGAAACAGACCACAAACCACTTGTCAGCCTCAGCTCAAAACACTTGGATGACTTACCTCCATGTCTGCGAAGATTCAGAATGAGGCTTTTGTGATGCTGTTATGACACTCAACATGTCCCAGACAAACCTTCCACAAAACCAGATACTCTGTCGAGGATGCCATGCAAAAGTGAGTGGACAGAAGCTGACTCCGCTTTCATAGAAGATACCAACATCTCAGGTATGTGAAAGCTTTCCTGAATCACAGAGTAAACTGGATGAAATTCACACTGAGTTGAAAAAGAACCAAATCTGCAGCGAGGCCACGCAATGATGTGAGCATGGCTGGCCAGCTGTTCCAAAGGGAGCTCACAAACTCAGACCTTACTGGCTTGAAAGAGGCAAACACCGCATTTTTGATGGTTCACTGCTGAAAGGCTCCAATTACATCATTCCTGCCTTCTATGGACACCAAAACCATGAACAAAATCCACACAGGATATCAAAGCATTGAAAAATGGCAAGGTAATTTGTGTGGTGGCCTGACTGAGAGCACAGCTAGGAGACTATGTAAAGCAATGTGAAGCATGCAGAAAACTGCACAAAATCCGTCCTGCTCACAGGACGTTGAAGTGTCCAGGCTGTCCCCTACATCCTCAGCAGCAGCTACACGGCAGCTGAAAGTTGTATTCACTCACCATGGGATACCTGAGACACTTGCGTCAGACAACAATCCACAGAGGGAGGAAGAGAGGGAGGGAGGGAGGAAGAGAGAGGGAAGGGGGGAGAGAAGGAGAAAAGGGAGAGAAGGGGGAGAGGAGGAGGGGGAGGAGTGAGACCATTAAAACCCAAGAGAAAGACAGTTATAATGTTGGCAATTCTTTTTTATGTTAGCGTAAGGAGTATAAGTTATGTGGTATGGGTAAAGTAAATTGCATCACTCAACTTCAGTGACTATTATTTCATTACTTTCTATGGACTAGAAGAACATAACTAGCTTTTCTATTTTTTTCCCAAGAAGGGGAGATTTTGTGGTAGTTAATGGGTTAGTTTTATGTCACTCAGTTACCTACTCTTATATGGGAAGAGTTTACATATTGTACAAGCAGCGTTGTCAATAAAGTTTAGTTGAATAGCCTGCACGCTGCTGGCATCCTCGTGTGCCCTGCACTCCCCCTTTGTATCGAACACCACTTACTAGTCAACCTCCACTTTAAGTACACCCTATGACTAGGCCTCCATAGTAGTCTGTGGCAATGAATTCCATAGATTCACTACTTTCTTGCCAAAGAAATTCCTCCTCATCTCTGTACTAAAGGGATATCCTTCTATTCCGAGGTTGTGCCCTCTGGCCCTAGACTCTCCCACTGTTGCAGGAAGGACAGCAGAGCAGCAATGGCTGAAGTTTCTGCAAAAAATGAGGGAAGTGCAAGACAGGTATAAGACCATAAGATATAGGAGCAGAAGTAGGCCATTCAGCCCATCGAGTCTGCTCCGCCATTCAATCATGGGCTGATCCAATTCCTCCAGTCATCCCCACTCCCCTGCTTTCACCCCATACCTTAGCTAATCAAGAACCTATCTATTTCTGCCTTAAACACACCCAATGACCTGGCCTCCACAGCCACTCGTGGCAACAAATTCCACAGATTTACCACCTTCTGACTAAAGTAATTTCTCCGCATCTCAGTTCAAAAAGGATATCCTTCAATCCTGAAGTCATGCCCTCTTGTCCTACCATGGGAAATAACTTTGCCATATTTAATCTATTCAGGCCTTTTAACATTCAAAATGTTTCTATGAGATCCCCCCTCATTCTCCTGAACTCCAGGGAAGACAGCCCAAGAGCTGCCAGACGTTCCTCATACGGTAACTCTTTCATTCCTGACTTCATAATGAGGGAAGTGTAAGACAGATATATTCCAAATAGGAAGACATTTTCAAAGCGAAGAAGGACACTACCGTAGCTGACAAGTGAAGTCAAAGCCAAAGTGAAAGCAAAAGAGAGGGAATACAGGGAAGCCAGAGCTAGTGGGAAGCTGGGGGATTGGGAAGCCTTTAAAAACTTGCAGAAGAAAACTAAGTTCATTAGGAAGGAATTATGCAAGGAAGTTGGGATTAATATCAAAGAAGATACAAAAGTTTTTTTCAAATATATAAAGGATAAAAGAGAGTCGAGGGTAGATATAGGATCAATACAAAATGACGCTGGAGATATTGTAATGAGAGATGCAGAGATGGCAGAAGAACTGAATGTGTATTTTGCATCAGTCTTCACAGTGGAAGACGTCTGCAGTATACTGGACATTCAAAGTGTCAGGGAAGTGAAGTTTGTGCAGTGAAAATTACAACTGAGAAGGTGCTCAGGAAGCTTAATGGACTGAGGGTGGATAAATCTCCTGGACCTGATGGAATGCACCCTCGGGTTCTGAAGGAAGTAGCTGGAGAGATTGTGAAGGCATTAAAAATGATCTTTCAAGAATCGATAGATTCTGGCCTTGTACTGGATGACTGGAAAATTGCAAATGTTATTGTGCTATTTAGGAAGGGTGGGAGGCCGCAGAAAGGAAACTATAGACCTGTTAGCCTGACATCAGTGGTTGGGAAGTTGGAATCGATTGTTAGGGATGAGATTATGGAGTACCTGGAAGTATATGACAAGATAGGCCAAAGCCAACATGGTTTCCTGAAAGGAAAATCCTGCCTGACTAACTTACTGCAATTTTTTGAGGAAATTACAAACAGGGTAGACAAAGGAGATGCAGTAGACATGGTGTACTTGGATTTTCAGAAGGCCTTTGACTAGGTGCCGCACATGAGGCTACTTAGCAAGATAAGAGCCTATGGAATTACAGGGAAGTTACTAGCATGGGTGGAGCATTTGGCTGGTCGGCAGAAAACAGAGAGTGGGAATAAAGGGATCCTATTCTGGCTAGCTGTCTGTTACCAACTTACCAGTGGTGTTCCAACAGTGGGTGGAGGTTGGAGTTGGGATTGCTGCTTTTGACAATGTATGTCAATGATTTGGACTACGATATTAATGGATTTGTGGCTAAATTTGCCGATGATACAAAGGTAGGTGGAGGAGCGGGTAGTGTTGAGGAAACAGAGAGCCTGCATAGAGACTTAGATAGTTTAGAGGAATGGGCAAAGAAGTGGCAAATGAAATACAATGTTGCAAAGTGTATGGTCATGCACTTTGGTGGAAGGAATAAATGGGCAGTCTATTATTTAGATGGGGAGAGAATTCAAAATGCAAAGATGTAGAGCGACTTGGGAGTCCTTGTGCAAGATACCCTAAAGGTTAACTTCCAGGTTGAGTCGGTTGTGAAGAAGGTAAATGCAATGTTGGCATTCATTTCTAGAGGTATAGAAAATAATAGCAGGGATGTGATGTTGAGGCTCTATAAGGCACTTGTGAGACCACACTTGGAGTATTGTGTGCAGTTTTGGGATCCTTATTTTAGAAAGGATATACAGACATTGGAGAGGGTTCAGAGAAGATTCACGAGAATGATTCCAGGAATGAAAGGGTTACCGTAAGGGGAACGTCTGGCAGCTCATGGGCTGTATTCCCTTGAGTTCAGGAGAATGAGGGGGAACTCATAGAAACATTCCGAATGTTAAAAGGCCTGAACAGATTAGATATGCCAAAGTTATTTCCCATGCTAGGGAATTCTAGGACAAGAGGGCATGACTTCAGGATTGAAGAACTTCCATTTAGAACTGAGATGCGGAGAAATTACTTTAGTTAGAAGGTGGTAAGTCTGTGGAATTTGTTGCCATGAGCGGCTGTGAAGGCCAAATCATTGGGTGTATTTAAGACAGAGATAGATAGGTTCTTGATTAGCTAGGGCATCAAAGGGAATGGGGTGAAAGCAGGGGAGGGGGGATGGCTGGAAAAATTGATTCAGACCATGATTGAATGGCAGAGCAGACTTGATGGGCCAAATGGCCTACTTCTGCTCCTATATCTTGTGGTCTTAGTGGAAACATCCTCTCTGTGTGTTCTCTATAAGGGCCTTTCGATATTCAGTAGGTTTCAATGAAATCTCTTGTCATTCTTCTAAACTCCGGAGGTACAGAATCAGAATCAGGTTTAATATCACTGACATATGAAATGAAATTAGTTGTTTTGCAGCAGCAGAAGCACCATACATAAAAAGCTGTAAATTACATTTTTAAAAATATATAATTAAATAGGTATTACAAAAAGAGAGCAAAAATAGTGACGTAGTGTTCATAAGTTGGTCCATTGTCTGTTCATAAATCTGATGACAGAGCAGAAGCTTTTTCTAAAATGCTAAGTGTGTGTTTTCTGGCTCCTGTACCTTCACCTTGATGCAATGTGAAGAGGACATGCCATGAGTGATGGGGATCCTTAATGATAGATGCCATTTTCTTGAGGCATCGCATTTTGAAGGTGTCCTCGATGCTGGAGAGGCTATTATCCATGATGAAACTGGCTTAGTTTTCAAATTTTCTGCAGCTTTTTCCAATCTTTCCCCTCCATACCAGATGGTGATGCAACCACCATTTCCACAGAATATCTGTAGAAATTTGCAAGTCTTCACTGATGTACCAAATCTCCTCAAACTCCTAATGAGATAGAGCTGCTATCATCCCTTCTTTGTAACTGTATCAATATGTTGCATCTTGAACTTCAAACTGCTCAACTTTTCAACTGCTGCTCCCTCGATGAGGACTGGTGTGTGTTCTCTCAACTTCCCCAACCTGAAATCCACAATCAATTCCTTGGTTGATGCTGACATTGAGTGCAAGGTTGTTGTTACACCACTACTCAGCTGACAGATCTGACTGACCTAACTCACTCCTGGACACTTCCTTGTCATTATCAGACTCTTCCCACAACAACTGTGTCATTGGCAACTTTACAGAATGCATTTGAGCTGTGCCTCACCACTCATTCATGGGTGTAGAGAGAGTAGAACAGTGGGTTAAGTACACATCCTTGAGTTGCGCTGTTGTTGATTGTTAGTGAGGGGGAAGACGTTATAGCTGATCTGCACTGACTGTAGTCTCCCAATGAAAAAGTCAAAGATCCAGTTGCAGAGAGAGGTACAGAGGCCTAAGTTTTTAAGCTTTGCGATTAGTACTGGGAGTATGATGGTGTTGAATACTGAGCTATAATCAATAAACAGCAGTCTGATGTAAGTATTGCTGTTGACCAGGTGGTCCAAAGCAGAGGGCAGAGTCAGTGAAATTGCATCCACTGTGGACCTATTTGTGTCAAGAGGAAAATTACAGCAGGTTCAGGTCTTTGCCACGATGTCTCAAGGCACTTCATCACAGTAGATGTGAATGCAACTGGGTGAAAGTCATTGAGGCAGTTCATACTGTTCTTCTTGGGGACTGATATAACTGACACCCTTTTGAAGCAGGCGAGAACCTCCAACTGCATCCGTGAGAGGTTGAAGATGTCCTTGATCACTCCTGCCTGTTGGATGGCACAGGGTTTTCAGTGCCCTACCAGGTACACCATCAAGGAGCTCTCGCAAGGTGGAACTCGTGAGGGTTCATCCTCTTGAAAGATCATTTGACTTGAGCCTCTGTAACACAGATCACAGGGTCGCCAGATGCTGCAAGGATTCACACAGATGTATTTTTATTATCCCTTTCAAAGTGTGCATAAAAGGCATTCAGCTCATCTGGGAGTGAAGCACCAGATCTGTTTATGATATTCGGTTTTGCCCTGTATGAAGTAATGGCCTACAAACCCTGCCAAAGCTAATCTGCTTTCTATTCCATCACTAACTTCAATTGAATTGTTTTTCACTCTTAAATTAGCCTTCCACAATCCCAGAGACATCAAACACTCCTCATGCATTAACCCTTTCATTTCCAGAAATATTCTTTTAATCCTTTTCTGGACCTTCTCCAATGCCAGGATAGCCTTCCTTAGATATGGGCTCCAAAACTGTTCATAATACTCCAATGTGGTCTGACCAATGCCTTATAAAGCCTCAGCATTACATTGTTGCTTTTATATTCTAGTCCTCTCAAAATGAATGCTAACATTGCATTTACCTTCACCACTACTGACTCAACCTGCAAGTTAACCTTTAGGGAATCTTGCACTAGGACTCCCAAGTTCCTTTGCAGCTTGATTTCTGAATTTGCTTCCTAGCTTATGTCTTTATTTCTTCTACCAAGATGCATGGCCATATATTTCCCTTTGCCACTTCTTTGCCCATTTTTCTAATTTGTCCAAGTCCTTTTGCAGACACCCAGCTTCATCAACTCGACATGCCCCTCCAACTATCTTTGTATCATCCGCAAACTTGGCGATAAAGCCATCAATTCTGCCATCCAGATCATTAACATATAACACTAGCTGCTGTGAATCATGACTAGTCACTGACAGCCAACTAGAACATGCCCCCTTTGTTCCCACTCTTTACCTTCTACCAAACAGCGAATCTCCTATCCATACTAGTATCTTCCTTTTACTACCATGGTGTAGGAGCCATGTGTTCATTTTCTGTCTGTATTGTATCTTGTGTTGCAAGTTTATCATGGGCGTTGGGGCATGGTAGAAGTGAATGAGTATATTTATGTATTCACGTCTTTTCTTTAGGTTCACTTTAGTCTAGTTAGAGCCAGGGTAAGGTGGGGTGGGGGGAAGCAATTTTTTTTGTTGACTATTACAGCTTAAGATCGCTATTGGATTGCTAATTAGACTGTTAAATAGCCATTCTACCACTTATCACTAATTATACTTTCATTAGTTTTTTAAAAAATCGATTTAAGATTGTTTTTCTCTGCTGGTTTCGTAATGAAGGACTGAACATACCTTTTCGACTCTGGAAATTTGTTATTGTGGAAACTGTGTCATGCGGTGTCAATCCCTCAGACTCAGTCTCTGAGCAGTTTTGATTTGTTTTCAAGTAACCGCTAAATTTTGTCAACAAAAAAAAAAAAAATTATACTAAATGAATACCAGTATAGAGCAAAGGATTGGCTTGGACCTATTAGTGAAATTGAAATTGCAACCCAAGTAGCTTGTGCCAAGTAAACAGCCTTTTGTTGATTCATGCTGTGTGTTTGTGGTTTCAACACAGTTTTGAATGGTCAGCGCTGCCTGTCCATTGGGGACTGTTGCTCAATCATATGGTGTTTGTCGCTTTGTTCTATTGAAGAGCTGAAATATGCTGGTTGCCTACATTTGAACTGAAGGCTGTTTGTTCGGTCTGGTTTAAGTGCTGTGAATATTCGTTTTTTGACTACGTTTATTGAATGGAATATCATCGGTGCTTCAGGCAAACAAAGAGTTCATTGCAAATGATGCATTTAGGAGAAAGTAATACAAGTGAATCAAAGCTTGGAACTGATGTCAGCAACCCTCATATTGATGCTGGTAAAGGAGAAATTAAACTCACTTCAAAAGCTTTAGCGGGTAGAATCAAAAATCCTCAAAAGGAATATCAGACAGATGTGAACAAAATTGAAGGTTTAATACCATCAATAAAGGATCTTATGGGAAATAATGAAAATGCCTTACGAGTGCAATTTTATCTTGAAGACTTGACTAAATCTTTATGATGCTGTAGCTAAGCAACATCATATATTGATCTCATTACTTCCCAAGGTTGAGCAGGACAAACAGAACCAATGTTTTTCAAATATTGGCTGACTTATTAGTGCATTCATAGGGGATGTTAAATAATGGTTAACCCAAACATGTTCTATTGAAGGTCAAGCAACACACATCAAAGTTGCTGGTGAACGCAGCAGGCCAGGCAGCATCTCTAAGAAGAGGTACAGTTGATGTTTCGGGCCGAGACCCTTCGTCAGGACCCTTCGTTAGTTCTGAAGGGTTCACCAGCAACTTTGATGTGTGTTGCTTGAATTTCCAGCATCTGCAGAATTCCTTGTGTTTGCGCTATTGAAGGTCATGTTGCTGCATCAAGTGAAAATGTTTCTCAAATTCGAAGGCATGTTTTGACTATACATATAGCAGAGGACTCATAGGATGACGTAAAACCTGAGTTACAGTGTGTCAAATGTTAGTAATCCAAGTTGTGCTGCAGGCAGAGCATCTTCTGTATCTAATACCTCCTCTGCTCGCGTTAAATTAGAAGCTGATTTAGCTGCATTAATCACACGGCAACAATTATTGAAGAGCAAGAGGAAAAGTTATGGAAAAGGAAAGAACAGCTTAAGTTGCCGGAAGAAATTGCCGCACAGGAGGCCAAAAATTATGTGCTAAGGGCTTCAAGTAAGGTGAGTGTTAAAAGTGCTCCAGCAGGACAGTATTGATAGGGCACAGGAGAAAGCAAAAACATTCACTATCAATGTTGATTCATTTGTTCAAGTGTCTGTAAACCATGAGTTAGACCCCCCCCCCACTCCAAAGAGTTAGTTCAGTGTGTTTACTCACAGCCTGCACAAAGGAGGCACTCTGGACCTATGTCAGATCCCACAGCTCAAAGGGCTCATGGGAATATTAACTTACAACATGGAAATGCTCTTGTTTTAGTTGATATGGGTCAAAATAGTACTACTGATATCATGAGGAAGCAAACTGGTATAGCAGCAACGTATTTCATCTTTGTCTAGAAAAGATTCAAATCTTCGACGGCGATCATGATTGTAAACTTCCCATAATTCTAGTACAAGTGAAGTCTAAGAAACGTAACAAGACAGTGGTTACTAATGCTTTCCTAGATCAAGGAAGCACAGCACAGTGGGCCTCATGGACAAGCTCACCCTCACAAGAAAAAGGACACACATTCTCTAACACACCAAGGGTCAAGAGAGAGTTGTGAATAGCTACATTGTTTCAAGTTTGGAAATGGCTGGCTTAGATGTGAAAACTATTGTGAACATATATACGTAGGAAAGTATTCCTATTCAGAAAGGGAACATTCCATGACAGAGATTTCCAGGAAAGGTCTCACCTGAATCATGTCTGTTTGCCAGAGGTTGATTGAGAAATTGAACTGCTGATAGGGATAAGTATGCCTAAAGCATTGGAGCCATTGCAGGTGATTCACGGTGTTAATAATGGACCCTATGCATTTAGAACAATGTTGGGTTGGACTGTGAATGGACCACTGACAGGAGGCTATGATGTTGGGAGAAACTGTGCACAGCCAGAGATGACAGTTAACAGGATCTTTGAACATGGATGAACTTTGGCAGCAGCAGTTCAAGGCAGACTTCTCTGAATGCAGTCAGATTGAACAACCAGGTTTGTCAATAGAAGACCACAAGTTCATGGAACTGGCTGCAAATTCTGCAAAACTGGTCAATGGTCACTACCAGGTTAGTTTACTTTTGAGAAAGAAGGAGGTTAAAGTGTCAAATAATAGGAGGAATGCTGAACAACATGCTTTAAATCTAAGGAAGAGATTTATGAAGGATCTGTCATTTCACACTGACTATACAGCTTTCAAGTCCAAGTCTATTATCATTTAACTATATACAGTATACCACCTAACAAAACATTTCTCCAGACCAGGGTGTAAAGCACAGTAGTACACATAACACACATAGTAACTTAGGAAAGTAAGAATTAAATCTACAAATGAATTACACATGAATAAACAAAGTAAAGTGCATAAATTAAATACTGTAGGGTATAGTGGAAATTATCTGATGATACTTCAAATGTAATGCTGCAGGGAATTCAGAAGCCTAATGGCCTGAGGGAAGCAGCTGTTTTCCATCCTGATTATTCTTGTCTTTATGCACCGGAGTCTCCTGCCTGATGGTAGAATGTCAAAGAGGATGTTGGATGGATGGGTGGGATCCTTGATAATACTAAGGGCCCTGGTACATAGTGCTTCTGATAAACGTCCCTGATAGATGGTGGGGAGACCCCCACGATCCTCTCAGTTGTTCTCACAGTCCTTTGTAGGGACTTCTGGTTTGATGCTTGGCTGCTCCCATAGTAGTCTAGGAACTAGTTACAGAGGGAAGTGTTGAGACCCAGTGAAGATAGTTTCTGGGATATGATGGTGTTAAATGCTGAAATGAAGTCTATAAACAGCGAACTGGCATATGAGACCCCATTTTCCAGGTGGAACAGGAGAAAGGCTATGGTATCATCAGCAGATCTATTCAAGTGATAAGTGAATTGGAAAGGATCCAATGTAGCTGAAAGTCTTTAATGTGCTCCATGACTAGCCACTCAAGGCATTTCATTATGACTGATGTTAATACCACAGGATGATAAGATTTTAGGTGATTGGGACTGAAATGATGGTACCCGCCTTGAAAACTGAAGGGACAACGAACTCTTCCAGAGAGATGTTGAATATTTCTGTCAGCACCTCAGTTAGCTGGTTGTACAGTCTTTCGGAACCCAACCTGGTACGTTATCAAGCTCCACTGCTTTGAGTATGTTGACCTTGGTAAGGTTTTCCTCACATCAGCTTCAGCCGGAGGGAATTTCTGCTCCCCTGGGGGGGAAGAGAAGGCCTTCATCATCAGCACTTTGTTCTGTGCATTAAACTGGGTCTAAAAAGACATTCAGCCAGTCAGGAAGTGAGGTGTCCTGGTCGCTGATGCACAGGGTAGAGTTGTAGTTTGTAATCCTTTGAATTCCCTGCCACATAGACCACAGAAATGGTTGGATATTCTTTGAGAATGCTCACATTTTGCCTTCCTGATGGAGTGGGAAAGAACAATTCTTGATTTGCTGATAGCTGTCACATCCCTCATACTAAAGGCAGCATCACGATTCCTCAGCAGTGCACAGACCTCTGCTATGGCTTCTGATGTGTTTCATGTTGGTATCATCCTCAGTACACTTCTCTATGTAGCTGGTCACAGAATCCACATATTCCTTAATAGTTGCCATGGGTAGAAGCCTCTCTGAGTATTCTCCAGTTCGTGTTTTCAAAGCAGTCCTGCGATGTTGAGATTTTCCCCTCAGGCCAAGTTTTCAACATCTTTAGAGCTAGTTTGGCCCATTTAATCTGTGGTTTGTATGCTGGAATTAGAATCAGATTTAATATCACCGGCATATGTCGTAAAATTGGAGCAGTACAATACAATACATGATAAACATAGAAAAAGTAAATTAATTAAATAAATACAATAAGTATATATATGTATATTAAATAGTTAAATTAAGAATCATAATGCAAAGAAACAGAAATGAAAAGTGAGGCTTCATGGGTTCCAATGTCCATTTAAAAATTGGATGGCAGAGGGGAAAAAGCTGTTTCTGAATTGCTGAGTGTGCTCCTTCAGTCTTCTGTACCTCCTTTCTGATGGTAACAATGAGAAGGGGGCATGTCCTGGCTGTCTGGGTCCTTAGCAATGGGCACCGCCTTTCTGGGTCACTGCTCCTTGAAGGTAAGTGATCCGAGAGCCCAATGTGGGGTTTACAAAGGAAGACATCTCAAAAGGTTATGCTGCAAGAATGCCAGCAGAGGATCTGGAATGCAGTGGGAAAGTCTGGTATAATCCACATCATAAATGAGAAAATCTGCAGATGCTGGAAATCCAAGTAACACATAAAATGCTGGAGGAATTCCACAGACCAGATGGCATCTATGGAAAAAAGTACAGTCAACGTTTTGGGCCGAGACCCTTCGGCACCACATCATGGTGTTTACCACCCCAGAAAAGGGAAACTTCATGTTGTGTTTGACTGTGGAGCGACTTTTCAGGGAATATCACTTAATGCTCAACTTTTACAGGGACCAGATCTTACTAGCTCACTAAATGGAGTCATAACCAGATTCAGAAAAGAACCAGTGGTAATGATGGCAGACATTGAATCTATGTTTCATCAGGTTAAATACCAGCGGAACAAGCAGATCTGCTGAGCTTTCTCTGGTGGCTTGATGGTGACCTCAGCCAAGATGTGGTGGACTTTAAAATGGTGCTACCTCTCTTTGGAACAACTTCATCACTGAGCTGTGCCAATTTCTCCTGAGGAAATGTGCAGAAGACAATGAAGAGACAGTGGATAAGGGTTTGCATTGCTCCGATGTTGATGATGCCTTATGTCAGCGTCTTCTGAGGAAAAAGCAGTGTCTCTCTATCATAACCTTGTTTCTATTTGGATTAAAGGCTTTTGACTCATAAAGTGGATAAGCAACATAGTGTGCTAGCTGTGATACCAAAAGAACAAAGAGTGAAAGACATGAAGGATTTGGATTCAGATCAAGATATACTCTTGGTGGAGAGAGTACTGGATGTGCAATGGTGCATTCAGTCTGATACTTTCAAGTTTAAGATCATGATCTTAAATCATGAACTGTGCTCTGATAATGCGACAAACTTTGATGGAGCTGAGTGTGAGTTGCTAGAAGCCATAGATAAGTGGAATCATTCACAGCTTAGTGATATCCTTCTTCAAAAAGGAATTAAGTGGAATTTTAACTCCCTGGCTGTTTCACGTCATGGAAGAACACGAGAGAGATTGATCAGGTCTGTGTGAAAGGTCCTCAATTCCACCATGAAGGTACAGAATCTTGACGAAGAGGGTTTCCTTTCTGAAGTAGAGGCTATTATCAATGATGGTTGAATTATTAAAGCATCCTCTGATCCCAATGACTTGGAAGCATTAACACCCGATGATCTGTTGCTTCTGAAGACCTCACCTCTCCTTTGTCTATCCTGCCTGTTACTTTCTTAAAGAATTCCAACAGATTTGTCAGGCAAGATCTCCTCTTAAAGAAACAATGCTGACTTCAATCTATTTTATTATGTGCTATCAAATACCCTGAAACCTCATCCTTAATAAAATCTTACCAACTACTTAAGTCAAGCTAACTGGCCTTTATTTTCCTGCCTTTTGCCTCCATCCCCTCTTAAACAGATTGAGTGACATTTGTGATTTTCCAGTGCTCTGGAACCATTTGACTGTAGTGATTTTTGAAAGATCACCACTACTAATGCAGCCACAATCTCTTCAGCTACCTCTTTCAGAACCTGAGTTGTATTCCATCTGGTCCAGGTGACTTATCTTCTTTCAGACCTTTCAGCTCCCAAGAACCTTCTCCTTAGTAATAGCAACTACAGTCACTTCAGCCCTGATCCTCTCAAGTTGCTGATGAAGACCGATGCAAAATACTTATTCAGTTCATCTGTCATTCCTTTATTTCCTATTACTGCTTCGTCAGCATCATTTTATAGTGGTCCAATATCCATTTGTGTCTCTGATAACTCTATATATCTGAAATATATAGATTTACCTGCAGAAAAATTTGCCAAGAACAATCATGGTCATGGAAAGACCATGATTGCCCACAGTATATGCCAAGACACATAACGAACAAATGATCTGAGATAAGCTTTTGGTATCCTCTTATGTAACTGGCTAGCTTATCTTCATATTTAATCTTTTCTCTCCTTATTCCTTTTTCAGTTGTCGACTGTTGGTTTTTAAAAGCTTCCCAGTCCGCTAGTTTCCAATAAGTTTTGTTATATATTATGCCCTAATATTTTATTTTATTATATTTTGTTTTTGTGCCGTTTTTTCTGTCTTCCCTTGTCAGCCATGGCTGTTGCATCCTCCCTTTAGAATGCTGCTTCTTCTTTGTAATGAACTGATCCTGGTGTCTTCTGAATTGTCCCAGAAATTCCAGCCATTGCTGTTCTAACATCATCCCTGCTAGTGTATGTTTTCAATCAACTTAGGCCAGCTCCTCTCTCATGCCTCTGTGGTTACTTTTACTCAACTCTAATACCGATTCATGCTATTTTAGCTTCTTCCTCTCAAAATGCAGAGTGAATTTTTTCATATTATGATCACTGCCTTCTAATGGTTCTTTTACGTTAAGATCCCTAATCAAATCTGGTTCACTGTACAATATCTGATCTAGAATTGCCTTTTCTCTAGTGGGTTCAACCACAAGCTGCTCTAAAAAGCAATCTCATAGGCATTCTACAAATTCCCTCTATTGGGATCCAGTACCAACATGATTTTCCCAATCTACATTCATAATGAAATCCCGATGACCATTGTAACATTATCCTTTTTACATTTTTTTCCATCTCCCATTTTACTTTGTACTTCACTTCCTGAACACTCTTTGGAGGCCTGTAACTTCCGTCAGGGTCTTTAACTCTATCCACAAAGACTCTTACATCTTCTGATTCTATGCTGCTTCCTCTTGGTACGATTTCATTTTTACCAACAAAGCCACTCCAACTCCTCAGTGCATTTACCTGTCTTTTTGATAGGATGTGTATCCTTGGATGTTTAACTCCCAGCTGTGATCATCTTTCTATCAGAACTCTGCAATGCTCACATCATAGCTGCCAATTTCTAACTGTGCTATAGGCTCAATTACCTTATTTTGCATATTCTCCTCTCAGTTGCTGCTTGATCCCTCGAGTTCTTCCAGCAATTTGTTTCTCCAGACTCCAGCATCTGCAATGTCTTGCATCTCCAAACTTACCAATGATGGGATTCAAAGCACAGCTTGGGAATTAATATGAAAGTAGTATTGAAATATGAATATAGAGTGAAGTAAAGAATAAACTACAAATATACCTAAAGTTACCTTATAAATGAAAGCCAGCAGCCCCATTCAAAGAAATGGGATACATTGGATGTGCAATCAAAACTAGTATAAAATTGAATGTCCAGATGTAAAGTCTATCTCACCCCTTGGCTTTCTACATATCCACCAGCTGTTTGTTGGTATTTTCTGACCAATGGAAATGTAAAAGACTGATAAAATCCATAAACATAACTCCAACAACACTGACAAAGTTTGACATCATCCAGGACAAAGTTGTTGGGTCTGTTGTTTATCATCTATATCAGTGGTGGTGAGAGTTTGTGAGAGCGTGTGCCCAAATTTGCGATAATCTAAAAAACTGTCTCACTTAGCATGGTAATTTTGAACAGAGATTATCATTGATTAATGAATTAGTAACAGTAATTATGGACTTTAAAGGAAAATGGATGAATCCTATTGCTTATTTACATATATATTCATTGTTCAATTAATAAAAGTATAACACAAACAGACTGAAATTAATAAAGCATTTTAGCATGTTCAAAAATTTATTATCAAGGTAATTTTATTATCAAAATTGTCACTATATATTATCCTGAGATTCATTTTCTTCTGGGCATTCATAAAGAAACACAATAGATTCAAAGAAAAACTACCCACAAACAACCAATTTGCATAAGAAGACCGTGCAATTACCAAAGCAAACAATATAACAACAACAATAAATAAATAAATATTAACGAGAACATAAGCTGTAGCGTTTATAGATTGTGGAACAGTTCAGTGTTGAGGTGAGCGAGTCTGATAGTTGAAGGGTAATAACTGTACCTGAACCTTGTGATTGGGACCCAAGGCTCCTGTACCTCCTTCCTAATAGCATCAGCAAGAAGAGATCATGGACTGGATGATGGGATCCTTGATGATGAATGTTGCTTTCTTGTGGCAGCATTCCTTGTAAATGTGCTCAGTCGTGGGAAGGGCTTTTCTTGTGATGGACTGGCCTATATTTATTAATTATTGTAGTCTTTTCTGTTCATGGGCATTTGTGTTTCTATACTGGGCTGTGATGTAACTAGTCAGGATACTTTCCACTGTGGACCTATTTAAGTTTGTTAAAGTTTTACATGACATGCTGAAACTGTGCAAACTTCCAAGAAAGTAGAGGCGCTTTATAAATTATAAACTTCAGTCCATATTCATAAAATATCAAGGAAAATAAACACTTCACTCTCAATGAAATGTTTGCTGCTGCAATAACAAATCTTATAGCATTAGTTTCATCAGTAAGTCTACTCCTATAACTAGACTTGACCAAGTCCATCACTGAAAACAATGACCCACATGAATATGTTGATAAATATACTGTAAATATTGCCATTGCAAGATTTTTCAGACTGTTAAAAGGTTCAGGAATGGATTCCAGAGTTGTAGAGCTTCATAGTATAGAGTTTTATGCTTTGATCTAGTCATTAACCAATCTATTTCGATATTTTCAAGTTCAGATTCAGATTCATTTATTTATATAAGTACTTAGAAACATAGTGAACACAACCTAAAGATATATTGGGGGCAACACACCAGCCTCACCACAAATTCTGGTGTCACAATGTTCAGTAGAACAACACAAACAACAACAAGAACAACAAAATAAACCAACAGCAGCAAAATAAGTCCTTTCCAAACCACCAACCCACTCACACAGATAGGCCTCCAACCACGTAACAAAGCCACCTTCAGTCCTTGATCATGAACTCTCAGATATCGGGTCTCCAGTGCCTGGTCTGGAATTGCAGACATCAGGCCTTTGACTTCCAGAAAAGCCAACTCAGGGGCTTCAACCGTTGGGTCTTGACCTCCGGACTTGCTGATTTCAGTCTTCAACCTTGGGGTTTTGATATTTGGTATCAACCCCAAACTCCAGGACTCGCTGATCAAAGGGCTTCGGACACAAGGTCTTGACCCTTGGACTTGAATGGACCAACATCAGGGCTCACTAACCTGGAGTGTCACCAGCTCTCTCCCTTGGGGTCTGCCAACCACCGTCCTTGAGCATGGGGATCACTGGCCACCTTCATTGCCTGCTGACCCGACTCCCCAGAGATCACTGGCTTTAGACCATGGAGCACTACAATTTACACTTTGAGCATCGGCTCTTAAGTTCAGCTCTTGTCAAAATTTTACCTCTAAATTGAGTTGCGTTGTAAATCAACCAAATGCATTTCAAAATGATCCAAATCAATCCACTGCAACCTTTCCAAATTCAATTTGTCTAATTTACATTGTTTGCATGTTTATAAATCCTATAGTTTCTAGACTTAAATTTAGTGAATCTTAAAGAAAATTGATCAGTCATTGAACTAACGATGCTGAAAATTTTCATTGCATGGCTCTGTACGTTTGTCTTTTCAGGAACTTTTATATCTGTCATGTGATGTTTTAAGTTTGGAAAATACTCAGAAGTGTCATTTTTGGCATCACATTTAAATACTTCGTTGGATTTCAAAGGCTTTTATGTTATTAAGCATGACAAAGTGTTTTGCCAGATCCCTGTAATTTGGTGTTTCAAGTTATCTAATTATGAGCAGAAATCTGCAAAAAACATCAACCTACAAATCCACACAATGTCATATGATTCTTGACAAGAAAAAAATTCATTGGTCAAAAAACAGACAAATTTCATTCATACACTCAACAAATCATTTAAGGACAGAACATCTACTAAGCCAACAAAATTGTTTGTATGCAAGTAGTCCTGTGTACACCAAATTCACCTTGCTCAGTCAAATCTGAAAATTTTTTCAAAGCATGGGCAGAAATAAAATCAATTACCTTGGTTATGATTTACATCACTTCTCCAAGTTACTCAAGGTCACAAAGAACCTCCTCCTGAACTACACAATGAAAGCCTATTGCAAACAGATTGACAAAACCTGCCCCTTCAGCACTAGGTGCAGCATCAATTGTCATGGCAACTATTTTTAAAAGGTTAACTTGTTGAGCAGACAATTGTTTTACTACTACGTTGCATATTTCAATCCTGTGCTGTGATCAGGTAATGTTACTAAGTTAACTACTCCTTCAGATATTTCGCCTCTACCAAGTTGAGCAATAATGGCTAGCCTGGTTAATGATGCTCTCATCAAGACAAATGGAAAGAAATTCACATGAACTAATGTATTTTGTTAGTTGTTCTGCTAGGCTTGGTCGTATAATTAATATTTTCCCTTTTTACTGGGTTTCTGCTCACTGACAAATCCTTATTGTGCTGAATATTTTTGTTTTCTTTTTCTTCAAAACCATAAAAACAAAGGCACACATTCTAGCCATGATTTTAACACATTTCCCATCACTGAGTGGTTTCCATGTTGAGCAATAACTAAGTTGGAACTGTCTGAAATAAATGTCATCAAAACATTTGCATTTTTTTGTTGCTGATTTCCTGAGAAATTTCTTTGTTTTGTTCTTACTCATTTTTATCACAAAACTATTTATGAACAGTTTCATAATGCCAATTTATGGAGAAAGTCCTGCATACCACTGTTTCGGAACTTGAGATGCATAGTGCTTTATTGTGCCAAATCCTTCACTCCACCACGCTTGAAAAATCCCTGCTGCTTCTCCCATCATTTGAACATTTTTATTTCTAACTGATATATCTGATATTTTGAACAGGCTGAAAAGGGTAAACAATTTTTAAATATTACACCGATAAACTTAAAATCAATTTTACTGATATACTGTCAATAAAATATTTATTGCAAAAACAATTCATGGAGGTGCTAAACCACATGCAGTATTTACCATTATTATCACTGAATATCCAGTGCTCATTTCACAAATGATGGAAGAAATAGAAGCAAAGCGAAGCCAACATCAACGGACCCAGCTGTTTACTACCCAAACTTCTAAGATGAGGGCCGCTGTTCATTCTTGATGTGAAATTATAAACTTCAGTGCATATTCATAGAAGATCAAGGAATGGAAAATAAACAATTCACTCTCAATGAAATATCTTCACAGGTCTGCGAGGATTTAAAAACATATCATCCAACATCACATGCTCTTGCATCCATCTAGGTGGCACCAAGTCAAAGTGAGATGTTTTCTGCTCTTGGGTGTACAAAATCATTTGCTGCTTCATTTGGCAGTAAAGAAATATTATTTATTATTATTTTTAAATTATGAGTGGGGTTTAAAGAATCAATGGGTGGCACTGCATGCCACGTGCCAATACAATTTTTGTGGGTGCCATCTTGAGCACTCATAGGTTTGTCATCCCTTATCTACATTAATAACTTAGATGATGTGGTAAACTGGATCAGCAAATTTGCTGGTGACACTGGGACTAGGGGGCAAAGTGCACAGTGAGGAAGGCTTTCAAAGCTTGCAATGTCATCTTGACCAGCTGGGAAAATGGGCAGATGGAATTTAATGCAGTCAAGTGAGAGCTGTTGCATTTCAGCAAGAGCAACCAGAGTATGACTTACATAGTGAATGATAGGGCTCTGAGGTGTGCGGTAGAATGAAAGAACCTGGAAACAGAGATCCATAATTTCTTGAAAGTGATATTACAGGTAGATAGGATCATGGAGAGAGCTTTTGGCACATTGGCCTTTATAAATCAGTTGGGATGTTATGTTGAAGTTTCACAGGAAATTAGAGACACCAAATTTAGAGTACTGTGTGTAGTTCTGGTCATAGAGGAAAAATATCAATAAGCTTGAAAGAATGCAGAAAAATTCCAAGAATGATGCCACGAATTGAGTATAGGGAAAGGTTGAATCAGTTAGGACTTTATTCCCTGGAGAGCAGGAGAAAGAGTATAAAAAATTATGATGGGTATAGATAAGGTGAATTCATCTAGGCATTTCCCTCTCAGATTCAATGAGATTTGAACTCGTGGTCATTGTTTTAGGGCAAAAGGTGAAATATTTAAGAATCAACACTTCTTCACTCAGAGGATGATGCCGATGGGAGTGGTAGATGCAGGTTCAATTATAACATTTAAGAGAAGTTTGGATAGATGCAGATGGGAGGGGTATGGAGGGATATAGTCCAGATTGATAGATGGGCTGAAAGGCCAGTTTCTGTGCTGTAGTATTCTATGACTCCATGACAAAGTAGGCTATTTGAGTGGTCTAAACAATCATTTCTTCCACTATTGGCACACAGTAGCTGCGGTGCCTGCCTCCTATAAAATGCATTGCAGGTGTTCACCTGGTTTTATTACAAAGCAACTTCTAAATCCATGATCTCCACAACCAAGGATCATAGTGGCTTCAACATGGGAATAGCAACATCTCCAGGTTTCCCTTGAAGTTGAGCACAATTTTGATTGAAAATACAGTTGCAAGAAAAAGTTTCCAAACCCTTTGCAATTGCTTGTTTTTCTGCATTAATTACTCATAAAAAGTGGTCTGATCTTCATGTATATCACAGTAATAGACAAACCCAATCTGCCTAACCTAATAACAAAGATTTGTACTTCTTCTCGTTAATACCATTAAAAAAAAATCACAGTCTAGGTTCAAAAAAAGTATTGAACCGCTGAGGTAATGCTTTCAACAAAAGCTATTTGGAGCCAAGTGTTCCAATTAGTGAAATGAGATTGGAGGTGCGGGTTTGCAGAGGTGCCTTGCCCTATAAAAATAAACACACACACACAAAGTCAAGATACTGACAGAGTCTGCCCTTCTCAAGAAAGATCTGTTTATGCGCACCATGCCTTGATCAAAACAACTTTCAGAGGATCTTAGAAGAAGAATTGTAGAGATGCATGAAGCTGGAAAAGGATACAAAAGCATTTCTAAAGACCTGAGTGTCCATCAGTCCACAGAATGAGAAATTGTCTACAAATGGAGGGAATTCAGTACCGTTGCTACCCTCCCTAGGAGTAGGCGTCCTGCAAAGATCACACCATGCAATGCTGAAGCATGTGAAAAAGAACCCAAGGGTAACAACAAACATGTGCAGAAGTCTCTAAAACTTGCTTAAGTGTCTGTTCATGTGTCCACTGTAAGAGAAACACTGAATAAAAATGGTGTTCATGGAAGGACACCATGGAGGAAACCACTGGTCTCTAAGAAAAATATATTGTTGCATGTCTCAAGTTTGCAAAAGACCATCTGGATGTTCCACGATGCTTCTGGAACAGATGAGACAAAAACTGAACTTTTTGGCAGAAATGCACACTGCTATGTTTGGAGGAAAACGGGCACTGCATACCAACACCAAAACCTCAACCCAACTGTGAAGCATAGTGGAAGGACAGCCATGGTTTGGGGCTGCTTTGCTGCCTCAGTGTCTGGACAGCTTGCAGTCGTTGAGGGAACAATAAATACAAAATTGATTCAAGACACTTTACAAGAGAATGTCAGGGTAGCAGTCCGTCACCTGAAGCTTAATAGAAGTTGGATGGTGCAACAAGATAATGATCCGAAACACAATAGTAAATCAACAAAAGTATGGTCTAAAAAGAAAAAAAATCCTGTTTTGGAATGGCCAAGTCAAAGTCCAGACCTTAACCTAACTGACATACAGTGGCATGACCTAAGAAGACTGTTTATTCAAGGTATCCCAGAAATATTGATGAACTGAAACAGTTAGGTATGGAGGAATGGTCTAAAATTCCTCCTTGCCATTGTGTAATTCTGATCAGTAGCTACAGGAAATGTTTGGTGGAGGTTATTGCCGCTAAAGGAGGTTCTAACTGTGAATGATTAAACAATGGGTTCAATAAAGAAATGAAAAGTACAATTGTTTATGTGTTATTAATTTAGACAGATTGTGTTTGTTTATTATTGTGACTTATATGAAGATCAGACCACATGAGTAATTAATGCAGAAAACCAGGTACCTGCAAAGGATTCGCAAACTTTTCTTGCAACTGTATATTTTGTCAGTTATTAATTATCACTGGGTCCCTGGAACTCCTTCCCAAGAATAGCATGGGAATACCTTCATTAAGATTGCAGAAGTGAATCAAGTAGATAGTTCACCATCACTTTTTTAAAGGCAATTATAGATAGGAAATAAATGCTGGCTTTACCAACAATGTCCAGACCAACCTACCCCCTTAAAAAAAATGAATGAATAAATATTCTCATTAAACAGTAACAAGATCTGCATAATGTTTAAAATCATTGCTGGGTTTTATTTATTCTCTGCATTAACTGACAAGACTGACTGATCAAAATAAAAAATTGCAATATATGAATAGTGTAGAGGTTGCAGAAAATAGTGCAAAGCAAGCATATGATATGTGCCTGCTTTTTGGACAAAGATAAATTATACAACTCCAATACATATCATGCTAAGTGAAAATGTAATTTAGCCATGTCTGCTGGTTTTAATTTGATTACATTTTCCTTTTGTTTATAACTGAAACCAATGTTAATTCAGCATGGCTATACTCAAATTCCATAAATCATCAGCACAAAATAGTCAAAAAGATGCTGATAAAGCTATATGCAGTGCACTTCATTTATATTTCAATTTATATTAAACTATATTCAAACACTATCAACATATTTGGATAATCCATTGGTAAACATCAATACAACATTGACTGTTGACCTGATATTAATGTTGCATTCTTATATAGTTATCTTTTCTTTGATAAAATTGCTCATTAGCTTAATACTGTAATAGATTTCATGACTGCAAATCATTTTTCAGTTTAATGTCACAGAGCTTACATACAATAGTAAGTATTATCATAGCAAAAACTTTAGTTTAGTAACACATTTGTGGCTACAGAATGTATCTAAACCCTGATGAAAAAAATTTTAAGGTAAAAAAATTCAATGTCAAAGTTATGCAAACATACATTACTGTGATTGTAAAATACATTCATTTATCGTGGTTATGGTATAAAAAACACAGAAGTTGAGAATATGTTCAATGATTGATTCTTCCATTTCTTTTATGAACTTTCTTATTTAGACACTGCAAATATTAATCCAAGGTAAAATTTGCAGAAGACAACCCATTAAATAATTTACGAATTACCTATAGAAGCCAAATGTGTTTGAATTAGAATCTGCCTCTTTTCAAATTTTAATTCTGATGTATACATTTTGTTTGGTTGTCCTAGATTGCAGCTTTTTTATATTTGACAATTACAGTGTTCATAAGGTGTACATGGTGAACACAGTAGAGTTTCCATCCACTTTTCAAGATATTGAAAAGTTGAATCATGAATTCTATTATCTGTTAAAATACATTTTAATCAACACCACCTTCCCAATCCATTTCAAATTTATGTCTAAATTAATTGTTATCTTTAGGAAGTTATTAACTATATATGAATGACTAGAACTATGTAAATTAATAAAAAAGTTCATTTACTATATATATAAAAAGACAACTAGTAATCTTGATAATTAGTGATCTTGATAACATATAAAAAAAGGAAAACTAAAACCACGTGGCATTTGTAAACCACTGTTCATTCAGAGCAATAATAAATATGTGTTTCATAAACAGTAACTGCTCTTTGGTGCACAGCAGCTCTGATTAATATACATACAAATACATCAAACATTAGTGCAGAAAGTCTGTTTTCCAAAATTTCTTGCATAAATTTAAGATAATAGCACACCCCCTCAAACATTATTGGCTTTTGCTTAAAATACAAACCTGCATCAGCATTTGATTTAATGTTATAGCTTGTAGTCACTTATAATTTTAAGATCCTTGCAGGTATAGTGCATGATTATTCTAAAGTTTAGGATCTTGCATCCCATCTCTATGTTGGATCTGGTTTATATATTGCTTATTAAAATGTTATTACTAGAACAATTCCTTTCAGTGCCTTTTATTTCCTATAACATTATAGCCTGGTAATAGGCAGAGGTAAAAGTCAACTCGTGCTAGATTACACACATCTGAACAGCCAATCAAATAACCAAAATATAGCAGTGTGATTGGATATTTCAAGTCACAATTACAAGCTACCTACTCTAAGACTATTGTGTTACAGGATACAAATTATATTCAGTTTTATTATCTGGTGAGCTGTTCATGTGCAGCAGACAATCCAGAGCCCATCCTACATTTGTATCACCTATCAGAGTGTCAGTGGACAGACACTAAGCAAAAAGTTATCATTTAAGGCAACAAGCTATGGTAATTTTAAATGCATTGCCTTTCTCAACATAGTGGTATTACTGTTAATGACTGTTTCATAGCACATAAAATCTTGATGCAGAAGTTGGTCATCAGTATCACACATCCAACAGTTTCTTCAAGAGAAGTGAGCAGCATTCTGATTTTAACATCTGGTACTGGAAACATCAATGGAGAAACATTTATACTAGTTTTAAAAGTAGCAAAACATAATTAAAACAGGATTTAATCTTTTAATGCATTTAACACAAAATCAAGTGTACATATTTTTTTTTCTGCTTAATTCCCCTGATGAGAGTGGCTGCAAATACTATTTCAGATTTTCTATTGTCCTTTAGGGGAGAGAAGCAGCAGGGGAAAAAAGTGATCATGTGAGAGTACCATGGTTTAAAAATGTAACAAAATAGTTAAAGTAGCCTCTTTGACATATATAAAGCCTAATTTAAAAACATACTGCAAAAATAATAGTAACTACAATTTACTAATGAATTAGAGCAACACATTTGAGTTGAATCTAGCATATGACTGATCATATTTCTATTTTGATGTTTCCATAATTAGAAGCAGTAACATTTATTAATTTTACCTTTGCTACGTCAAACGTTTTGTAGGTTCCTGGTCAACTGAAACATTTTGGTTTGGAACTGCAAATGCTGGGGAGATAAGAAATAAGCATTTTGAGCTTAAAACTATTCATGTCAATGGAAAGATGCGAAGATCTAGACATGTTAAAGCAAACATTTCTTGGTGAAGCAAACCCCAGTTCAGCTGGAAAGATCCAACAAATTCAGGTCATGGGCCTAGAAGCTCTTTACAGTGCAGGAGACCTCTGGGAAGTTGAAAGGATAGGTTGCCAAAAGAGCAGTCTTCAAATATGTAGAGGATTGCAAACTTCAAGAGCTAGGACAACATAGAGAAGGAATCTGGCCCAAGGCAGACAGGAGGGACAGTGAACCTGGAGAGTGGGTAATAATTTATGTTGGGCTTGGAAGTAGGAATCTGGGCAGACATCAGTGTTCAGGATGGCATTTTAGTCATTAAATACCAGATTAAATACCAGGTAGCTTCTGCCCTTTCATAAACAAACAAAAGCTTTTGATTTGATATTCAAATAATGACAAGGCTAATGGTGTTCATTATTAGTTTTATACAATACTAACATAAATTCTGACAAAATTAAATGCACAATTAAACACAGAAATCCAAAAGATGCTTAAAAGATTACCACCTTATTGTCTGCCTAATATGCAGAACATGAAGAGTATGAAACTGCTCATCAACTTGACAAGTGTTAATCACTACCAAACAAAATATCTGATTGTGAAAATCATCAACGATAAGTGTTGGACGTCAGTTCTTCATACTTGTTTGTTGCAGCCAGATATTGTATAAAAATTTAAGCTCTTTCTCAAGAAAAAGTATTCTACTTTCTTACTTCTTTAAATACAATAATTTATTTCAGACTCTTTTACAGGAAGGATGTGGAAGCTTCAGAAAGGGTATAGAAGACCTTTACCAGGATGCTGCCTGTGGGAAAATTTATACCCAATCTTTCGGAACAGCTTGCTCCATTGAGGCAGCTAAAAGAAAAGAAAAACGAATGGAGCTGGAATCATGAACAGGAGAAAGCAAGGCAAAATCTCAAGAAAGTGCTCACTAAAGAACTGTGTTGAAATTCTATGATGCTAAGAGACCCATCAAAATCTCATGTGATGCATCTCAAGCAGGCTTAGGGGCAGTATCACTCCAGAAACATGATAAGCAATGGTTACCAGTGGCATATGCATCTCGTTCATTATCTGATCCAGAAACAAGATACGTCCAAATTGAAAAAGAATTGCTCAGCATTATGTTTGCTTGCGAGAGATTTCATCAGTTTGTATCAGGGTAATCTATTGATGTTGAAACTGATCATAAGCCTCTGATTGCATTGTTTCGCGAACCCTTAAGTGACTGTCCTTTTGTGATTTCAGCGAATGATGATCAAATTGCAAAGATATGCACTGAATGTGTCATACACACCTGGAAAATTCATGTACACAGCTGACACGCTTTCCAGGGCTGTGGATCCAACAACAAAAGACAGTCACAGGGACACTGTTGATGTTCAGGCATTTGTTAATATGATCATAGAGATTGTATCTGTTTCTGCTGAAAAGTTGGAACTGTTGTGTCTTGAGACAGAGAAGGACAAAATTCTCAGTCAGGTAATACAAGTGGTGATGGATGGATAGCCAGATAATAAGCATGACTGTACCTCAGAAGTAAAAGAATATTGGAACCACAGATCAGAACTTTCTGTTGTGGATGGGATATTGTACAAAGGTAGCAGAATTGTGATTCCTAAAAGTCTCCGAAAAGAAATGCTTGGGAAAATTCATGACGGCCACCTAGGTATTGAAAGATGTAAGACAAGGGCGCGAGAAGTGATGTATTGGCCCAGGATGAATCAAGAAATTACAGAATTAGTGTCTTCTTGTCAAAATTGCCTTAAGTACCGACCTAGCAACCCTAAGGAGCCACTGCATCCACATCCTAGTCCTCAGAGACCTTATCAGAAGGTAGGCATTGATCTTTTTGTTAATGACAACAAAGATCATCTATTAGTAACAGATTACTACTCATTATATCCTGAAGTGTGTGGTCTGAGTAGAACAACTGCAGAGAATGTAATTACATGCATGAAATCAGTTTTTTTCCAGACATGGTGTACCTGATGAAGTTTTCAAAGACAATGGTCCACAATTCAATGGTGAACGCATGAGACATTTTGCTCATGAATGGGGCTTTGTTCATACAACACTTAGTCCATTTTTCCCTCAGTCCAATGGATTAGATTATGAAGACACGTAGTCCCCTTTTATTGTCATTTAGTAATGCATGCATTAAGAAATGATACATTATTTCCTCTGGTGTGATATCACAAAAACATAGGACAAACCAAGGCTGAAAAAACTGACAAAACCACATAATTATACATATAGTTACAACCCTGCAACAATACCATAACTTGATGAAGAAGTCCATGAGCACAGTAAGGTTCAAAGTTTCTCAAATGTCCCACATCTCACACAGACGGGAGAAGGAAGAAAAACTCTCCCTGCCATGCCGACCACAATCCGACTCTGAGTCATCCGAAAACTTCGAGCTCTGATCAGCTCCCCGACACCAAGTACTGAGCGCCATCTCTGTCCGAGGAATTCGACCTCTTTCTCGGTCGCCAAAAGCAGGCAAGGCCGGGGATTTTGAGGCCTACCCTCTGAAAGATTCCCGACCACACAGTAACAACAGCAGCGGACGGGCGTTTCAGAAATTTCTCCAGGTGTTCCTCTGTGGTTTCACATCTGTCTCCATCAAATCAGAAATTGTCTACGGCCCCTATTTAACAGATACAACATAATTTTTCACTGGAGAGCTGCGCACGCGCAGTGTGCTGCCATCTTCTCCTCCCGCCTCCTTAGTTGAGAAGTCAGTAGGAATTATCAAGAAACTGATGCACAAAGCAAAAGATAGTGGAGGTGATTTTTATAAAGCTTTGTTAGCCTATCGCAGTACTCCACTTGAATGTGGATTTTCACCTGCTCAGCTTTTGATGGGACGCCGTTTGAGATCCAATCTGCCAATAGATGAGAGCCTTCTGAGAACAGAGGAAGGTAAACAAGTGAAAAGATGGAAAGATGAACACAAAACAAAGCAGAAAATATACTTTGACAGATGTTCTCATCCATTACCTGAACTGCACCAAGGAGATGAAGTAAGGATACAAGGCAAAATGAATACATGGACACAGAAAGCTACAGTACTTGAAGAAGTACAACCCAGAGCATACATGGTCCAAACAGAAGAAGGAAAACTGTTAAGAAAAAAATCGCAAAGACCTTAAGAAAGAGCCAACTTCAGAGTTTCATTTAACTGATGCAGACCAGACAAAACGTGAAAATAACAACGAAACAGAAGAACTGTGTGAACCACTTCGAAGGTCTACTTGTGTTTGTAAACCCCCAGAGAGACTGATAGAGACATGTTAAATTATGCATTTGCTCTGGTCAATGTTGCTAATTGTTTTTCTTTTTAAGGAAAGGAAGATGTGATGATTTGACGTGTCAGAATGTGATTGGAGAGAGTTCTGAGCATGCGCAGAAATGATAAAATGATAGAGAACATGGCACTGTAGAAACGTGGTACGGTTGTTGCTGTACATAAAAGTTCTATGTCTTCCAGAATGTGATTCTTTATTAATAACCCATGGTACATATAAATATAAAGAACACAACACTGCCTAAATTAATTAGTGGGTATGAGTTACAAAGAGAGGTTGAACTTCATTTTTTTTTTAAAAGAGAGTTTGAACAATCTTTGGTTGGTTTTCTGCAGCATCAGAGGCTGAGCCTGATAAAAGTTTATAATTTAAAAAACCTTTTTTAAACAAAATGAACTTTATTCATTAAAAAATATTTTACAGGAATTATATTTTCCATGCCTTTTCATTCTGTACGTTCAAAGTCAATGCTTCCTGTACTGTTCTATTGCATTCATACATATCAATAACACTGCTATGTCTCATGGCACTCTGGAGTGGTGTAATAATAATTAAGGGGCTTCCTCCCCCAACCTGGCCCCTTCCTCTCCAGTAGCTGAAGAACCCTATGCTGTGGCCCTTCCCCACTGAGGCACTACATTGGCTGTACCAAATTTCAGTGCGTCCCTCAGCATGTACTCCTGCAGCCTGGAATGTGCCAGTCAGCAGCATTCCTCTGTGGACATCTCAAAGCGCTGGAAGACCAAAGAGTGTCTTTCACTGAGTTGATGATCAGCCAGCAGCATTTGGGAACAGTCTATAGATCAGAGTCCTCTGTCACACAGTTGCTTGGAATGAACTGTGGCTCAGGCCTTTTCATCTTTCTCCACACCCTCTTCAATAGCCAGAGCTCTACACACCATCCTTACACATCTGGAGAAGAAGGATGCTTATGTGAGAATGCTGTTCTCACCCTTGGCTTGAAAGTTTACTGTTTTTTTTGGGAAAATATGGAATTAACACAAGTAAAGAAAAGATCTGGGGAAATTTTGGACCAGAAAGAAATGGACCAGAAGAGATACATGGAAATTAGTATTCAACCACTATTATTAATATTTTTATAACAACTATTATCATTATTCAGTTTAATAGAGTGGAATTACAACTGCACATAAACATCTATCTGAGTGCCTAATTATTTTCTATATTACCTCAATGTGCACTTATGAATGTACAAATTAATATAGATTTACTCACATTAAAAATGGAAAAGGTTATATATGTAAAAAAAAGTTTGTGTATTACTTGTGAATACCTTATCCAAATAAAAATTAAAAAAAAAGAGAATGCTCTTCTTGGACTACAGTTCAGCATTCAACACCATAATTCCATCCAGGCTCGACAAGAAGCTCAGAGACCTCGGCCTTCACCCTGCCTCGTGTAGCTGGATCTTGGACTTCCTATTAGATCGCCAGCAGGTGGTAAAAGTGGGCTCCCTCACCTCTGCCCCTCAACACAGGTGCCCCTCAGGGCTGTGTCCTAAGCCCCTCCTTTACTCTTTGTTAACCCATGACTGTGTTGCCACCCACAGCTCCAATCTGCTAATTAAATTTGTTGCAGATACTACATTGATTGGCCTAATCTCACATAATAATGAGGCAGCCTACAGAGAAGAAGTCATCACCCTGTCACAGTGGTGTCAAGAAAACAACCTCTCCCTCAATGTCCAAAAACAAAGGAGCTGGTTGTGGACTACAGAAGGAATGGAAACGAGGGTTGAGAGGGTGAACAGTTTTAAGTTCCTCGGCATACACATCACTGAGGATCTCGTGGTCTGTACATACTGGCTGTGTGGTGAAAAAAGCACAACAGTGCCTCTTTCACCTCAGACGGTTGAAGAAGTTTGGTATGGGCCCCCAAATCCAAAAAACTTTCCACAGGGGCACAATCGAGAGCATCCTGACTGGCTGCATCACTGCCTGGTATGGGAAATGTATTTCCCTCAATCGCAGGACTGCAGAGAGTGGTGCAGACAGCCCAGTACACCTGTAGATGTGAAATTCCCACTATTCAGTACATTTACAAAGATAGGTGTATAAAAAAGGGCCCAAAGGATCATTGGGGACCGGAGTTGCCCCAACCACAAACTGTTCCAGCTACTACTATTTGGGAAATGGTTCCACGGTTTAAAAGCCAGGACCAACAGGCTCTGGGACAGCTTCTTCCACCAGGCCATCAGACTGATTAATTCATGCTGATACAATTGTATTTCTATGTTATATTGACTGTCCCGTTGTACATACTATTTATTATAAATTACTATAAATTACACATTTAGACAGAGACATAACGCAAAGATTTTTACTCCTCTTATATATGAAGGATATAAGTAAAGTCAATTCAATTCTTTATCAACCCACAGTTGGCAAAGAGGCGTGCTGCTGTCTCTTCCTCCACTACAGCCATTGCATGGACAGCGTTGTGCTGTGCGAGTGATGCTCCGGGCATACTGGAAGAATCTGACTGGGACATAATCATACCTGATGGTGAAGGGGACACTAGATTGGTTGGGCCAGTTGCCGAAGAACATGGTCTTGCTCTTCGTGCAGGTAACTCTGGTTCCCAATGCCAACTTGAAATGGTTGCAGATGCTGATCATCTGTGAAATGACTTCAGTTCTGAGCAGAAGACAACGACGTTGTCCATGTACAGTGAGGTTTTCACTTGAGTCCCTCCAGTGCCTGGCAACATCAGCCCTCTTATGCTCTTGCCTTTCTTGTTGACTTTGGCAAAGGGTTCTATATAACATACAAACAAGACAGGGGAGAGTGGGCAACTTTGCCTGACCTCAGACTTGACGGGAAAGCTATTTGTTTCCCACCCACTGATTTGGACTGCACTACAGATGTCTGTGCAAAGCATTTGGGATCCAATTCTTAAATCCTTCCCCAAAATCCAATCTGGAGAGTACATCCATCATGTATGTGTGTGATATCCTGTCAAAGGCTTTCTCCTGGTCCAAACCGATCAGGCAGGCGTCTACCCCTTCTCCTGCATGTGGGAGATAGTGCCACAGTGGCAAGAAGCTGTCAGGCACAGCACAGTTTTGGTCTGGGTGGATCACCTGAGCCAGAAATATCTTGAACCTGTTGGCTATGGCCTTGGGCAGGATCTTATAGTCTTCATACAACTGCAAAATGGGTCACCAATTCCTGATGTCATCCATTTCCCCCTTCTGCTTGGACATGAGGGTAATCATGCCCTTCCTTATGAGTTGAAAATGCTGCCAGCTAGAAGCACTGCACTGTACACTTACAGCGGGTCTGGACTCATCCACTCCCACAGAGCCTAGTACAACTGAGCCGGCAAGTTTATAAAATTATGAGAGGCATATTTGGGATAAGAAAAGCAGAATTTTCTTTCTCTAAGGTAGAAAATAAATGTCAAATACTAGACAGCATCTATTTAAGGTGTTGAGGGTGGGGAGAAACGATTAGAGTAGATGTGCAGGGCAAGTTTTTCTCTGTTACAAAGAAAGTGGTAGGTGCCTGGAGGGGGGCTGTCAAGTGTAAGTGTAGTGGTGGAAGCAGATATGAAAGTGGAATCTGAGAGGCTTATAGACAAGACATAGGAATATGTGGGGTATGGAGGGATAGGGATCATGTAGAGGCAGTCAGATTTAGTGTTATAAGGCATCATGTCTAGTGTTGACATCATGGGCTGATGGGCTCGTTCCTGTATTCTACTCTTCTATATTTTATGTTCTCTCTTTACACCTCTTCCACATGTGATTTGACATCAAATTCACCCTCTTCAATTTCTCTCTCCTTTTCTGTCCGTGCTCTATTAATTTTGGAATCCTCAAATCTGTTTGGTTAAGGAGGATACAGTTAAGTTCTGTTCAGTCAGGTTACTAGTGCCTGTTTTCTCTTATTGTGCCATTATCAGCTCTTACTTTCAAGAACTGCAGTCTAAAATGTCATTATATTAAAATATGTAAGGAAACATATAACCAATGCATGCATACTGGTTGTTTCCTTTATCCAGGAAATTATAACCCATTTAAGTAACCTTAAAGTAATTGACCATTTACATGCCCCCCCCACCCTATTTTCAAAGTGGACTAGAGGGAAAGGTTTTGACCACATATTGAATTATATTATAATAGTTTATTCCAAATAGAAGCAGGCTAAATGTCATCAAAAAGCTAAGGAATTCAGTGCATAAAGATAGAAAAAAGTGAAAATAAACTGCGAAATAATGTAGGATGGGAGAGAGTAAACAGCATCACCTTGTTCCCATAGATTGGAGAGAGAGTAGTAGTAGTAGTGTGAATGTAAACGTTAAATATTTAGATGTATGTGAACTGTGACACTTCCGGCATTAATGATCCAGGCAAAGTTCATGTTATCATTCAAGATCAAAGTGGCTAAGTGCATAAAGAAAAAGAGTTTTAGAAATACAGTAGGCAAATATATTTGGAAATTTGAAATAAAAACAAGAAAGGCTAAAAAAAACTCAGCATCTGTGGAAAGAAAAACAGTTACAGATTCAGGTATGAGACCCTTCATCAAAAGTGGGGGAAATGAATAAACCATGAGTGGTTCCAGCATTTTCTTTCTTTTAAATTCAGAAACAAAGTTTCAGTTCGGTGTTATATACAAGTTAGATCTCTAAAATGAATTGTAGAAAGATCTGAGGTCAGATCTGAGGCAGAATACATCTAGCAGCATAATGGATTGGTTTATTTTTAGAGCTCAATTAGTAGATGATGGATTGTTAATCATCTGATATCTTTTTAAGGTAAAAGTTGGAATGTCGCGTCTAGAAATAATTCATTACCCTTTGAAGCATCTTCTGACTCTTCATCCACCCACTGTAGATCATTCCCTCCTAACAATCGGTTCTGAGATTCACTCAGTGGTCTCGGAGGAAGTGACTGTCCATCTGTACTGCTGTGATAAAGAACAGTAAGACTATTTACAATTCTTACATTAGAAAAGACAATTTTACTGTAGTAAATCAGCTCAAAGTGCTTCACAACAGTAAAAAACAGAAAAAATAACCAAAGCTGAAGGAGGCAATTTTAGAGGAGATGAGCTAGATTTTTAGTGAGCATTTTTAAGGGTCAAATAGCAGTGACTGGGCCTGAACAGCTGAAGGCATATTAAGGAGTCAGGTGGGGCACATGGGAGACACAATATATATAGGATTATAGTTAAATGGGACACACTGGGACCAGTACATTTTGGTCAATTAAGCAACTGCCCCAAATAGCTGAAGTTTAGTTAAAAAACTATAAAAAAGACAAACTAACTGTTGTTTAAATGAATAACAAATTATACACTTAAATGAAATACAGAACAAATTAGAACACTACCAATACTACCACAGAACTATAAAATAGTTATTGACGCTGATTAGTTACGCTGAAGTGTTTTTGATTGACTGTAAATGAACAAAATCAGTGCAGACACTTCGTGCAGAATATGGACTGCCTTCAAACAGTGTCTTTCAATGATGGCATCCTCCAAATCTTCATTTTGATTGTAACATTTCTGATAATTGTTGATATCTTCAAATTCTTTATTGTTCCTAACTTGAAAGTAGTGAAATAGTTTGATTTTCACTCCTGGCCTGAATGCTTGAAACCACAGCAAGCAAGATAATTTAAAATTGTCTTACTGCTTATTTCTCGCCAACTATCAGCGTCAAAAATTACTACTTTTTGAACACAAACAGACAATGATACTATTTAAAAACTGTTCGCTCTAAGCGCGGTGTAGTGCATAATGCCCACACAAGTGCATGCAGACAAACGCAAATATATATACAAACGCACACATACATTTAGGTGAGAGTAGTGGAATGGGGTGCATAGACTATGAGGGAGGGAAGAGAGGAAAGAGGGGAAGGAATGCCTGGGAGGAGTAGGAGGGAGGAAGAAGTGCGTTGGGGAAGTTGAGAGAAAGAAGTTGGGGTGAGGTGTCTCTTTTCCCACTTCCCTTGCTCTCCACCCTTTTTCTTTCACCTTCTCTTTTTACAACCCCTCCCACTTGTCTCTCACCCACTGAGCAGGGAAGCACAGACTTATGAAAGACATAACAGACTTATCATGTAAAAGACTTGCCATAAGATAAGGATGCATAGAGTTGGGGGTGATGTATTAGCATGAATAGAGGATTGGTCAATCAAGAGAAAGCAGAGAATTAGGATACATGGATGTTTCTCTGGTTGGCAATCAGTGGTGAGCAGTGTGCCACAAGGGTCAGTGCTAAGCCTACAACTGTTCACAATATACATTAACGATCTGGAAGAGGGGACAGTGTGCAGTGTATCTAAGTTTGCTGGTGACACTAAATTGAGTGGAAAAGCAAGTTATGCAGAGGATGCGGAGAGTCTGAGAGAGATATAGATAGGTGGGCAAGGGTCTGGCAGATGGAGTATAATGTTGGTAAATGCGAGGTCATCTGCTTTGGAGGAAAAATGAAAAATCAGACTATTATTTAAATAGTAAAAAATTGCAGCATGCTGCTGTGCAGAAGGACTTGGGAGTGCTCATGCATGAATCACAAAAGGTTGGTTTGCAGGTGCAGCAGGCTATCAAGAAGGCAAATGGAATATTGGCCTTTATTGCTTGAGGGATTGAATTTAAGAGCAGGGAGGTAGTGCTGCAACTGTACAGCCTACTGGTGAGGCCGCATCTGGAGTACTACATGCATTTCTGATCTGCTTACTTAAGGAAGGATATACTGGCTTTGGAGGTGGTAAAGTCGAGGTTAACCAGGTTGATTACAGAGATGAGACGGATAGACAATAAGGGACTGTACTCGCCGGAATTCAGAAGAATGAGAGGAGATCTTATAGAGACATATAAAATTATGAAAGGGATAGATGACATAGACGCAGGAAAGTTGTTTCCACTGGTAGGTGAGACTACAACTAGGGGACATAGCCTCCAGGTTTGGCAGAGTATATTTAGGACAGAAATGAGGAGGAACTGCTTTTCCCAAAGAGTTGTGAATCTGTAGAATTCTCTGCACAACGAAGCATGGAGGCTACCTCAGTAAACATATTTAAGACAAGGATGGATAGATTATTTCATTGTAGGGGAATTAAGGATTATGGGGAAAAGGCAGGTGGGTGGTGATGAGTCCATGGTCAGATCAGCCATGATCTTAATGGTGGAGAAGGTTCAATGGGCCACATAGCCTAACTCCTGTTCTTATGTAATAGGAATTCTCAAAACTTAGTGTCTGTAGATGAGGCTAGTGGTGAGGAGGGAAGAGATTAGGCAAGTCACATATAATCAGTCCTGCTTATCATGTCCCAGAAGTGATCTTATAATGGGGGTTTCCAAACCTGCCTCCTGTGAGAAGAATGGCTGCCTCTCTTTATCTTAAGTGTGTGAAGCTTTAAAGTGTGTGGGGATTGAGGGTGAGATTGTTATGTTCCAATATTTAAAAGCTGACCCCAACTTCATGTTTGGGGATTAAAATGCAGCCCAAATGCATCTGAAGACTTGGTCAAATACAGTGATTAGGTGGTCAAGTTTGAAAGAACTTTCCAAATGATTAAATGGGCCAGCCATAGTTGAACTAATGAAGCCTATCATATAGCAACCAGCATGTTTAGTGGTATTACAAAGGATAGAAGAAAATATTAAGCTTATTTTCATAAGTTAGAAGTTTCAACATCCTCACAAGTTATTTCAATCTTGTATTTCAATAAGCATTTATTCTTGCTAATTATTGCATTTGGAAATTTATCTATCACTGTTGGCTTGAACAGTTTTGCAATTGAGCCAACAAAAGCAGTTCAAAGCATTTGCAAATGGAGTTAACTAAATGAAGTACTGGCTTAATAGGTACTCATATTAAGAGAATAATACAAAAGTAGTATATATACTTTTTAGCTGATTCACTGTGGTTGGTTGTATTCGGTTGCTCTACATCTTGGCTGACCAGGCGCGTTGGATAAGAACACCCATCACCTAGGCTGAATGGTAAAAACAGACATGTAATACATTTTCGTCAACAGCAAACAGCAAATCCTCATGAAAGTAAGCAGATTTGAACATGGTTTAAACACTGTAAATTAATTTTATACATTAGAGTAATTGAATTGTACAGCATAGAAGTGGGCCCTTCACCACAAACATGCTAACCTTTTGCCTGCACTCTTTACCTTGCTTCTTTAAATGCCTGTCTAAATGGATCTTAAACATAGTAATTGTGTCTGGCTATGCCCTGTGGCAATGAGCTCTGGATATCAATCATACTCGGTGTAAACAAAAACTTTCCCCTTAATTCTTCTTTAAATCTCATCTTAATTTTTTTTTGACACCCTTTTGCTTTGGTACCCAATATTTTAACTATTGAACCTACCGAGGGTGCTATGAACTATGGAAGTCAGGGAACTATGAACTTCAACTACAAGCTCCCACGGTTCATTACCATCCTCTAGCACCCTATTTATTATGTTCAAGACCCATTTGACAACCCAAAGTGTATCACTTTGCTTTTATTGAGAGGAAATTTCATCTGCCAGTGCTTTACCTATTTTATTATACAAGCTATAACCTGACGTAGCCTTAGACAACCTTCCTTGCCCTCCATGACAGCACCAACTTTCATTTGCAAATGTAATCATACCTACTATATTTACATCTAATTCAGCTTTTATTCCTGTGACACATCTACAATATGGTCACAGACCTCTAATCTGAAAGAACCTTCCAACAAAACTTCTTGCCTTCTATCACTAAACCAATTTTGGAACCAATTTATCACCTTACCTTAGATCCCATGTGTTTTAAACATTTGGACCTGCCTTCTATGCAGAACCTTGTCACGTACCTTACTAAAGTCTGTTTAAGAAAACATCCACCATTCTGTCTTCTTCAATATTTTCAGTTTGGGGACAATTAAAACTTGAGCAAGATAAACTATTGTTTCCTTTTAATACTTATCAGCAAACACTAAAAAAAATCTAAAGCAGGAGAAAATCTGCAGATGCTGGAAATCCAAGCAACACACACACAAAATGCTGGAGGAACTCAGCAGGCCAGGCAGCATCTATGGAAAAAAGTACAGTCCATGTTTCAGGCCGAGACCCATTGGCATGACTGGAGAAAAAAAAGGTGAGTAGATTTAAAAGGTGGGGTGAGGGGAGAGAAACACAAGGTGATAGGTGAAACTGGGATAGGGAGGGATGAAGTAAAGAGCTGGGAAGTTGATTGGTGAAAGAGATACTGTGCTGGAGAAGGGGGAGCCTGATAGGAGAGGACAGAAGGCCATGGAAGAAAGGGGGGAGGTGATGGGCAGCAAGGAGATAAGCTGAGGGAGAGAAAACAGGATGAGGAATGGTGGGGGGGGGGGGCGGTGGGTGGCATTGCCAGAAGTTCGAGAAATTGATGTTCATGCCATCAGGTTGGAGGCTACCCAGACGGAATATAAGGTATCGCTCCTGCAACCTGAGTGCAGCCTCATCACAACAGTAGAGGAGGCAATGGATTGACATATTAGAATGGGAAGTGGAATTAAAACGGGTGGCCACTGGGAGATCCCACTTCTTCTGGTGGATGGAGTGTAGGTGTTCAGTGAAGGCGTCTCCCAATCTATGTTGGGTCTGACCAATATATAAGAAGCCACACTGGGAGGACCAGATACAGTAGATGACCCCAACACACTCACCTGGAAGGACTGTTTGGGGTCCTGAATGGTAGTGAGGGAGGAGTTGTAGGGGCAGGTGTAGCACTTGTTCTGCTTGCAAGGATAAGTGCCAGGAGGGAGATCAATGAGGAGGGATGAATGGACAAAGGAGTTGTGTAAGGAGTGATCCCTGTGGAAAGCGGAAAGTGGAGGAGGAGGGAAAGATGTGCTTGATGGTGGGATTTTTTGGAGATGGCGGAAGTTCTGGAGAATTATGCGCTGGATGTGGAAGCTGGTGGGGTGGTAGGTGAGAGCAAGAGGAACGCTATCTCTGGTAGGGTGGCGGGAGGATGGGGTAAGAGCAGATATGCATGAAATGGAACAGATGCGGCTGAGGGCAGCGTTGATGGTGGAGGAAGGGAAGTCCTCTTCTTTGAAAAAGGAGGACATCTTCTTCGTTCTGGAATGAAAAAATTCATTTTGAGAGCAGATGCGATGGAGTCGGAGGAATTGAGAGAAGGGGATGGCGTTTTTACAAGTAACAGGATGGGAAGAGATATAATCCAGGTAGCTCTGAGAGTTTGTGGGTTTACAATAGATATCAGTGGATAAGCTGTCTGCAGAGATAGAGACAGAGACAGTGAGCTCGAAAATGAGGAGGGAGGTGTTGGAAATTGACCAGGTAAATCTGAGGGCAGGGTGGAAGTTGGAGGCAAAGTTGATAGAGTCCACGAGCTCCACATGGATGCAGGAAGCAGCACCAATGCGTTGTCGATGTAGTGTAGGAAAAGAGGGCGATGGTCACCAGTGTAGGCTTGGAGCATAGACTGTTCCATGTAGCCAACTAAAAGGCAGGCACAGTTGGGACCCATATGAGTACCCATGGCTACACCATTTGTTTGAAGGAAGTAGGAGGAGCCAAAGGAGCAATTATTAAGAGTGAGGACAAGTCCGTTAGATGGAGGAGAGGGGTGGTGGAGGGGAACTGGTTGGGTCTGGCCTTGTAGATTTTTTAAAGACCTTGTAGAATAAAAATTCCACTGTAAAAACTGAACAGTTGGGACTAATTTTGAGGAAGTTAAAGAAGCTGCTCGATTTAAAGTGGAGAATGGGTAAATCTGAACGTTGGGGTGGAGTGGGCTATTGTATGGTAGGTTCTAAAAATCCACATAAGATGTTCAAGAGAGTGCAAGTGGCAAGATAGAATACGACAGATAGCATATATAGGTTGGGTCTGGCCTTGTAAAAATTCTTATGTAATTTTTTAATATTTCATTTATCAGTTAGTAAATGGATTAATTTATGGCTTCATACAAATTATACGTGTTTCAAAATTTTAATCACAGCTTGATTTATGTTTATACTATGTTAAAATATGACATCACTTTGATCCTTTAGCTTTTAAAAATGAAATAATCAATTAGTACTTTTTATTTTTCTTAAAAGTTTCACAGGATAAAATATCGTTCCAGAGATCATTCTTCAAGACTTCCTTGATACAGGGTTTTGAATAGGGCATTATTAAAGTCAAGCCTATGTTCAATAGCCCTTTCCACATGTATGATTAGCTTTTGCTTTCCTTGAAGAGTACAGAGGCCAAATGTGACATTATTATTACCCTAAGTGAGATTATTCTCTTTTCTCTGAACCTATTCTTAAAACCCTACGATAAAGGCCTTAGGTTCCGTAAATTTCCAAATTTTAGTCCCAAATAATTATGTTAGGCTCCCTATTTTCATTAAATTCTTATACTCCCACAATTCTCAGCTGCCATTATGTGTGCAGGTCGAGTTTGCTATTACAATTTCTGGTTCTTCCTTTTAAAGGATTTACATTTACATCGCTATGTCTACTTTTTGCAATACTTAAAGGTTCTCACAATTTTTTTATACTGTTAAAGAAAATATAAAATGTAGTAAATATTTAGCCAGTCAAGTCAAGCATTTTGTGGAGAAACACAAAAAGAATGTTTTAGATTATTGGCAGTTTAATATTAACAGTTTAGTTTTCCAGAGATACAACATCTGTTGAGTACTTTTCTATCTTACTGCAGATTCCCACATCTGGATCTCTGCATTTCTTCCTAGATTAATGTCTTATTCTATCTGGCCTTTCTCACTCTCTTGAACATCTTATGTGGATTTTTAGAACTCACCATACAATATCCCACTCCAACCCAATGTTCAGCTTTACCCATTCTCCACTTTAAATTTAGCAGCTTCTTTAACTTCCTCAAAATTAATCATAACTGTTCAGCTTTTACAGTACAATTTTTATTTTACAAGGGCTTTTATGTACATTCCTTAAGAAATTATGATTTCATTAAATACTTACTTTTAGCTTCAGTCACACATTTAATTTCACAATCTTTCTCAGTAATCTCACAACATACAGTACTGTGCAAACGTCTTAGACACATATATGTAACTAGGTGCCTAAGACTTTTGCACAGTACTATATAGCCTAGTATTATATAATACTATTGTCAAATTAAAAATGAAAGCAAAAGGACATATATTGTTTAGAAACATACATAAAATTACAGAGCAATCCTGAAATGATTCTAAAGTAGCCAATTTAGAAAATTAATCTATCAACTGTTACGTGTTCTCCTCTTGTTATTTCTTGGGTCTCTGCATGTTGAGTCTACATTCTGATTTCTTGCAAAATGAATCTCCCTATACCTTTATCATTATTATCAGTGATTTCTAACCACCTTTCTTAGTTTTCCTATTTAAATAAAAGATAAAGTACCCTGAAATGACCTGCAAATAATAGCTACAAGATCAAACTCACTTGTATCTCTGTTTCTTCCATCAATTCATCTACTGATGAATTCACAATACAATACTGGGAAATAATATGCCCTTTTTTTTTGCTATTTTCTTCCCCTGGTCTTAATAAGACTCCTGTCCTTAAATTGCTTGTTTTCATTCATTTCACTACTTTACCCTATTCTTCAGATATCTAAAATTACCTTCTGCCCCTAAATAGAGTTTAGCTTAAGATTGCCAAACAATTTAAAAATAATTCCAAGTTAACTAAGGCTGTAATCACCCTATTAAACAGTAACAGCATGCCAATATTATTTAAGTAGTCCAAAGGACTCATTGATTTTTAATGTTAAATGCTCCAATAGAAAATGCTTTGTCAAATAACCTTTAATGGTACAAATTAAAATTCTTGTATCTGAATCCTGCACTGGGGGTTAAAATCCCGAGGGAGCCTGGCATTGCCAGAATTTGTAAAAATGGCTTCCTGCAGGAAATCAAAATGGAGTTAATTGATGTTAAATTTTTGTTTTAATTAATTCCTTTTATATTAAAAGGCACAATTAGTTTGACAGCTTATTTGAATGTCCTAACTAACTTGTCTTGCCAGTGGTCCTGTATTATTTGGGGTTTTCTTTATCTGAAAGGAAAGGTATGTACAAGTATGATGTGTGTCAATTTTTTGACAATACGAACAGAGGAAGTTACAATTGGGCTGGCAATCTCCATGACAACCTCAGTTCTTAATAAATGAGCAACTGCCGATGTCACACCCTTTAATACCTGACCACTAACCACACCTCTTTAGCCCTGAAGATTGTGTCATCTCCGGTGTCAAACTGTAGAAATGATTCTCCAGAATAAATCACAATACCCATCCCTCTGACTTCAGTTAAATTTTTGGTTCAAAGTTTGAGTTGCAAACTTCAAACAGAGATGTGGTTATCTGGGATTATATTATTCAGCAAAACTCCCACTGGCAGTGCATTCCTCCATGACATCTCTGATGAAATTAGTTTTCCACACAACTTCATCTCATTTGTTTTTTAAATGAATTAAGACTAATTTATTAATTGATTGGATGTATTAAACTTATGCATTTGAATATATGAATTAAAGACTTTCCCATTCTGCACAAAATTCTCACTCAGCAGATTTTCAACTTACCACCAACTTAAGAATTTTGTTCACCCTATGGTCTGTGATCAGTGATCATGTACTTAGTTTTTCTCTGAACCAAACATACCTTGTAAAAATAGGCAGCAGCCAATATTTTACTTGATCACCATACACCTGTTTTATATTTTTGGTAACTCCAAGACTAAATCCATTTTTGTCAGGACCATTTCGAAAAACAGGTGCTCGGAAAGCCTCTGGGGAGGGTGATAAAAGTGCCAGGTTAACAGCAGTACAATATTGTCATCAAATCAAAAATATAATATATTTTTGTAGACTGATATCCTGCTGCGTAAATTTAAAGTGGAAAGTCCTTGACATTAATTGGTCAGTCACAAAAAAGAATGTTCGCATTCTCCTTTCTTGACCAAAACAATTGTAAGAGGCATTAATGCAAAATATGATTGCTGTGTGTTTTTAATTTTGGAAATTAGATTTGATTATTTGAGTAATTAAAGATTCTTACCTATTGTAGACCTGTTTTTGCTAACCAGCCAGCAGTGGTAACTGAAGAGTGACAGTAAACTGATGAAGAACATTGCCGCCACAAAGAAAAGAAACAAGACATGGAATTTTGCATGTGTATCTGGCAGATCACCCTATAACAGCAAAAATAACTTCAGCTACACAGTAATAATTATAAGCATAACTGACAGTAAGCTAATGTAGTAATTTTCTAACAGTTTTCTTTCAATGCTCTACTTGCATTGTTAAATCTAACTTTTCTATATTTATTTAAAAGCAAAATGTTATTGATATTTTCAAGTCTTCAGAAATACATAATTTGTTAACAAATGCCTGAATCATTAACTGGTTTTCCAAAGACTTAAGTTAACCGTAGCTTTCTCCTAGAAAATGACAATCTTTTTAGGTTGCATCAAATATTAAAGCAACCCTGCCGACCTTTATTTTAACCTGACATTCAAATGGGAAGTTCAGAATCCACCCAATCACCATGACGTTTACAATACTACTTTACAGGGTAGAAAGGACAGTAGAGTTCCTTCCAGCTCCAAGGTAGGCAATAAATTTCTTCCACTATTACAATCAGCCTGATCCCCACAGGGGATCCTCCTGACCACTATCTCTTGCTCTTTCCCAACACCCCTTCACCCACCGCCAACTCTTCTGGCCAGTATTTGCTCTTTGCTTTCAAATCTGTGAATGGAATTTCCCGATTTGATGAATTCCCTGATCCAGATTCCATGATCAAATCCACTCCTCCCATAATCTTAATCTTTTGGAAACCAAAAGACCTCTAACCTGCGAATCAGATTGCTTGTGGTTAGTAAATGCACTTGAAGGAGCCCTGCAATTAAATTTGTAGGACCTCTGCATGAACTGTTCTTGACCTATGCAACTCCTATTCCACAAAGGAGCATCCTCCACTCTAAAATACGGTCCAAATTTAGTGTGCTATCCTCACAGCTATACTTTAGGTACAGCATCGGTGAAAAATCTTTTCTACTGCCTCATGCATACAGCTCACGCACATACCTGGGTACACAGCAAATGCAACTTTAAAAAAAATCTTCAAAATGTGGTAACAGGAAGTAATCTCTAGAGTTCTGCCCATCCACCAAAACTGACCAGTGTGATTAAATGTCATGCCTACAGTAGTAACATGCCATAGTAGTAACAGCAGCAGTAACAGACACAAGAGAATGCACATCTGTAAGGAGGTGGGTCATCCACATTATGGCTGAAGGAAGCCTCCAGGTGCAGAAATGAGGGACACATATCACTGTTCTCAAGAAAGTAAAGGACTCAAGTTCCAAGAGACAAGAAATTTAATAACTTCACATGTTTAAACTGAACCAGCAACAAATTTGCAGCTGCCAACACAAACAATCCCATAGCACTCAGACAGGCACATCATTCATTACATTGCCACACATTTCCTAACACTCTTTCTTCTACTGCAAGAGAAGATAGCTCACAGAGGCAGATTGCAGCAGCTGACTGGAGAGTAAACTTTATCATGTCCCAGTCTTTCTCATTTGCAGTAAACAGAATGTCACAGAATTAGCTGCATAACAACCAGTGACAAGTGATGGATTTGGCATATTGTTGAATTTTCAGGACTGCTTTAATAGAAGTGATAATATTTTGATAATGCTGGCTGATGGATAGTGGTAGGTCATCAGCCATCTGGAGCTCAGAATGTCTTCAACTTCCACACGTGTGCAGTCAAACAGTGTTCTGATTGCGCTGAAGATCAGAAGCTAGCAGATCCTATCTGCTCTATTAAATCCAACAGTAGATCAGCAATAGTTGAAGCAAGATTCACTTATTATGTTATTCCACAAATGTGGCATACTCAAGATGCATTATGGCAACCCCATTAGATGATTGTTAATGTTTTAATACTTTTCATTATTTTTTTAGAAGTATTTTTTAAAATACTCGATAGATTTAAATATCTCTACCAGGGGTATCAAAACTTAGTCCTTGGCAGCCAACCTGCTATCAATTAGGACATACAGGGGAGCAATGCCTCAGGATACGATGTTTGATGCCTACTTATTCCCTGGACTCTAACTCCATCACACTTGATGGCTGTTGGGTGCACATTCTCAATCTGTTCAGCAAGCTAAATAAGGAACATCGACTTCTCTAACTTCCGCTAATGCCCCACCTCCCCCTTGTAGCCCATCTGTTATTTATTTTATACACACATTCTTTCTCTCACTCTTTTTCTCCCTCTGTCCCTCTGACTATACCCCTTGCGCATCCTCTGGTTCCCCCCCCCACCTTGTCTTTCTTCCCGGACCTCCTGTCCCATGATCCTCTCATATCCCCTTTGCCAATCACCTGTCCAGCTCTTGGCTCCATCCCTCCCCCTCCTGTCTTCCCCTATCATTTTGGATCTCCCCCTCCCCCTCCCACTTTCAAATCTCTTACTAACTCTTCCTTCAGTTAGTCCTGACAAAGGGTCTCGGCCTGAAACGTCGACTGTACCTCTTCCTAGAGATGCTGCCTGGCCTGCTGCGTTCACCAGCAACTTTGATGTGTGTTGCTTGAATTTCCAGCATCTGCAGAATTCCTGTTGTTGTGAAGCTAAATAAGGAGTCTAGTTCCTCACTGATGCATATGCAGCCTTTAATTTGTTTTTCCATTCACAGAAACAATTTGCTTGGTTTTGCTAATTTTCTCATTAGTTGTAATCTCAAGATTGTCTCTGTTGGAAAATGTTTAATAGCAATGCTATTGAACATTAAAGGAAAATGATGAAATCTCAAAGATGTTTGCTGTAATTAGGCAAGAACTATTTCTGTGTTTGAGCCCTGAACTTACGAGTGGTTTTCTAAAGTAAATCACTGAGTTCTAAGGGATCTCTGTTAGCATTTACCAACTTCATCCTCTTCCCCTTCTGTTCTTTCTTGTTGTATGCGCACACATTTTGACATTGTTGATAGAAGAAACATAAAAGGCACACAAATACTACAGTAATCTGAATTTTCTGGACATAGAATCTCATCATTATCACTCTCCAAGAGGTTGTTATTGATCCAAAAGCTGGAGTTTTAATTCTGCTCTCCAGCACAATTAAGACAGGAATGATGATGGCCTTTGTTCAATTGGTACAACAGAGCAAGTATAATGACAGTGCAGTGCGTCTGGATGAACAATCAAGATGAACATTTCATGCAATTCTGCTCAATGCATTTCATTGACCATAAGGATTACTTACTATCTGTTCCAGAGCTTTGAGTCGCTCTGGATTCACGCACTGCAGATATTACTCTTAGTTTAAGAAAGCCGGCAATCCTGGTAAATTTGCACGTCAGAATGCTTGCTGGCCTTTATTAAAATATATATTAATGCTTTGGAAACATAGACATGGGGAATTTTTACCTAGAATGGATACTTGTTTTATGAAAAAAGCTTGGACAGCATTAGGCTTACAGAAGAATGTGAGAAAACTTGATTGAAACACCAGGTTCTGAGGGATCTCAAAAGGGAGGACAGAGAAGATGTTTACCTTACAGTAGAATCTTGGACTGTGCATTTAAGACAAGAGACATTACTTAAAAAAAATGCTTTGAGTTTCAAGCCTTTGGAATTCTGTTTTTTGAAGGGTAACGGAAGCAGAATCATGAATATTTTTAAGATACTGATAGACACACTATAAGCAAGGGGATGAAAGGTTATTGCATGTGTCCTGTCAACAGTTAAGCAGAATGCAAAGTGGAGACTACAGTCTGATCAGCCAAGACCTTCAAGCAAGTCTGAAGGGGTGGATGGTGTAGTCCTATTTCTAATTTGTATCTCAGTTTTATTATTACTCCTTTCTGCGTAAAGAACACCTGTGGTGTCAAACAGACAGGAGTGAGCACAAATTGAGAGATCTGGGATTTATTCATTGGCATTGCCAAGAATGATTCAGAATTTCAGGCAGAGCAATCCAGACACAGACCAGTCTCAGTTATCACTGCCTTAGGAATGTTAGCTAAATCTCTTAATACAATAAGGAAAAACAGAATATGCCCGAAACACTCAGGTCAGGCTTAATACATAGAAAGAGAAAAAGTATTAACGTGTTAGACAGAAAACCCTTCATCAGTAATGCTTCACCTCCTGAATATTTCTTGTATTTTCTGTTTTTACTTCCGATTTCCAGCATCTTTTTAAAATCACTAACTTCTTAAACTTGATACAATATTCTTCAGACAGTTGGAAGCAGGAACAAGTCTCTAATAAGACACGAGGTTCAGTTTCCCGACTACAGTCTTCTTCTCTCTCTCCTGCAGCAGCACAAGTAAAGGACCCAAAATAGACAAGAATCCAATGCTATCTTCATCTCAGCATTTATCCAGACTTGCAAAAGATTTGGAAGCGCAAGACTCTTTAAAAAGTACATTTGGAGAGCATGTTATCAGCGTTTTCCTGTGCATGACTTACACTATCCATAACTTCACAAGTACAAAGTGGGTGTTGCATGTGGATTGACATCACCAGAATACAAAGAAAATCCCACTGTGTACAAATATGTAATATAACTGATTTTATGCTATAAATCAATTGTTTTGAGTATAACAACCCCATAATACATTAATGAACTTGAGGCTCTTGCAACCCAATAATGTTTTTTTTAAAATTTGTGTTGGCATGAACTATCACAGACCTGGTAGCATTGTCTGAATTTCACATGGGTTCCAGCAAAACAAACTGATAAAACTGCTTTGAATCTGTTAATAGATCCAGGACCTGTGCTTTTGACAGAGCATACACAGAAAACCTAAACTTGCATCTATTTATGAGTAAGGCAGAACTGAGTAAATGCCAATGTTATTACAGTCACCTAAGGTTTTCATACCCATCCATCAAATTCTCCCTATAAGCACATCACCAGCCATATAATTGCTATACAACTCAAATGTAAAATGAAAGAACGCTTTAAAAGTATCTGCTGAAAGGAAGGCTCATCATTCAACCAGTTACTTGGGCATTACAGAAAGCAAACTTACTTTTCTTATCTTTTAACTATATTTTTGGAGAGTATTTTTGAAAACATTACACTCATGAGAATTAAAATACCACAGATACTGTCACCTTAAAGAAATAATTTATAAAACCATTTAATTAAGATTAAAATATTATTAAAAAAGTGAAACAAATCAAAAAGCTGCTGCACTCTCTATCTGCACATGATCCTGGTGTACAGAGGAAGTGCATCTGATTCTTCTCTTCACTATGTCACTGCTCTGCAACTGAACTCAATAGTGAGTGTCACAATGGAGCAGGCAGTAAGATGCACTGACATCTGATTTCTTATTCATCTTGGGCTTCTATCTTTCCCTGTGCAGGTGCAAAGGGAAAAGTTCAGGTGCAAATTTCAAGACATGCTGAAACACAAATATCTCCTTGCTGGAAATTCTTAGGGGATTCAGTATAATTAATTTAAAACATGAAAAATACACACTGAATTACAGTATACGAAAAATAATATACCTTTTGCAATTGTAATATCAAAGCCAAACACACTGCATTTCAATACCAAAGTACACCAAATAAGGAATGCAATGGTATTTTACCTTAGGGCAATTCACTGATGATTTCCTGCGACAAAGCTATATGCAAATAAAGACACACTTTAATGAAAACTAGATTAATTAATTGATTCATGTGCCATGCAAATAGCCATGGATGGGATGGGATGGGAAAATCATGAAGTTGTTTGTGTACAACATTCTATTTGTACATAAACATATCTGAAAACTGAGCCATCTACTGTGTCACCTGTTTCAGGAAGTAGGATTCATTTGCTCCTACATATGCAAGAAAAAAATATGAAATAACCACAGAAACAGCAAATCAACATTTCTATATGTATATTTTTTCTTCGTGTAAATAATTGTGTTTCAAACTGCACTTTCAGGTAATATTGCATTCATCGTCTCTTCAGGATCTCTATCTTGAGAGGCTCACAAACAGTAAAATTAGATGTTTAAACAGTTCAAGCTTTTACATGTTTGATTTCAATAAAGCACATTATAAGAACTTCCAATATGGTACAGCAGGATCTAAATTTCTACCTGAATCACAAGAACAATTGTGACTTTAGGAAGCATAGGACACTTGACAATACATTGCCTGACCTCAGTGGTTGGAAAGATGTTGGAATCAATTGTTAAGGATGAGGTTATGGAGTACTTGGTGACACAGGACAAGATGGGATAAAGTCAGCATGGTCTCCTTAAGGTAAAATCTTGCCTGGCAAACCTGTTGGAATTATTTGAGGAGATTGCACATAGGATAAAGGGGATGCAGTGGATGTGCCTTTGACAAGGTGCCACACTTGAGGCTGCTTTAGCATTACAGGAAGGTTATTGTTATGGTTAGAGCAGTGGCTGATTGGTAGGAGGCAGCAAGTGGGAATAAAAGGACCCTTTTCTGGTTGGCTGCCAGTGACTAGTGGTGTTCCACTGGGGTTGGTGTAGGACTGCTTCTTTTTATGCTGTATCTCTATGATTTGGATAATGGAAAAGACGTGCTGGCATTGGAGAAGGTTCACAGAAGATTCACAAGGATGATTCTGGGAATGAAAGGGTTATCATACAAGGAACGTTTGATAGCTCTGGCTCTGTACTTGCTGGAGTTTAGAAGGATGGGCAGGGGAATCACATTGAAATCTTTCAAATGTTGAAAGGCCTAGACAGAGTAGATGTGGAAAGGATGTTTCCCATGATGGGGGAGTCTAGAACAAGAGGGCACAGACTCAGGATAAAACAAAGATGCAGATAAATTTCTTTAGCCAGAAGGTCATGAATTTGTGGAATTTATTACTACTATAGGCAGCTGTGGAGGCCAGGTCATTGGGTGTATTTAAAGCAGTACTTGATAGGTTCTTGAATGGACACGGCATCAAAGGTTACAGGGAGGAGGCTGGCGAGTGAAGCTGACTGGAAAATAGGATTAGCCAAATGGCCTAATTCTGCTGCTACATCTCATGGTCTTGTAATTCCTCAATAAACACTGGAATACTGTATCAGATTTAACTATATGTGGTCAACATTGAAGAGAATTGACTCAGGTGAAAATACGACGAGTTAAACCTGGTTCCCAATGCCCACTTTTCCAGTCCAGGAATCAAAATAGAAGTTAACACAGAAAAACCCATACAGGTTATTCAGTTCAACGTGAATTTGTGTGGTACTTCAATCAGTGAAGCTCTCTAACATCATCTTTAATTTTAAGAAGATATTTTCTTATGCTTTGATTTGCATTGTGTTAATCATACAATCTTTGACAAGGTCAAAAGGCAACATAATCCAAAGATACTGCCAAAATGTTCTGCTTTCACTCTTTAGGACAGAGCAGATACGGCCTAAGACTTGCACCTCTCACTGAAGTGACAGCTAACCATCTCTCAGCTATATGCTTGTCATTTAGAGAGTATAGCCTTGAACTGACATTGGTGTAACACAACAGTGTCCATATTTTTCCTTTCTTTGTAACTGATTGATTCTAGCTTGATATGGAATTAAATTAAGATGAACAATACCTACCAAAAACAAAAATCGGTATGCTGCAGATTGTTTTTCGTTACATTTCTGAGAAGAGGATTTTGCTTTTCATTGATGGTATAGTCTAGTCATAGTCATATTTTATTGATCCCGAGGGAAACTGGGTTTTGTTACAGTTGCACCAACCAAGAATAGAGTATTAATAGAATAGACTTTATTATAGTGAAATACTTGTAAATAAATAAATTTTCTATGCAGCCTCTCCATGGCCTTGAACTCTTTTCTGAATTGTGATGCCTAGGAATGGATAGCAACTTATAAAAGGTTTAATAATAACTACATTTATATTTTTGCTCTGTACCTTTGTTTATATAACCATGGATCCACAATAATTAAAAAACTTAAGTTTTAGGACTTCAGACATTTGTGAATGTTCTGCAACTTGGGAAATTATTCTTCCTCTCATAATTTTTCCTTCCATAACTATATTAAATTTTATCTGTCTTATGCCTTCATATTTTACCAGTCTCTGTCACCCTGACATCTGCAGTGTTGATAATATTGTCATTTACTTTTGCAACTTGATCATCAATATTTAGAGAATGTCTCTGGCGACCTGAAGCAATACAACTATTTCTGAAAACATGAATTAGTATTTGTAGCATAAATGTATCTAATTTATTTTAAATAGTGCGTGCGTGCAGATTTAGTTATGCCTTTTTCTATTTATATTGAATTTGAAATAAACTTCAATGCCACATTCAAAAAGTAAATATTTTGACTATCAAATAAAATTGACAAGAATGTGTTGGTGTGATATACAGAAAAAGACACAGAAGACATTAGTAGATATGCTACACCACTATAATGTAATAATTCATTACCAAAAATGAGGAGAGATTTAGATATACCATTTGTTTATCAATTAACTTGTGAAACCTGACAACTGATTACTGATGTTACAATAAATGCAATAAGATTACACTGCCAAACAGGGAGGAGTTGGTGTGGCATACTCAAAATAGACTGTATTACTAAATATTTTAAAAAGCATAAATCAAACAGGTGACACTCACAATTTCTGCTGCTACATGACTGAGGACTAATATCTGATGCACAATGCTATAGGAACACATGGCAAATAAGCTGAAGTCATGCACCGATGATAATGAGGACTGCAGAATACATGTTATAGCCTTTTTGGAAATAATGAAGGAAACATTAGTCAAGATAAATAAGATACTTTGGAACAAAGTTGGATTGATGTGATCAGCTGAAGAGCTGTCATAGTCAAAAGCAGACCTCTGGAGCTTTTCTTCAGAGTAAAGCTAAGAATGCTACATGTTCCATAAAACAAAACCTCAATTGACATGTCAATCTATTGTACGCACTGTCAAGTTGGTATCTGGTTCTGAGAATACCAGCATTCTTTTGGTACCTTACTCACTCATTGTTCAAGTGAGCGACCCGATATTAGTTAGTAGGTCTAGTTAATGATGCAGCATGACATTAGAGTTTCATCACAACCTTACTTTAAGTCCACACATGTACCTTTGCTCCATGCAATAATCTACCCAAACACATGGAGTTAATATTTGTCATTCTCAAGAGCTGATCCAGCACAGAACATGGATCCCACTCATCTAAATTGCTTGGTACCATATCAAACTGAATAAGTGTGAAGTGGTTCATTTTGGTAGGTAAAGTATGTTGGCAGAATATAGTACTAATGGTAAGACTCTTGGCAGTGTGGAGGATCAGAGGGATCTTGGGGTCCGAGTCCAAAGGACGCTCAAAGCAGCTGCACAGATTGATTCTGTGGTTAAGAAAGCATACGGTGTATTGGCCTTCATTATTTGTGGAATTGAATTTAGGAGCTGAGAGGTAATGTTGCAGCTATATAGGACCCTGGTCAGACCCCATTTGGAGTACTGTGCTCAGTTCTGGTCGCCTCACTACAGGAAGGATGTAGAAGGCATAGAAAGGGTGCAGAGGAGATTCACAAGGATGTTACCTGGATTGGGGAGCATGCCTTATGAAAACAGGTTGAGTGAACTCGGCCTTTTCTCCTTGGAGCGACAAAGGATGAGAGGTGACCTGATAGAGGTGTACAAGATGATGAGAGGCATTGATCGTATTGATAGTCAGAGGCTTTTTCCCAGGGCTGAAATGGTTGCCACAAAAGGACACAAGTTTAAGGTGCTGGGGGGTAGTTACAGAGGAGATGTCAGAGTAAGTTTTTAATGCAGAGAGTGGTGAGTGCGTGGAATGGGCTGCCAGCAACAGTGGTGGAGGCAGATACGATAGGGTCTTTTAAGAGACTTTTGGATAGGTACATGGAGCTTAGAAAAATAGAGGGCTATGGGTAAGCCTAGTAATTTCTAAGGTAGGGACATGTTCGGCACAACTTAGTGGGCCGAAGGGCCTGTATTGTGCTGTAGATTTTCTCTGTTTCTATGTTTCATTTGGGAACTGTGTTCACCTGTTTCAGAACAGATTTAGTTAAACATGATATAATGGAATATAACAGCTGCATGCAAGAAATGGAAAAAAATATTTGATTCAGGGTTAATTGAAAATATTGTTTGACATTTTATGGCGGCTGCCTTCAATTTTACAAGTCCGCATTCCTCCACTGAGGACAACATTTTATTTTATAGCTTTTGAAAACTAGATGGCAATCTTGTGAATTACTCAAATTAGTTGACCATTTATTTGTTTAGAATAAGTTTCTGTTTTAATTCACTGAAAATTTACCAGTCATTATTCAAGCCATCAACAAGCTGATCAACAAGGTGGGGACTATTCCAGAAAATTAGCAAAATATTTACAGAAGTTTATTTTTAATAGGATATTCAAAATATTTAAATATTTGATTTTTTTCCTCATTTTATTTTCTGCTGAAATAATTCTGGAAGAAAGGCTTATAAAAGAATATTAACAGAAGTTTTCTGGAAACTTTGCATGTTTATTGACGATTAAAGAAAATCTACCCACCAACAGGCATTTTCATAATAACAATTTAATTAAGAGAATACAGCACATATCCTCCTGATAGAATGATCTCGATATATTAGACAGAAAAATACATTCTTCACTTCTTGTTTTAAAGGAAGGTAGCTTTGAACAAAATATTAAAAAAAAAAGAAACCTTGAAAAGGTTAGATTAGGAGTAACAACACGAATGTACCATACTGAACATCATAGGAGTACACTGTATGTCCTTATTCTTGATTAAAATCTGGACTTGGTTATCATTTCTATTGTTGCTTTTGAAAATGTTTATAGATGATATGCTGAAGCTAATGTTACTATGGAAGATTGGCACAGAAGGATTATTGCCAAACAGCAAATCCACGAATGAGGCCTAACCCAGATTAATCAGTAAATTATTGTTCCTGGATGATTCATACTGAGGTCACCAATCCAAACACAATCACCTACCGTTCTAGTAATAAATATATGTTAATAACTTTAACAAACCCTCAAATTTGCAAAGGTACTTAAGCTGACTTTTTTGTGATGTTTTTGAATTACACATGATGGTAACTCAGTTTATGCAATGACTATTTTAAATAGTAAAAAGGCTAACAGATTAGTCATTGCATAACATTAAACATCACTGATTTTATATTATAAGCAATTATAAGAAAATCTCAACATCCTCACATGGTATTACATCAGGCAATAAAGAATTTTATATCTTTAAATATTTAGTACGGAACTTGGATGTTAGGAGATTGCAAACACATGAAGACATTTTATCAGAAACAATACTGAAATGAAGATACAGATAACTAGCAATGGTAAGGTTGACACAAAGCTCAAAGAGAAATTCACACTAAAAAATGATGAGCTATAGATAGTACCAAATGGACATAATGATGTCTATGTTTATATACATTTTTAAATTGATGTTTCCACTTAATAGTAAATGGACAAGGCAAGGATAATCTCATTTATAATCTTTCAATTTAAGGTATTTAATTAAAACACAACAAAATAATTCACTGGCTGTTAATAGTGAAAAATGAATAATAAATGTTAACAAAACTAAAATATCCAGTTGAGATGGCACCATCTCCCAACTGATACAGAAAATAAAGTATAGAGACTGCTTTTGAAGTTATTTCATCTGTCATGCATCAGAGACTGAGATGTGGAGAACAAGATATGCTATGCTTTTTACAACAGTGAAATACTCAGGAGATAATTTCACATACAGTTCTTAAATTCATTATTATACAACTAGAATGCTAACATTTGTGACTTAAAGCTATAACATTGAAATTTCACAAAGAAAAACTGTCCAAAGACCTAAGCAAGAAAAGCTTTAATCTTAAAATAAGTACATGTCCTTTAGTAAAAAAAACAGGTAAATTTATCATCACTAATTTGCTAACTGATATTTTCATATCATAATATGGCCATGATTAAAGCTAATTTACACATCAGCTCTCATCTCAAGGGTTCAGATAGGGAAGAATTTATTAATTGTGCCCAGGAAAGTTTTGTCATGCAATACTTAGGTAGCAAAACTCAATCTCCTATTGTAAAATGAGGCAGAACAAGTGACCTTTAAGTGTCCATAGGACCAGTGATCATAGTTTAGTGCTTGGTCCACTGTTGTTAGTCATCTATGATTTGGATGAGAATGTAGTTCGGTTGGTATGGCTAGTAAATGTGTGGATGAGACCAAAATTAGTGGTTAGGTGGACAGTGAAGAAGGCCATCAACTATTGCAACTAAATTATGATCAAGTGGGAAAGTGGATCAAGGAACAGTAGATGGAATTTAATGTAGACAAGTGTAAAGTGTTACATTTTGGGAAGTACTGTAAATGGCAGAGCCCTGGAAAATGTCGTAGGACAGAAAGGTTTAGTGCTGCAAGTGCTTAGATCTCTGAAAGTGGTAATGCAGGTAGACAAGGTGATGAAGTAGACGTTTAGCATTATTGCCTACATCATTCAGGGCACTGAGTACAAGACTTGGGATGACATGTTATAGCAGTACAAGATGTTGCTGAGACTGTACTCAGAGTTCTGTTTGCCTCGCCATAGAAAGAATGACATTAAACTGGGCCGAAGTTACTAATCTAGAGGGCTTGAATTATGAGGAAAAAATGGATAGCCCTGCCAGTGGAAGTGGTAAAGTCAGTGTAGTTACAATGCTTAAAAAGCATTTTGACAGATAGATTGATTGGGCAGCTTCAGACTGCGCTGTATTTTCTTTGACTCTATTATCCTGAGTTTCCAAATAGCAAAGATACCAATTTGGAAACTTTTGAGTTTTCATATTAAAAGTTGGAAACGATTCTACCTTTATGCTCACTGCGAATCTCCAACCCTTTATTTGCATTTGGTGTTACAGCTGAAGACATCAAAGGTGGTGTCATTCACTTTTAATACACAAACTAATTTTAACAATAAGGATTACATAAAGCCTCGGAACCATTTCCTTTCAAATACTTGGAAGAGTGCACAGGAAGTTCAAAGGAATCAGGAGAAATGACAAACAGAAAACTGCAATATGTACAAAGAAATTTCCTTCCTGTCTGATTTTACACAATGCAGGTCATTAAACTTCAATTCACATGAATTAGCATATAGAAGGAAGATAGAAAATCTGGCCGAGTGGTGTTATAACAATAACCTTTTACTAAATGCCAACAAGATCAAGGAGCTGATTATCGACTTTGGGGGGAGGAAACCAGAGGCCCATTAGACAGCCTCAGAGTTGGGGAGGGTCAGCAACATAAAATTCCTTGGTGTTATTATTTTGAAGGACCAGTCCTTGGCCCAGATGCAAATGTAATTATGAAGAAAGCATAGCAGCGCCTCTACTTCCTTTGGAGTTTGTAAAATTTTGGCATGACATTGAAAACTTTGACAAAATTCTATAGATGTGTAATAGAGAGTATATTGACTGGCTGCATCACAGTCTAAAACAGAAATATCAATGGCCTTGAAAAGTAGTAGATACTACCCAATGCATCACAACAAAAGCCCTCCCCACCACTGAGTACCTCCGTACGAAATATTGTCGCAGAAAAGCAGCATCCATCAACAGGGACCCCCACCGCCCAGGACATGTTCTCTTCTCGTTGCTGCCTTCATGAAGAAGGTACAGAATCCTCAAGACCCACACCATCAGGGGTCAGTTATTACCCCTCAATCATCGGGCTGTTGAACCAAAAGGGATAACTTCACTTGCCTCATCATTGAAATGTTCCTACAACCAATGGACTCACTTTCAAGGACTCCATCTCACGCTCTTGACATTTATTGCTTATTTATTACTACTTCCTTGTTTCTGTATTTTTACAATTTGTCGTCTTTTGCACACTGGTTAAATGCCTAAATTGGTGCATTCTTTCATTGACTCTATTATGGATTTATTAAGTATGCCCACAAAAAATGAAACTCACGGTTGTATATGGTGACGTATGTACTTTGATAATAAATTAACTTTGACCTTTTACTGTGCACTAAACCATCTGCAATTTATCAGAAATTGCTCATCTTAAGTATGACAGATAAACCAAAAAGGCAATATCATACTAACATAATACCCGTACTTACTGACTTGAAATCAGGTACGCTGTTAGAACAGATATAAATTTATTCTAAACTAGAGCTTGAAGTGCATGTCACAAGTACTGTATACAAAATATGAAATATATTTCAGTCAGCACCATCTTGAATACTAAAGTACCTAAGATATTTTAGATTAATACCTTGCATATTAAATGCAATTTCACAGATTTCATATTGAGACTGCAGTACAATTCAAACAGAGTAATTTTTGATAAAGCGATATCTCATGATTCCTTTAATAGTCAAAAATCTTTCAAACTCAGCATTGACCAAACTGTGACTCCATGTTTCTCCTGGGTAAACAATTCCAAAGATTTGTGACCCTCTGGCTGAGGGTAATTTCTTCCGGGTGGAGAAATTTTCTTTGTCAGTTCTGAATGGTCAATTCCTTATTTTGAGATTGTGATGCCTGTTTCAAAATACCTCAGCAGAATCCTCTGTGGCCCATGACCTACAGTTTTTTTTTTAAATCAAGGTTTCAATGCATTTTAGATACTTTTAAACAAAGGAGAAAAAAACTTCAAAATGAAATTTGAACACGTTCTTCTTTAAACAGAAAGGATGCAATGATAAAATTGAACTTACTGTCCAAAACTTGATGAAATATTGTAGTACTGTTGCTGCAATGAATAAACAATATAACAGAGAATATGCTAAAAATAGCATAAAAAATTTGTAGTTCGAAAATCCCACACAATTATTCACCCTGAGGAGAAATAAAAATAAGCATTATTAGGTGATAGATGTCTACATACCAACTCTTTTCAAAATGTTACATTATCCAATGCCACATATAAATTAGTAAGATGCTTGGTCTAATGACATCATCTGTACCCCATTTGTGTTTTTAGTCTACCAAATCAAATTATCTTTGATGATTGGGAATCCTTGCTGTTAGCATCATTACTGCAAAATGAATCAATGAACTCTTGAGCTGATGTCAGAAAGACAGGTTATAGTCTCCCCCTTAGGACTACCACTCCACAGTAGCCATTTATTTCCCAGAGCTACTGAGACTCTTTGGGCATAATTCTGCCCCTTCACAACTTAAAAAAAAGTTCACTCAACTCGTCAGTGTCCCATGATATAGAATGAGACTTCTTCTCTACTGAATTTTGCACTTTTTAAAAAAATAAATAGCATCTCAAGTCTATTTCAGAAAAGTTACAAAGTTACATTTTCATCATAAAAATGTAAGCTTTTCAACTGACTCAGCAATTTCTGTTCCAAAAGCACCAGCTTATGACTACCTATAAAAAGTGAGAAACCGTATTTACCTTTGTTTCCAAGAAACCATAAATTATTTTAAAATTTGAAAACATTCAGCATTTAACATTGAAATGAAGCTGCAGAGTTAAATAATACCACAATTACATTGTTCTGTTACTTTATAATTAAAATATTTACGGTTTGGTATAACATACCAAGGACAATGATGATCCATTTTTAATACGCACCTATATTAGAACAAAAATAAAATAATTAGGATAAAAATTAGGAAAAAGAATAAAATCAACATTTCTTATTCTTTAATTGAACAAAATAATAGTTTTATCCAAGATTCAAGATACTGCAAGTGCTGGAAGATGGAGCACAGTGATGGTTTGTGTTTTGGGCCAAGATGCTGCACCAAGAATGATTTAAATACGTTTTTTGTGACTAAATAGTGTACAGCATTTGAATTAGTTTGTGTGACACTGTGATATTTTTATTTTATGACTTCATTTTCTACAAATTTTAACAACGTTTATGTTGGCTGTTTACCATTGCAACAAATGAAGATTTTGAGCTTTCAGTATTTCGATCTTCAAATAAGTTAATATGGGACAAATTCAGATAACTTTCTAAAAATAGACCAATTCCTAAGCTGATGATCCAGATCACAAGCAATCAATAAGCAGTGTCTGTCAGCATGTGGCAGTTTAGGATTTAAATGTGATAAATTCAGATACAATGCAGAATACTTATCTTTCATGTTTTATCCTTATTTTCACCAATACTTCCTTTGTAATAGTTTTGAGTAACAAAATGGCAAAACAAAGAGAATTTGGATATGTATTTACTTCCAAAGTGGATCAAAGTAACTGACAGGCAGTGAACTATGGCCATTTAGGAAATGAAGATCAAAACTGCATATGAAAAGCATGTAAAAAGTAACATACCAAGTGGAATTAGGAGCTGAAGAAAAACAGTTCCCTCCCTCACCCTTTCCTTTTAAATGCGATTGATCTGTAACTTTTATCCTATTTTGATGCACTTTCTCCAAACTCAATGTGTAGCCACGGGCACCTGCGTGGGCCCCAGCTATGCCTGCCTTTTCAGTGGCTACATGGAACAGTCCATGTTCCATGCCTTCCCTGATAATGTTCCCCAACTCTTTCTATGCTACATTGGTACTGCTTCATACATCCATGCTGAGGTCATCAATTTCATCAACTTTGTCTCCAACTTCACATGCCCTTAAATTCACTTGGTCCATTTCTGACATCTGTTTCCATCTCTGGGAACAAACTGTCTATAAACCTACTGAAGCCTATGACTATACCTCTTCCCACCGTCTCCTGTAAACACCCCATTCCCTTTGGTCAATTCTTTCAGCACTGCCACATCTGTTCCCAGAATGAAGCGTTCCTTTCCAGGACATTAAAGGTCTTCTCCTTCAAAGAACTGAATTTCCCTGCCTCCACTATTGATGTTGTCCTCACCCACATCTCCTTCATTTCCTGGAAATTTGCATTCATCCAATCCCCCCACTGCCTTAATACAGATAGAGTTCCTCTTGTCCTCACCTACTACTCCATGAGTGTCTGCATCCAAGACATCATTGTCTGCAACTTAAGCCTTCTTCAATGGGACCCTAAGACCAAGCACTTCTTTACTTGTCCCTCCCCCGACTCTTTGCTGGAATCAATCCCTCCCTGATTCCTTTGTCCATTTTCCCCTCTCCACCAAGCTCCCTCCTGGCATTTACGCCTGCAAGCAGCAGAAATGCTACACCTGCCCATTCACCTCCTCCCTCACCTGCATACAGGGCCCAAAATAGTCCTTCCAGGCGAGGCAACAGTTCACCTGCAAATCTGTTGGGGGCTATCTATTGCATCCGGTGCTCCCGATGTGGCCTTCTCTACATTGGTGAGACCTGACATAGATTGGAGGACCGCATTGTTGAGCACCTCCGTTCCATCTATAAAAAGCAGGATTTCCCGGTAGCCAACCATTTCAATTTCAATCCCCGTTCCCATTCTGACATGTCAGTCCATGGCCTCCTCTTCTGCTATGATGAAGCCACTCTCAGACTGGAGGAGCAACACCTTATATTCTGTCCTGGTAGCCTTCAACCTGATGGCATGAACATCAATTTCTCTAACTTCCGGTAATTGCCCCCTTCCCCTTTCTTAATTTCCCCACTCAGGCCCTCTTCTTGTACCTTTTACTCACCTATCAAACACCTGCCCCAGTGCCCCTCCTTCTTCCCTTTTTCTCATGGTCCACTCTCCTCTCCTATCAGACTCCTTCTTCTTCAGCCCTTTACCTTTTCCACCTACCACCTCTCAGCTTCTTTCTTCATCCACCCTCCCTCACCCACCTGGCTTCACCTATCACCTTCTAGCTTGAACTCCTTCCCCTCCACCCACCTTTCTATACTGGCATCTTCCCTCTTCATTTCCAGTCCTAATGAAGCGCCTTGGCTCGAAATGTTGACTGTTTATTCATTTCCATAAATGCTGCATGACTCGCTATATTCTTCCAGCATTTTGTGAGTGTCGATACACTGTTAACTTGTTTGTTGCAGTTATGGATGTAAATTGCTTGATGTTTCTAACTTTTATTCAAATTTCTAGTATTAGCTGTACGTTACTTGTAACTGCTATCCAGTCTGCCAAACAGCAGCTATTTGACAAATATTCCATGCAATGAATAAGTGAATGACAAATCAGTCATACACAAGATTTAGAGTTTAAAGATGTTCTGTGAATAACAGCATTGAGAAAGTAGAACCAAGGGTAGCTGATCACTTTCAGTCAATGTAGCAGGGATAGAATTGTTGGGCTTTGTGCATAAACACACATAAAAGATACATTAATGGCCAAGTCACAACAGTGTCAACTTTGCTACAAGATAACTTAAAGTGCTGTAATGACCTTTTCTCTTGGTATGAGCGATTCTAAGATATTTCTCCCTGAAATAGTGGATAACTGATCGAGGTAAGCTCCACATATGTCCAAGAGGTAATGCAACTTTGTGCCTTTAGAAGTGCACATCAGAGGTAGATATTATGGTGGTCAGGGTTGTCCACACTTATGAAACAAAGGATTTACTTTTCAGCAGAATGAATTTGAGATGATCAAGTCACTGCCAGAATCAACCCCTTGATTCTATTCCTTTTAGGTACATAAAGATATAACTCAGCTTGTCTGAGCAATGTTTGACAACAGAAATGAGCTGTGATAATTACCAAATATTTCTTTATTTTATTATTATTTAATAGATGAACACAAATTTAAAAGGGGAACATGGGCCACAATTTAAAACTAAAAAAAAACAAACTGAAAAGTTTTGAAACTTTCCAATTAGAAACTATGGGGCATTTCACCAAATTTTATGAAAAATACATGAATGCTTCTATTAAATTTGTCAGGGGCATACTTGGAAAGAAGATATAAATATTTAGATATTGTACATCTGATCTTCTTTACAAGAATTTTAGTTTAAGCATAACCAACAAATGTAAAATAGTAACTGTCTCAATCATTAATATACAAACAGTCCCATCACTGGCCTTTTCATTTTACAACCATAATCAAGAATTTTATGCATTAGTTAAATATAGTATACAGTCCAATGAAAGTGGATGTCCAAATTAATTATTATCTGTTGATTAACCTATTCTATTTTTTCCTAATCTGTTTAATAAAGTGAATCAGTACAACTATGTTCACTCAAATCTGCAAGATCAATGGAACTATTTGAAGTACTATATAAACTTAAAGGTTTCTTCCGCAGTTTGGGTATCCCTTTTGTTCAAAATTAAGAATTTAACCTTGGAAAATAAGATAGATGAATCTACATTTCAACACTCCATCTATTTCAAAATGTTGGAAATAAATGCAGCACAGCTTGATCAGCATTAGAGGGACTGTGCAACATTGCCTCAGTGTGTAGGATGATAGGCGACAAATTCCAAATGTTTCTTCTGAATACTAAAGCCTCTGAACTTTCAAATGGACAATCAACTTACATGTCACAGGCAGAACAATGATGACATCGGTCAGGTTTAATTAGTTGGCAACGATCACAATACCTGATGGCTGGAAAGAAAATAAAAGTTAGTTGTTTAGAAATACTGCATGGTAATAGATCCTCCTAGACCAACGAGCCTGCAGTGCCCATTTACACCTAAGTGACCAAATCACCCACTAACCTGCACATCTTTAGAATGCTGGAGGAACCTGGGGCAACCCGCACTGTCATAGGGAGTATGTACAAACTCCTTTCAGACACTGGTGGAATTGAACCCAGGTCGCTGGTGCTGTAAAAGCGCTACGCTAACTGCTATGTTACCATGTTGCCCCTATTAAATACTGCATGTATTTCTGTGTGTTTAAATTTGAATAATAACTTCTGTCAAGAAATACATGCAATATTTAATAGATTTCTAGTTATATCTCATCATCATACTAGATTCAGGACAATGCATCCTTTGTAGCCAATTCAACATTTTTTTTAAGATTAAACATTATCCTAAAAAAATTATATTGGGTCTATTCATCCAGATATACCGCCTATGATCACTGCTTCTCTCTTAAATGCTTGTTACATTTTTCCAACAGACACTACCATTTTGTCACTAATGATGTCCTTATTTTGCATTTCTCACAATACAGCATTGAATGAGATCAGTTCAAAATAGCTAAACAAAGCATTCAAAGAAATTAAGCTGAGATGCAGAAGAGGAACATGTTCCTTTCAGGTCATTGGTTGGCTAATGTTTCTGTACATCTGTTAGACAATGCACCTAACTTGAAATATCCAGGATGATCCCTAAAGTTTTAATGACTTTCCTTTCTCACATAAAGCAAAAAAACTACCTAATAGTAATAAAATTGTGATTAGTTATTTACTATTCTTTCCACCCTAACAGGGTGATATCTATTAGAGAGTAGGGTTTCAGCAGTCAGGCACTGCCAGTCAAGTCTGGGGATGCTACGGTGATGAATGAAGGTTCCAGCAAAAGCTCTGTTGGAGTTGTCAATGTTACAAAAGAAGAAATAATCAGACATTATAAGAGATACAATGATGTTGGAAATAAAAGACTGAAGAGAATACAGTGAGTGACAGCATCTGGTTTAACTACAGAAAATTGTGAACAACAATGAAATTGGTGGCAAGAGCTCACAGCTTATAAAGGTGGTCTGTAAGAATTTTATTTAAAATATTTCTATTTATATAGTATGGGGATTTGCTAGCAGATGCTCTAAGTTTCACTTTTCTGGATTCCCCATTTATGCTGGGGAATCTGTTCAATGAATCTACAAACATTAGTCCTGGCAACACTGCCAGGGAATTGGATTGGTAAAAGGCTATTACTGTTTTAATTTTATTTGCATTAATAATTGAATTACTTAATCTATTAATATAGATCAATGAATTATTTTCAATCATTTTAATCATTTGTACACACTTGAATGTCCAAATATTCAAAGTCCTTTAAAGCTTTGATAACAAACAAAAGCAGGGGTGTGGTTTTGATAGTCATCAACAATTTTTTTCAAACCAATTCATGGCTTAGGTTGACTGTGGCTACTAATGTGATATGTGACTAATTACAACATACAGGTTTGTTCTTAGCCAGCAAGGCAGTTAAGAGCGTTCTTTTATCATAGAGCCCTTCAGTTTAGGGACTAGTAAACACTCATGTGAATAATTAATTATATCCAAACTTTAAGTTATCATCTGTTGTTCTCAGCTGATATGCATGAGAACGAACACAGAACATCGAACAGTACAGGTCTTTTGGGCCTTGATGTTGGCCCACCTTATAACGTAGACTAAAATCAATCTAATGCTTCCCTCTCACATAGCCCTCCACTTTTCTTTGAAGAGTAAATCTAATATGTATGGAAACCAGTGGTTACTATCCATGTGATTCCTATCTTTTAGCATCTGGCCCCTTGCCTTCTAGTTCTTGGCATTGGCTGAATCAATGGTGTTCACAAATCAGCATATAGGAGGGAGATTGAAAATCTGGCTGAGTGGTGCCACAACAACAAACTCCCACTCAATGTCGGTAAGACCAAAGAGCTCATTATTGGCTTCAGGACAAGGAAATCAGAGGTCCACAAGCCAGTACTCAAAGGTGGAGAGGGTCAGTAACTTTAAATTGCTCGGTGTTATCATTTCAGAGGACCTGTCCTGGGCCCGACACGCAAGTGCAATTATGAAGAAAGCATGGTAGCTCCTCTACTTCCTTAGAAGCTTGCAAAGAATTGGCATGACATCTAATACTTTGACAAACTTGTATAAGTGAGTGCCGGAAAGTATATTTGACTGGCTGCATCACAGCCTGGTATGGAACCAATGTCCTTGAAAGGAAATCCTACAAAAGTAGTGGATATGGGTAAGTCCATCACGGGTAAAGCCTTCCCCTCCACTGAGCACATCTACATGGAGTGCTGTTGCAGGAAAGCAGCATCCATCAACAGGGACCCCCACTACCCACATCATGTTCTCTCTTCGCTGCTGCCATCAGGAAGGTGGTGCAGGAGCCTCACATCTCACACTACCAGGCTCAGGAATAGTCATTACCTCTCAACCATCAGGCTCTTGAACCATAGGGATAACATCACTCACCCCATCACTGAACTGTTCCCACAACCTATGGACTCACTTTCATGGACTGTTCATCTCATGTTCTTGATATTTATTGTTTATTTATTTTGTATTGCATATTTATTTATTTTGTATTGCAGTTTGTTGCCTTTTGCACATTGGTTGTTTGTCCGCCCTGTTGGTGCAGTCTTTCTTTAATTCTATTAAGGTTCTTGGATTTACTGAAAATGCCCACAAGAAAATGAATCTCAGGGTTGTATATGGTGACATGTATGACTTTAATAATAAACTTAATTTGAACTTTGAAGATCTTGTCTAGGCACTTATTAAATGTTGTCAGTCAATCTGCTTCCACCACTTTCTCAGCGAGTGTATTTAGAATAGTCGCCACTCTCTGGGTAAAGAGTAAAGTATTCTGGTTAATTGGGACAAATTGGGATCAGTATATTTTGGCCCAATTAAGAAGCTGCTCCAATTAGCTGAAATTTCATGGAAATAGTTAAAAAAGGTATTAAAAAAAAAGATAAACTAATGTTTAACTGAGTAAAGGATTATGTATTTAAATGAAATATAGAACAAATTAGAACACTACTACCGTTCTTTGAACTGTTTCAGCTCCTAATAGTTATTGATGGAGTAATTCATCCAGTGTAGGCTGTGTTCTTTTGATTGACTGTAAATGAACAAAATCAGTGCAGACACCAAGTACAGATAATACACTGCTTTTAATGCCTACCTGTATGAAGTATTGTTGTAATCCAACAATAAATTCCTGCTTTTTGAATCGGCATCCATCAGTTCAAATGGATAACATAACACAAGCACACACAACTGATACCATTTACAAACTGGCTCACTCTAAGCACTGTGTAGTGGTTAACGGCCACACAAGTACACCAGGCCATCAGAATGATTACTTCATGCTGATACAATTGTATTTCTATGTTATATTGACTGTCCTGTTGTACATACTATTTATTATAAATTACTATAAATCGCACATTTAGACAGAGATATAATTTAAAGATTTTTACTCATGTATATGAAGCATGTATAGTATAAAGTCAATTTAATTCAAAACTGATGCTCCAGTCCCAAGTAAATGAAGGGATCTGGGCTATTTTCTTGATTAATTTTTGTTCTTTAAGAGATGTCCCAAATTAGTGGCTGCCCTAATTAACCAGAATCTACTGTAGATTTTTATAGATGCACCGTAGAAAGCATTCTTCTAGGGTGCATCACAACCTGGTATGGAAGTTGTCCTGTCCAAGACCGAAAGAAGCTGCAGAAGATCGTGAACACGGCGCAGCACATCACACAAACCAATCTTCTGTCCGTGGACTCACTTTACACCGCACGCTGTCGGAGCAGTGCTGCCAAGATAATCAAGGACATGACCCACCCAGCCAACACAACTTTTCACCCCTCCTCCCTCTGGGAGAAGGTTCAGGAGCTTGAAGACTTGTATGGCCAGATTTGGGAACAGCTTCTTTCCAACTGTGATAAGACTGCTGAATGGATCCTGACCCAGATCTGGGCCGTATCCTCCAAATATCCGGACCTGCCTCTCGGTTTTTTTGCACTACCTTACTTCCCATTTTTCTGTTTTCTATTTATGATTTATAATTAAAATTTTTAATACTTACTAATTTTAACTATTTTTAATATCTTTAATATTTAATATCTGTAATCCAGGGAGTGTGAAGCGCAGAATCAAATATCGCTGTGATGATTGTACGTTCTAGCACCAATTGTCTGGCGACAATAAAGTATAAAGTATGTATATCCAATCTAACGTAGAACACAGAACAAACCAGCACAGGAACTGGCCTTTGGCCATGATGCTATACCTAACTAATTAAACTAGTAATTAAAAGCCAAATTAAACCTAATCCCTTCTGCCTACACAATGTCTATATCCCTCCATTCTCTTGAGGCTCATATACCTCTTAAAGGTCTTTAAAGTATTTACCTCCATAAGACATAGGAGCAGGATTAGGCTATTTGGCCCATACAGTACACTCCACCATGGCTGATTTAGTTTCCCTCTAAACCTATTTTCCTGCCTTCTCCCTGTACTCTTTGATGCCCTTTCTAATCAAGGACCTATCAACATTCACTTTAAATATACCCAATGACTTGGCCTCCACAGCTACCTGTGGCAATGAATTCTACAGATTCACCATTCTCTGACTAAAGAAATTCCTCATTTCTGCACTGACAGCACATTCTTGGCACCCAGCACTCTGTATATATAAAAAAAAAACTTGCCCTGCAAAACTCCTTCGAACTTTCGCCCACTCACCTTAAAATAATGCCCTCTCGTGTTACACATTCTGAACCTGAAAAAAAAACAGCTAAAGACCTATGTTCCTTCTAAGCTATGCGTGTGTGCGCGTGCACACACGTTTTCAACCAGCTCACAAAAGAAATGAATGTGTGCACAAAAAGTTAGTTACCTAAAATAATGTAGTAATTAATAATTATACTTATTGAAAATAATCTTTTAGCTAAACGTTTCTGTTAACTAGTTACACACATCAAAGTTGCTGGTGAACGCAGCAGGCCAGGCAGTCCTGACGAAGGGTCTCGGCCCGAAACGTCGACTGTACCTCTTCCTAGAAATGCTGCCTGGCCTGCTGTGTTCACCAGCAACTTTGATGTGCGTAGCTTGAATTTCCAGCATCTGCAGAATTCCTCGTGTTTGCGCTGTTAACTAGTTAGTCAGTTTTTCAAATACCACAATGCACGTCACTAATTTATGTCACCTCACATTTCCTGTTCCGGTTTGTACAGTTGCATCACGGCGGCAGCCATCTTTGGTGGACAGTGCTCATATCATAAAGTTTACAAAGATCTGTTTCAAATCCTGTAGATAGCTTACTAAGTTTTTATTGAAAAAGATCAATCGAATGACCCCGTGGCTAAATACTGTCACAAGAAATTGATAAGCATCACATATAAAGTAGCTTTACAGGTTTTAAGTGATGTCTTTGATGAACATCAAAAACATCAAATGATATCGTCTCTGTTAAATAGGGGCCATGGACAATCTGATTTGATGAAGAATGGATGTGAAAGTACAGAGGAACATCTGGAGAAATTTCTGAAACGTCCGTTGTGAAGTGTCCCAGACAGTCCTTCCAGGTGAGGCGACACTTCATCTGTGAGTCGGCTGGGGTGATATACTGCGTCCGCTGCTCCTGATGTGGCCTTCTATATATTGGCGAGACCCGACGCAGACTGGGAGACCGCTTTGCTGAACACCTACGCTCTGTCCACCAGAGAAAGCAGGATCTCCCAGTGGCCACACATTTTAATTCCACATCCCATTCCTGTTCTGACATGCCTATCCACGGCCTCCTCTACTGTAAAGATGAAGCCACACTCAGGTTGGAGGAACAACACCTTATATTCCGTCTGGGTAGCGTCTAACCTGATGGCATGAACATTGACTTCTCTAACTTCCGCTAATGCCCCACCTCCCCCTCGTACCCCATCATACACACATTCTTTCTCTCTCTCTCCTTTTTCTCCCTCTGTCCCTCTCACTATACCTCTTGCCCATCCTCTGGGCTTCCCCCCCGCCTTTTCCTTCTCCCTGGGCCTCCTGTCCCATGATCCTCCCATACTCCTTTTGCCAATCACCTGTCCAGCTCTTGGCTCCATCCCTCTGCCTCCTGTCTTCTCCTATCATTTTGGATCTCCCCCTTCCCCTCCCACTTTTAAATTTCTTACTAGCTCTTTCTTCAGTTAGTCCTGATGAAGGGTCTCGGCCTGAAACGTCAACTGTACCTCTTCCTAGAGATGCTGCCTGGCCTGCTGCGTTCACCAGCAACTTTGATGTGTATTGCTTGAATTTCCAGCATCTGCAGAATTCCTTGTGTTTGCGTTTTTAAAATCATTAAGCATTCAGCCCTGTCCCTCTCTCAGCCAGGTCTCTGTAATGACCATATTTCCATATTCTGATCCATGCTTTAAATTCATCACCTTTACCCTTAATTTAGATTAGATTAGATTAGATTCAACCTTATTGTCATTGTGCCGAGTACAGATACAAAGCCAATGAAATGCATAGGATTAGCATCTGACCAGAAATGCAAAGAATAGTGTTATTTACAAAATAACTGTGAATAAAAAAAGTGCTACAGCACACAAATATAAAAGTACTGAGACAGTACAATATGGATGCAATACTGCTTAGCGCTGTGATGAGAGGTTCAGCAGTGTCACAGCCTCACATACTACTAGCATTAAAAATAAACACACTTCCCTGTCCCTCTCATTTTATACAGTACTGTGCAAAAGTCTTAGGCACATATATAGCTAGGGTGCCTAAGACTGCTGCACAGTACTGTAGTAATTTTATGTACTGTACCCTACTGCAGCCACAACAAACAAACAAATTTCATGATTATCGAGTGATGATAACCTGATTCTAATATGGGTCTCTTTTGTGGATGAAGAGTGGGAAACGGGGAGTGGGGAGGGGATGGAGCAGGAAGCAGCAGAGATACATTCTGCAATGATCAATAAACCAATTGTTGGTAATCAAATGACACTGTCCTGTGTCTCAGGGCTGGATGTATCTGCATCTGCATCACTCCCTGATATTACCTTGCTCTCGCTTGTCCTCCTCTACAGAATTACTGGTGATGACATCTACCGTCCTCTCAATCTCTCCAATTTTTGACCCGGTGCTCTGGTTCCCATCGTCCTACCAAATAAATTAGGGGCTGTCAATGCTAGTCAATCTTTACTCCATATATTTTTATATAGCTCAATGATTTTTGCCAAGGAATCAGACCTAATCTTCCCAGTGTCATAACTGAAATATTCATTACACATTATATCCTGGTAATTCTTCTCTGCACCTTCTCTAGTGCTATACTGTTTCCTATAGTGCAGTGAACAGACCTGCATACATTACTCCAGCTGAAGTCTGACTAGTAAGTTGGAGCTTACCCTCCCAGCTCTTGTACTCAGTGCCCTTACTAATATTCCATATGTCTTCTTAACCACATTACCCACCTGTGCTGCCACCTCCAAGGATATCTGAACTTGTACATCAAGAGCCCCATTGCTTAATACTTCCTAGGACTCTACCATTCATGAAGTATGTTCTAGCTTCATTAGTACTCAAAAATGCATCACCTCACATTTATTTAGTTTAAACTCTATCTGACATATCATGCAACCCAAGACTACCCTCCACATTATCAAGAACTCCACTAATCTTTATGCCATACGTTAACTTACAGATCGTGCTTCATACATCCATATCAAAATCATTTACATATATTATAATCAAAGGATCCCAGCACCATTTCCTGTAGAACACCACTAATTACAGGCATCCAGTCATAAAAAAAACCTATGTCGCAATCACAAACATGAGAACATCTGCAGATGCTGGAAATCCCAATCAACACAAACAAAATGCTGGAGGAATTTGCCTCTGTTGCAATGTTGTTTGGTACAGCAGTTCTATCCAACCAGAAACGCCACATTATATGATGAAAGATGCCTTCACTGAAGATGAAATCTTTTCACAAAAATCCTGCAAGAATCACTGCAGCAAAGCTTTTTCAGCAGACTTTTCTATTTCAGACAGATGACAAAGTAAGGTACATTTCTTAACACAGGCCTATTCTGGACACATCACTGATATTAATGAGTCTCCCTTATGCTTAATGAAACAGTCTATCTACTGAACTTCCAAGTGATAGTCAATATATAGCAGTAATGATCCTGTAACCTGAGGATCAGTGATTAATTAGGTTGGGATGGTTTGGAAGAATTTTTTTTCTTGAACTTCAGTGCATTAGTAACTTTTCATCAAAAGAAAAAGTACAAATGCAAGCTGTTAACATCTAAGCAAAGAGATATGTGAAAATAATGCAGTACCTGATTTTAGAAACAATGACTGTTTAAAATCTATTTTATTATTAATTCAATTAAACTCAATTATCTGAAGTTCAGATTACCTCCATTTGCAGTCCTGGTGTAAACAGGTAACTCTTTGGCAGCTTTTCTGAGAATTTCTTGCTGTGTTTCTGGCCTCTCTTCCTGATCATATTGTTCCCTATCAGATTTTATCAAGCTGAACTGCAAAATAAAAATTGATTATATTAAATACTGATTTCCACAATCATTTCATGCGTGGGAAAGAAGCAATTCCAGTAATTTCATCATAGATTCAATTTTAGTAGGTAGTATGATGAATCATTCAGCTACAAAACTTGCTATATTCACTCATGAAAGTAATAATCAATTTTTAGCACTTTACTGCTGGGGACATCCCCACCTCCCCCACCCCCAATGGATTTGCTATAATTGATCCAGATTTATTATTAAAGTATTATTAATGTGGACAATATAATGTTATTTTCTCCAATCTGTCAGCATTTACTTTCTTTGTCTTTGACTCAACCACCATTCTAGATATGTTTACAGGTGAGTTACAACTGTGCACATACCGTAGGAGTGGATGGGGATTAACAAATTTCCCACCCTGAAACATTGAATCTTTAAGATTCCCTTTTATTCTTCTAAATTCTAGCGAATATAAGCTATTAACCCCAATTTCATTTCATACATCATTCCTGCCAATACATAGCAAGAATATTCTTCCTCAGATAAGGAAACCAGAATTGCACATAATGCTGTCAGTGTGGTCTCCCTCATGTACAATTGCAGCAATACATCCTTGTTCCTGCAGTCACATTCTCTTGCTATAAAGGCCTTCACATTTAATTACATTACCTTCTAATATCCCTGAAATGAACGAAAGAGTCATCATAACCAGTAATTTAACTGAACTCGCCAAAAAGTACTATCTACAACAGCAGGTCAGAAGCTTTAACTTTGCAGAGGCTGCCTCTTTTCTTGACACCACAAAGCCTTTTCACTATCTTTTTAAACACAATTTTTATTCAGGGATGCAGCACGTTAACAAGCCCTTCTGGTCCAATGACCCTATACTGCCCAATTACATCCATGTGACCAATTAATGTACTAACCAGTATGTCTTGGAATGTGGGAGGAAATCTGAGCACCTGGAAGAAAACCACGCAGTTACCGGGGCAGGATGTCTAAACTGCTTGTAGACAGAGGCAAGAATTACAAGTGCTGCCATGCTGCCTATCTACAAAACACAAGTTAGGAATGTAGCAGAATGCTTTCCACTTGTCAAGATGAACATCTTCAATAACACCAAAGAGGCTCTACACTATCCAGAACAAAGTGGTGCCCTTCACTGAAACCTCATTCATTTTATCTGCTATTGACACCCATTGGCTCCAGTATTGCCACTGATGCTCACATTCCATAAACTAATTTGTGTATGACATTATGGGGAATTAGAAAGTGGGGACATTCACCTACAGTTTCCATTTATCCTTTCGGACCTCAAATTATTTGGTAGAAGTTGTGCGTTTGAAAAAGACATAGTGTAAAAGAGATCTTTGCAAGTAGCTTCAATGCACATTCCAGATGGTATACACTGCATCTATTGTGCACTGGTGGCAGTGGTGTGAATGTTTACACAGTAAATGCGGCGGCACCTGAACAGTACATTCAAAGTCCAAAGTACATTTATTATCAAAGTATGTTTCTAGAATACAACTCTGAGATTCGTCCTCCCACGAGCAGCCATGATCTAAGAATCAAGTAAGAGATCTGGCTCTCATATTGAAAGTAGTCATTGCCTGGAATTTGTGTAGCACACACATTACTTGCCATTCATCAAGCATCAGTAAAATATTGTCTAGATTCTGATGCATATGAGCACAGGTAGAACTGTACACTGCAAATAATACCCATGTAAACTTCTGATCTTATGTTTAAAGGAAAGTCATCGATGAAGCAGAAGATTTCAGCAGCCATTGATACCTTTCCACTTCCTATGATGGCTTGCTTGAAATTATTGCTGAGTAGCCCTTTTGACATTCTTACCAACTTAATAGCAATAGCATCAGGTTGACCTATGCATGATCAGCTGCAGCAACATCTTCCAGCTTCGTTTGTTCGTTATGTGCCGTGTCGTATGATGTGGGTGATCATGACTGTTCTGGGCAAATTGTTCTACAGAAGTGGTTTGTCATTGCCTTCTTCTGGGCAGAGACTTTACAAGACAGGTGACCACAGCCACTATCAATACCTTTCAGCGATTGTCTGCCTGGCATTAGGGGGTCGCATAACCAGGACTTGTGATATGCACCAGCTGGTCATACGACCATCCACCACCTGCTCCCATGGCTTCATGTGATCCTGACCCTAAGCATATGCTACACTTTGCCCAAGGGTGACCTGAAGGCTAGCGGAGGGAATGAGTGCCTTACACCTCCTTTGGTAGAGATGCATCTCCAACTTGCCACCCTACCTCCAGTTTCAGCATCTTGATTATGTGAAATCCAGTAAATCCACAGACTCCATTTTATGTAGTTGAGGCCCCAAGCAGTCATCTCTATGGTATCCCATCAGGCCCAGCCTGCTAACCTGAGGAAGGTAATTTATTCCCACATAGCTATATGGACAGGAAAGGAATGGAGGGTTATGGGCTGAGCACAGGTCGGTGGGACTAGGTGAGAGTAGGAGTTCAGCACGGACTAGAAGGGCCGAGATGGCCTGTTTCCGTGCTGTAATTGTTATATGGTTATTTAGAGTTATGTAATACAGAAATATGCTTTTCAGCCCAAATCAACAATGCTGACCAAAGTGCTTAGCTGAGCTAGCTCCATTTTCATGCATTTGGCCTATATCCCTCGAAACTTTTCCTATCCATGTACCTGGTCAAATGTTTTTAAAATATTGTAGTTGTACCCATCTCTACCACTTCCTCAGGCAGCTTTGGCATTGTGCAATTCTCAACACATAGAAATACACTTCCTCGGATCTCTGTAGTCTAACCTTATCAAGGGCCTTCTGAAAATCCAAATGCACAACACCCATTGGCGACCACCCTTATCCTAGTCACATCTTCAAAGCATTTCAGTAGATTGTTCAGTTAAACCTAATTTTTCCTTTAAAAATCCATACGGACTCTTATTCTTTATAAATATTTGGTCATCATATTCTTTGTTACAGATTTCAGCATTTTCCCAACCACCAACATCACAATAACACATTGTAGTTCCTGTTTTCTCTCTTCTTTCCTTCTGTCAGTAGTAAAGTCACATTTGCTGAGCTTCATTCCAAAGGATCAATGTTTACTGTCTCAATAGCCATCGGAGCAATTACAATCAGAGTTCAGCATCTCAATCATTCATGAAAGTAGACGCAAAGCAGTAGTTTGATTCCTCAGCCACTTCCTTACTCCTCATTTATAAATTCATGTTTGCCTTTAAGGAACATACATTTACACTCACTTTCTTTGCCTTTTTATATACATATAGAAACTTCTGACAAGAGACTATTTCTAACAAATTTATCAGTCTCTTGCTTGCATTTAAACAGTATTTTTAATTTCTCCTACCAATAATGTACATAAAATTTGACCATACCGATCAAGGTCTGGAAGTATTCTAGGGATCTGGCAGTATACTAGATTTGATTGGGACCAACGATACATCCCTGGAGCAGACTGTGGAAGCGACCACATACAAAATGAAAATAAAGATGAGAAAATTAAAGAACCCAAAAAGATCAGAACCACTGGATTATCAACAACCATAAAACAATCGAACATAAAATAGAATCTTGAAGGATCTAGCATTCTAAAATCAGAAATTCGAGCAGCTGTAAATAAAACAAAACATAACAGAGCAACTGGTCCAGACAACATTGCTGTTGAAATGATACTGGCCTTAGAAGATTTTAGAATAGAGAAAATAACAGAAATAGCAAATGAAATCTATGATCACGGGGAGATACCTGATGATTTAAGTAAATCAGTGTTAATTACACTTCCAAAGAAAGAGGGAGCAACAGAATGTGAGTTACATCGTACAATAAGCCTGATGAGCTTGGCAAAAAGTGGTAAAAATTCTCAGAGTAATCATGATGAGAGCAAGACGCTGTATAAAACCAGAAATCAGTAAAGAACAATGTAGCTTTGTGGAAAACACTGGAACCAGAAATGCAATTTTCATGCTACGGATGATCTGTGAACGAACCATCCAGGTACAAAAAGACATCTACCTATGTTTCATTGACTATACAAAAGCTTTTGATACTGTCAGACAGCAAGATCTTCTGGAAATGATTCAAGATCTTGACATAGATGGGAAAGATATACGTTTCTTAAGAAACGTATACTGGGACCAGACAGCATCCATCAGAATAGAAGGAGAAGTGAGTGAGTACGTGAATATCATGAGAGGAGTCAGGCAAGGTTGTGTCTTTTCACCAGACTTATCCAACCTGTATAGTGAAAATATCTTGAGAAGTATCAAAGACATCAAAGGATTCACAATTGGAGGCCATAATATAAATAACATCAGATATGCTGATGACATCGTACTAATAGCTGACTCAGAAACAAAACTTCAAGAACTACTCACTGTAGTGGCAGCAGAAAGTAATCACAGAGGCCTCTCAATCAACACCAAGAAGACAGAAAGCATGGTCATCTCCAGAAAGACAAACATCCCACAATGTGTGATCAAGATAGGAAATACAAACATCAAACAAGTCAACAAATTCAAATGTCTTGGCAGCCTAATAACAAGTATTGGCAGGTGCGACACAGATATCAAATACAGAAAGATGAGCACGTACACTAAAAACAGAATACTGCAGTGCTACATTTATTCTATCCTGACTTATGGAAGTGAATGCTGGACCATTCCTCCAGCAATGGAAAAGAGACTAGAAGCAGCTGAATTATGGTTCTACAGGAGAATGTTAAAAATATCATGGACCACACACACATCAAATGAAGTTGTTCTCAGAAGAGCCCAAGCAGTTCGATCACTCATACCAACAATAAGAGAAAGACAACTCAAATTCCTAGGACACATCATGCGGAAAGATGAACTAGAAAAACTCATACTCTCTGGAAAGATTGAGGGGAGTAAACCTAGAGGAAGACCTCGGCTTATGTACATCAAAAGCATAGCCAAGTGGCTACACATCGAGGAAATGGAAGTCATCCAAAAAATGAAAGATAGATGGAAAACCATGGTCACCAAAGTCCGCATCGGATATGGTACCTGGACAGATAGACAGACAATACATCAAACAAGGAAAACAAGTAAGTGGAACCAGCTAACGGTTGTCATTAGGTCAGGGGCCCAAAAACTTATGGATACTTACTTACATTATTCTGGTATTTTGCAAAATCAGACCACGTTGTCCAAGGCTCTTGGCCCCATTCAACGTGGTCTAAGTGTCTGTATTTCGTGCAGCGAACAGAAAAATATTGCTATACAACTGAGTAACTCAAGTGCATTTGAACAATCTCAAATGCTTTGTTTATTTGCCTCTGTGAAACTGACTCCATCCAACGATGCCTAAGTGCTGCCCAGAATTCATTTAGCATTCAAAGAATTTCACTCCAACCAACAATGCGCCATTGTCACAGAGAAGTCCCAGTCAGTGTTTGACTGATAACATCCACAAGAATCTCTAAATCTTATTTTTTCAAAACATTTTGCCAGGTAATTTCTTCCAAATACCATGTCCTATATCACATAGCTGGCCTCCTCAAGATTCTCAGCCTTTGGTTTTATTGGCATTCAAACAGGAAAAAAAAATGCACTCATGTCCTTGATACTACAGGCACTGTACTTAAGAACCAGTGGGCAATTTCTTACTTAAATTCTGACAAGGAAAGATAATCCCTGTGGCTTCAGCCTTCTTAAAGCAAGATGCCAGAAACTGAAAGATGTAAAATATAACAATACTGATCATTTAAACGGCTCTCCTACATAGGTGCTTAACGGCATGAAGAGAGTGCAGCTGGAGGAAAAAGAAAGTGAAATATTAACCTAGGGAACTATCTATAGTAACAAAAAAAGACCTGCATAATATTTTGATATATTAAAGTTGTGGAAAATAAGTTTCCTAAACACAGATTAGATTATATTGAAATATCATATCTCTTTGGCCAAAATATAGAACTTTTAAAGCTTTTTTTCAGTTGTACTTAATGTTTTATTGATACTCTTTCCAAATTGATTAGCTGTACCTATTTTAAAGTATACTGGGTAACATTATTTCTATCTAAAATTGTAACTTGATAGAATAGATTCATTACTGTATATTGTTCATACTGTATTTCTTTTTACTCTTTGACTTACTTACAATGGCAAAAAGTAAAACAACGACATCAATTTGCCAATAATTGATGCTTAAAATAAGGTCTTTAAAACTTTTTAACAGTATCTAACTTATTGGAGGTAAAATTGCAAGAGGAGAAAGTGGGGCTAATATTCATTTTGTTATAAGGCTGCAGCCGTTATCATTTTTGAATACCCACCACCTCTAGAAAGAAAATAAATACAGACAACCTGTTGCATTTTTGATACAATCTAAATAATAAATGGGAGTGGGTAACTGATTGCTTTACTGCAAAACACAGCCTTTGTATTTAGTAAGACAAACGTATTCAAATTATCATTTCCGAAAACTTTATAATGAAATTCACCCAGAACTCTTCACTGGCAATGCAGTACTCACCTCTTTTGATGGCCTGGCTGGTGATGTAAATATAGTCTTCCAATAGGACCACGCAAACATGATAAAAGACAGATGGAACACCACAAGGTATACAACTGAAACAGAAGACAAGAAGTATTTAAAAATTAGCAAAAATATAACATATTCCTATTGGTTATATGCTTTCTCTGGAGCCTAAGCTATACAAGTATACAAAAATGCACAATACATTTGGTACAAAACACCCCTGAGCTTGTTCCACCTTTCAATAAAATGATATTATCCAATGTGGTGCCTCAGCTCCACATTCCTGCCCAATTTCTATCATATTTAAATTCCTTACCTGTTAAGTTCAATCTTGAATAATGACTCACCTTCACAGGGTACAGAATTACAAATATTCACCGTGCTTCGTGAGAAGAAAATTTTCTTCCCTTAAATGAATGACCTTTATTTGAAACCGTACTTACTAATTTAAAATACTCCCTTAGTGTGAGGTGATGGACGTGGATGGAGGTGGATGTTTTCCTGGTGTCATGGATTCTTGATTACCTGACTGGCATATCACAGTACATGTGCTTGCAACACTGTGTGTCCGACAGAGTGATCAGCAGCACTGGGGCTCCACAGGGGACTGTCTTGTCTCCCTTTCACTTCACTGTTTACACCTTGGACTTCAACTACTGCACAGTCTTGTCATCTTCAGAAGTTTTCTGATGACTCTGCCATAGTTGGATGCATCAGCAAGGGAGATGAGGCTGAGTACAGGGCTACAGTAGGAAACTTTGTCACATGGTGTGAGCAGAATTATCTGCAGCTTAATATGAAAAAGACTAAGGAGCTGGTGGTAGACCTGAGGAGAGCTAAGGTACCGGTGACCCCTGTTTCCATCCAGGGGGGTCAGTGTGGACATGGTGGAGGATTACAAATACCTGGGGATTTGAACTGACAATAAACTGGACTGGTCAAAGAACACTGAGGCTGTCTACAAGAAAGGTCAGAGCCGTCTCTATTCCCTGAGGAGACTGAGGTCCTTTAATATCTGCCGGACAATGCTGAGGATGTTCTACGAGTCTGTGGTGGCCAGTGCTATCATGTTTGCTGTTGTGTGCTGGGGCAGCGGGCTGAGGGTAACAGACACCAACAGAATCAACAAACTCATTCGTAAGGCCAGTGATGTTGTAGGGATGGAACTGGACTCTCTGACGGTGGTGTCTGAAAAGAGGATGCTGTCCAAGTTACATGCCATCTTGGACAATGTCTCCCATCCACTACCAAATGTACTGGTTGGGCACAGGAGTACATTCAGCCAGAGACTCATTCCATCAAGATGCAACACAGAGTGTCATAGGAAGTCATTCCTGCCTGTGGCCATCAAACCTTACAACTCTTCCCTTGGAGGGTCAGACACTCTGAGCCAATAGGCTGGTCCTGGACTTATTTCCTGGCATAATTTACATATTACTATTTAACTATTTATGGTTTTATTACTATTTAATTATTTATGGTGCAACTGTAATGAAAACCAATTTCCCCCAGGATCAATAAAGTATGTCTATGACTATGACAACCTCTCAGCCTGTGCTGCCTGGTAACCCTCAGAATCTCTTACTAACTCTTCCTTCAGTTAGTCCTGACGAAGGGTCTCGGCCTGAAACGTCAACTGTACCTCTTCCTAGAGATGCTGCCTGGCCTGCTGCATTCACCAGCAACTTTGATGTGTGTTGCTTCAATTTCCAGCATCTGCAGAATTCCTGTTGTTTGCCTCAGAATCTTACATGTTTTGATAAGTTTCCCACTCATTCTTCCAAACTCCAATAAATAAAGACCTAATCTATACTATTGTTCCACATAAGTTAATGAGCTTGTCTTGGGAATCCAGAGTGAATTGCCTCCAATGCAATTACACTCCCTTTTAAAAACAGGTTATAATTATACACGGTGCTCATGTGGTCCAACTAACCCTCTATACAGTTACTTAATTATCTTTAAATTGTAAGAAAATGAGAAGCCTTGGTGTTCAGAGGACCCGAGTGTCCTTGGACATGAATCACTGAATGCTACTCTGTACACAGTGTGGAAAGTAAAGCTTAAATTTGCTTTTATCATAAGAAGATTAAAGCAAAAGAGTAGTCTTATAGCAATTATACTGGGCTCTGGTGAGTGTGTAGTTGTAAGAATGTGTACAGATCTGATATCCCCACACAAGGAAGAAGATAGTTGTAATAGACGTAATATCCATGGTCAACTCTGACCATGAGGCCTCAAAGGAACTGGAGAGGCCAGAATTCTAAAACAAAATTCTCCCAATGTTTGAGACAGTTGGTGGAATACCAAGGCTCCCTCTCCATGGGGTGTCCAGAACCCTAAAATATTCAGCACAGACTCAAGAAAAAATTTTTTAGTTAAAGGTTAGTGATGCACTGGAATTCCCAGCCATTGTGTATAGAAACATAGAAAATAGGTGCAGGAGTAGGCCATTCGGCCCTTTGAGCCTGCACCGCCATTATGATCATGGCTGATCATCCAACTCAGAACCCTGTACCTGCCTTCCCTCCATACCCCCGATCCCTTTAGCCACAAGGGCCATATCTAACTCCCTCTTAAATATAGCCAATGAACTGGCCTCAACTGTTTCCTGTGGCAGAGAATTCCACAGATTCACCATTCTCTGTGTGAAGAAGTTTTTTCTCATCTTGGTCCTTAAAGGCTTCCCCTTTATCCTTAACTGTGACCCCTCGTTCTGGACTTCCCCAACATCGGGAACAATCTTCCTGCATCTAGCTTGTCCAATCCCTTTAGAATTTTATACGTTTCAATAAGATTCCCCCTCAATCTTCTAAATTTCAGCAAGTTATATTTACGAACAAAGTCAACACAGATTTTTAGGTCATAAGGGAATCTAAGCCAGTGCAGATCGCAGCAAGTTAAAAGATGAGGCAGGATCTTATACCTCACCAGTTGGCGAAACAGGCACAAAGAGTCGATTACTGCTTTAATTATTTATCAAGTGTTTAATATTCAATTTCCCTTTATATTGTCAATAGAAAAACACTCCCTATTCCACCAAGCGCTTAAACAATTTTCTTTCCTTTCTACCACCTTCACCAAATTATACCCAAACTAGGAAAAAATTGAAGGAACTGCAAGCATTGTCAGAAAGAGTTCTTTTTCTGTAGTAGATTCTGTCAAAAAACTGGAGTGAGACAGAAGCAATGGTAGATTGAAGTAGCTAACCTAAAGAGAAAACACAGTAGTTGAAGGTGATGTCATTCTGCCGGTGAGTACAAAAATACGCACAAGAGGGTCAGAACTGGAGAGCAAAATAATGTGAAGGGGGGCATATGGTTAGAGAAATTTATAAAAATAGCAAAGCAAGACCATGAAGGTATGGGAAGAAATGCCTGTGCTTTAATTATATATGAATAAGAATTAAACCAATTGAATGGATAACAAGAAGACTCGAAATTAGAGAATCACTGAAGGAGAACTGTGCACAATGCTTCACAGAAGTCAAGAATGGATAACAACCCATATGGTCAGCTGATACAAGAATATGATTATATAATTTTCTTTGATGTTTATATATTGAAGTCTAGAATAGAAAAAAGGTCTAATACTAAAGTGGAGGTAGTTAGACCCAGAAGTGATAGTATTTGGGGTTGATGGAGGTTAGAGGAAGTGATACAAAGGAAAACCCAGATCAGAATTAGTGTTTTTTAAAAGATTAGAATAATGACATAGGTTTAACAGAAATATTTGTCTAAGACTAAATATCATTTCATGCCGGAACCATTAAATGCATGTAATTCAACAATTAAGCTGGACATACCAAATTTGGTGATAAAGAAAGAACCTGTGTACATTGTATCTCAAACACAAAGATGATTGGAGGGCAAACATCTTAGGATGTAATTGATTTTGAAAACATTTGCCCAGAGTTATCCATGCCTTTCATGAATATTTTGGATTAAAAAGTGGTTTTGACAGATGGAATAACATATGAAGTTCATTGACATGGCCCAACTACTTTAAGAAATGAGATTGGTTGTGGTGTCAGTGTCTCATTGATGACTTACATTAACCCAATGATTACTAGCTACAATCACAAAACATAATTTACCCTTCTTCATCTCATGAGAATTTTTCACAGCTATTAACAAGCTTAATGTAATGTATGAAAATGCACCATATGTGGATCAAGAGCTTTTGCTTTTGACCTGTATAATTATCTATAAAACATGCTAAAATTTTACCTAAATTTTTCAAAATGTTGCATCCAGCATCAAAGTGTTTTCCTATCTTCCCAACTCATATTTCTAGACTGATATCATGGTGATATATGTCAAAGTAAACACAAAAAAAATCAACATTGAAAGAGTTGAATTTAAACATGGGCACATCAGAGCACTACAGCTTTGGGAGACTAGAGAAAATACAGTAATCCCCATGGGCTAAATGGTGCTGGCGTTTTCAAGGAATCTGCTAGGATTCAGCTGCTCCTAGGTTAGCATGTGTCAGGTTTGTGTAAACCTACCATAAGTCTAAGATTACTGAGTGACAGATGCCAGAGCATCTGCTACAGTGCTCCACGACTATACTGAACAGGCTAGGAAATTTGTCTTTCCTATCCTAAGCGTGTAAGCATTGAGTGTAAGCGTTCAAATGAGTGGAGATTCTCTTTCTGGCAAATAGGAGGAAAAAGATAAGTTATTTATTTTTTTCAGTTATTCAATTTTAAATTAGAAAGTATTTTAATGCACTACTTTAAAAAAAATAAAGGATTAATTAGTGATTTTAATTGTTCTCAAAGATGTATTAATATCAAGATATTAAAATAAGCCAAAAAAAGTCTCAACAGCTTTGACAAAGAAAAGATTCTAGCACCAGTCTTGTCTTCTGCCAGAACGTCCCAGGAACTTATAGTACGTTGTCTAATTTCTATTTGCCACTAAGGCCTCACTAAACACCATCCTACTACCTTTGCAGTGTGTTGGGTACAAAGCTGGGCAGGCAATTAAACACCTCAAAATCACTTGAGCCAGAAGCTTTCTTCAGGGTTTTCTTTTATTTCAAAAAAAACAATGAAATCAACAAAAACATATTTTCTTCAGGGTTTTTAATGAGAAAACTTTGTGAAACGTATTAAGTAAATTAAGTAAGCTTAAGACTTGCAGATACCGCTGTTTCAAGGACTAATAAAGAGCGGGTGGAGATGGATGTCTTTCTACTTAATGTGCTTCAAATTGAAATCCAAATTAACCTGCACAGGAAGTGATTTAAAAGGCAGTGCCTCTAGAGGTAGAACGTGTCGTGCCCGACATTCACGATGTCAAACTTAACTACTGAAATTAAATGTCAAATGATTATTTCATTATGTCTTTGGCAAAAGAAGGACTGTCTCAGAGACTGGTCTTGAAAACAGTCTTAATACAATCTTTAAAGTTCAAAGTAAATTTATTATCAAGTACGTATGTGTCATCATATACCACCCTGAAATTCATTTTCTTGTGGGTATCTCAATAAATCTAATAACCATAATACAATCAATGAAGGACCACACACAACAGGGCAGATAACCAGCGTGCAAAAGACAACAAACTGTGCGCATACAAATAGAAAAAAAAATCAGAATCACTTTTAAAACCAATTTGTTACCTTTGCGGCAGTAGTACAATACAATACACAATAGAGGAAAAAGACATTTTATATATTAGATTAGATTATGAGGACACGCAATCCTCTTTTATTGTCATTTAGTAATGCATGCATTAAGAAATGATACAATGTTCCTCCAGAAAGATATCACAGCAACACAAGACAAACCAAGACTAAAAAAATTGACAAAAACCATATAATTATAACATATAGTTACAACAGTGCAAAGGTAATACCATAGAAGGAAGAGAAACTCTCTCCCTGCCATGAGATTCCAGCGCCGCAAACTTGCCAATGCAGCATCCTGGAAGCACCCGACCACAGCCGACTCTTGAGTCTGTCTGAAAACTTCGCGCCTCCGACCAGCCCTCTGAAACCGAGCACCGAGCACCATCTCTGCCAAGTGCTTCGACCCCGGCCCCAGCAACAGGCAATAGGCAAAGCCAAGGATTTGGGGCCTTCCCTTCCGGAGATTCTCGATCACACAGTGGCAGCGGCAGCGAAGCAGGCATTTCAGAAGTTTCTCCAGATGTTCCTCTGAGCTTCTCACATCTGTCTCCATCAAATCAGGATTGTGCACGGCATCCTACTTCACAAATACCACATCATTTCGAAGATGATGTCATATCATCTTCTCCTCCTCCTATATAATTGAATAGTTAAATTAAATAAGTAGTGCAAAAAATTGAAATAAAAAAGTAGTGAGATTGTGTTTACGGGTTCAATGTCCATTTAGAAATTGGATGGCAGAGGAGAAAAAGCCGTTCCTGAATCATTGAGTGCATGCCTTCAGGCTTCTGTACCTCCTACCTGATTGTAGCAATGAGAGGAGAGCATGTCCTGGGTGATGGACGCCACCTTTTTGAGGCACCGCTCCTTGAAGAGGTCCTGGATACTATGGAGGACAGTGCCCATGATGGAGCTGACTAATTTTACAACTCTTTGCAGCTTACTTTGATCCTGTGCAGTAACTCCTCCATATCAGACGGTGATGAAACCAGTAAGAATGCTCTACATGGTACATCTGTAGAAATTTGCAAGTGCATTTGGTGACATACCTCAAACTCCTAATGAAACATAGCTGCTGTTGTGCCTTCTTTAGAGCTGCATCAATAAGTTGCATCCTGGTCAGGCACCTAGGAAGTTGAAATTGCTCACTTCTGATCCCTCTATGAGGATTCGTTTGTGTTCCCTTGTCTTACCCTTTCTGAAGTCCACAATCAGCTCTTTGATCTTGTTACTGTTAGTTACAAGGTTGTTGCTGTGGCACCACTCATTTAACTGGTATATCTCACTCCTGTACGCCTTTTCATCACCATCTGAAATTCTGCCAATAATGGTTGTGTCATTAGCAAATTTATAGATGGTATTTGAAGTATGCCTAGCAACACAGTCTTGGGTGTAGAGAGAACAGAGCAGTGGGCTAAGCACACATTCCTGTGGAACGCCAGTGTTAATTATTGGCAAGGTGCAAATGTTATTTCAAATCCGCACAAATTGTGGTCTGCTGGTTAGGAAGTTGAGGATCCAGGTGCACAGAAAGGTACATAGACCTAGGTTCTGTAGCTTTTTGATCAGTACTATAGGAATGATGGTGTTAAATGCTGAGCTATAAACAATAAACAGCAACCTGACATAGGTATTGCCATTGTCCAGGTCATTCAAAGCTGCACGGAGAGCCATTGAGATCACATCTGCCGTAGACCTATTGTGGTGATGACCAAATTGCAGTGCGCCCAGGTCCTTCCTGACACGGGTGTTGACTCTAGCCATGACCAACCTCCGAAAGCATTTCAACACCATAGATATGAATCCTACTGGACAATAGTCATTGAAGTAACTCAAGCTGCTCTTCTTGGGCACTGGTATAATTGTTGTTCTTTTGAAGTAGGTGGGAACTTCTATAGCAGTGAGAGATTGAAAATTTCTTTGAATATCCCTGCCAATTAGTTTGGACAAGTTTTCAGAGCCTTACTCGATACTATATCTGGCACTGCTGCCCTGCAAGGGTTCATGTGCACATGCGCCGGTCGTGCATGCAGCCTGTTACAGCCATTCCGACCAGTATTCTTACTTTTTTAACTTACATTATTTGTTGTATTTTTTTTCCCTCGGTAACACGTTGAAGCTGCACCCTCTCTAACATGCTGGTAGGGAGAGTTTTATTTGGGTTTTTAGTGCTGGAAATAGTTACATTACGACACATCTCATTAGCGGGGCAGAAGCATGGTCGCATTGTTTATTCCAGGGACCAGATGATTGAGCTTATGCCGGCCGGTTTAGCGAGCAGAGTGGCGGACACCCCGGCTGAAATCTGGAGGAAAACACACAGAGGATGCAGAGGGGGATCACAAAGTCGAGGAAAGAGGACCGGGTCGAGACAACAGAGACTTATGGAGAAGAGGAGTTCGGTGGGTAATAAAATGGACGAGTTCACGGCGTTAGCCAGGCGTCAGAGAACATTTCGGGAGTGCAGTGTTATGTGCTTTACTGGAACGGGGCTACACGAGGACATATCCGATCAAAACTTTTCCATGGATGGCTGCCAGAACATTCGGGCTGACCGGAAGTGCACTGAGAGCGGTAAGCGTAATGGAGTTGGGTGCTTACTGTTCTGGATAACAACGGATGGTGCAATCCGGGTCATATTACGATTGAGGAACGTGTTTGTAGACCGGATATTGCACTTTTTGCTGTTGGACTCTGGCCATATTCCACCGAGATACAACACTGGGCGTCATGGGAGGTTGTTCTCGCCTGTGGCCATCGAACTTTGCAACTCCTCCCGTGGAGGGTCAGACACCCTGAGCCAATAGGCTGGTCCTGGACTTACTTTCATCTGGTATAGTTTGCAGTTTGTTATTTGATTGTTGGGGGTTTTTGTATTGCTATATTTATGCTCTATTCTTGGTTGGTGCGGCTGTAACAAAGCCCAATTTCCCTCGGGATCAATAAAGTATATCTATCTATCTAACCATCCTCTTGAAAGACAGCATGATGTCAGCCTCTGAGACAGCGATCACAGGGTCATCAGATGCTGCAGAAATCCTCACAGCTGTGGTTTTATTCTCCTTTTCAAAGCAATTATGAAAGGCATTGAGCTCATCTGGTAGTGAAGTATTGCTGCCATTCATGATGGTGGGTTTTGCTTTGTAGGAAGCTATGGCCTGCAAACCCTGCCAGAGTTGATGTGCATCTGATGTCGCCTCTAACCTCTACTGGATTTGTTTCTTGGCTCTTGAGATAGCTCTCTGCAAGTCATATCTGGTTTTCTTATACAGACTTGGATCACCAGACTTGAATGCCACAGATCGAGCCCTCAGCAGACTTCCTGGTTCATCCACGGCTTTTGGCAGTAATGTACAGTAAGTTTTGTAGGCACACACTCTTCCACATCGGTTTTAATGAAGTCAGTGACAACTGTAACATATTGATCCAGGCTTGAAGATGACTCCCTGAACAGTCCAGTCCACTGATTCAAAGCAGTTCTGTAAGCGCTCCTGTGCCTCCCTGGTTCATTCTTGGTCCTCTCTGCCTATAGTTGAGGTATAGCCAAGTGATCAGATTTACCAAAATGCAGTCTGGGCATGGAATGTTAGGCATTCCTTATCAAGGTAAAACAGTGATTTACTGTGACCTCAGGTGCTACAGGCTGTATGTTGATGGTAGTTGGGCAGAATTTCCTCAAACAAGCCTGGTTGAAGAACCTGATCATGATTTGAAATGTGTCTGGATGGACTATTTCTTGTTTCGAGACTAAAAAGACATGTTCTGGAATATCAGAAATTACTAAAAGCAGAGCCGATGGATTTGTTGGGGGTCAATAGGAGGAGAGGTCTGCTTACTCTTGCCAGCTCTCACTGACTACAACCATTATCCCAACAACAGAGATGTAATCCCAACTCCTGAAGCTGCACATCTTAAGGACATGCAGCTGCAAAAAAGTTTGTGAACCCTTTGCAATTACCTGGTTTTCTGCATTCATTACTCATAAAATGAGGTCTGAACTTCATCTAAGTCACAATAATAGACAAACACAATCTGCCAAAACTAAAGGCACACAAACAATATCAAAGTTGCTGGTGAACGCAGCAGGCCAAACATTCACCAGCAACTTTGATGTATGTTGCTTGAATTTCCAGCATCTGCAGAATTCCTGTTGTTTGCACACAAACAATTATACTTTTCATGTCTTTAGTGAACACATTGTTCAATCATTTATAGCCCAGGCTGGAAAAAGTAAGTGAACCATAGTATTTAGTAACTGGTAGCACCTCCTTTGGTAGCAATAACCTCCATCAAACGTTTCCTGTAGCTGCTGATCGGAATTGCACAATGGCAAGGAGGTATTTAGACCATTCCTCCATACAAACCAGTTTCAGTTCATCAATATTTCTTGGATACCTCGCATGAACATCCCTCTTCAGGTCATGCCACAACATCTCAATTGGGTCAAGGTCTGGACTCTGACTTAGTCATTTTAAAACACAAATTTTCTTCTCTCTCAACTATTCTGTTGTTGATTTACTCTTGTGTTTTGAATCATTGTTTTGTTGTATCATCCAACTACTATTAAGCCTCAGGTGACAGACTGCTACCCTGACATTCTCCTGTAAAATTTCTTGACAGAATTTTGAATTCATTGTCCCCTCAATAATTGCAAGCTGTCCATGCCCTGAGGCAGTAAAAAGCCCCAAGCCATGATGCCCCTTCCACCAAGTTTCACAGTTGGGATGAGGTTTTGATGTCGATGTGCAAACATAGTGGTGTGCATTTCTGCCAAAAAGTTCAACTTTTGTCTCATCTGTCCACAAAACATTATCCCAGAGGTGTTGTGGAACATCCAAATGGTCTTTTGCAAACTTGAGACTTTCACCAAAGTTTTTATTTCGAGAGCAGTGGTTTCCTTCATGGTGTCCTTCTATGAACACCATTCTAGTTCTTATAGTGGGCACATGAAGACAGACTTTAGCAAGTATACACACAAAATGCTGGAGGCACTCAGTAGGCTAGGCAGCATCTATGGAAAAAGTACAGTCGACATTTCAGGCTGAAACCCTTTGGGTTCTAAAGATTTCTACTGGTCTTTTGCTGTTACCCTTGGGGTTCCATTTTACCTCTTTCAGCATTGCACAATGCACTCTTGGTGTGATCTTCACAGACACCCACTCCTCAGAAAAGTAGCAACAGCACTGAATTTCCTCCACTTATAGACAATTTCTCTTACTGTGGACTGATGAACACTCAGGTATTTAGAAATGCTTTTGTATCCTTTTTCAGCTCTACGTATCTCTACAATTCTTCTTCTAAGGTCCTCTGAAAGTTGTTTTGTTCAAGGCATGGTGCACATAAACAGATCTTTCCTATGTCAGTAACCTGACTTTATCTTTATTTATAGGGCAGGGCACCTTTGCAACCCATACCTCCAATCACATCTAATTGATTGGAACACTCGACTCTAAATAGCTTTTATAGAAGACATTACCCTAGAGGTTCACATACTTTTATGAACCTAGACTGTGATTGTTTAAATGGTGTGCTCAGTATTGACGAGAAGTAATACAATTGTTTGTGTGTTATTAATTTATGCAGATTGTTTTTTTGTCACTTATTATAACTTAAAGATCAGATCACATTTTATGAGTAATTAATGCAAAAAAGCAGGTAATTGCAAAGGGTTCACAAAGTTTTTCTTGCAACTGTAGCTTACAAGATCCCCCCACTTTTCCGACATTCTCCTGTGACTTGGCAGAGATATCAAGCAACACACATCAAAGTTGCTGGTGAACGCAGCAGGCCAAGCAGCATCTATAGGAAGAGGCGCAGTCGACGTTTCAGGCCGAGACCCTTCGTCAGGACTAACTGAAGGAAGAGTGAGTAAGGGATTTGAAAGCTGGAGGGGGAGGGGGAGATGCAAAATGATAGGAGAAGACAGGAGGGGGAGGGATAGAGCCGAGAGCTGGACAGGTGATAGGCAAAAGGGGATACGAGAGGATCATGGGACAGGAGGTCCGGGAAGAAAGACGGGGGGGGGGGTGACCCAGAGGATGGGCAAGAGGTATATTCAGAGGGACAGAGGGAGAAAAAGGAGAGTGAGAGAAAGAATGTGTGCATAGAAATGAGTAACAGATGGGGTACGAGGGGGAGGTGGGGCCTAGCGGAAGTTAGAGAAGTCAATGTTCATGCCATCAGGTTGGAGGCTACCCAGACGGAATATAAGGTGTTGTTCCTCCAACCTGAGTGTGGCTTCATCTTTACAGTAGAGGAGGCCGTGGATAGACATGTCAGAATGGGAATGGGATGTGGAATTAAAATGTGTGGCCACTGGGAGATCCTGCTTTCTCTGGCGGACAGAGCGTAGATGTTCAGCAAAGCGGTCTCCCAGTCTGCGTCGGGTCTCACCAATATATAAAAGGCCACATCGGGAGCACCGGACGCAGTATATCACCCCAGTCGACTCACAGGTGAAGTGATGCCTCACCTGGAAGGACTGTTTGGGGCCCTGAATGGTGGTAAGGGAGGAAGTGTTTGTTGTTGGCAGAGATATCATCTGTGCACATAAGATGCATGCAGAGAAAGTCCAGCACACCACAAAGCAGGAACCTCTTACAAACCTAAGTCACTATAGTGAACTCTGTCCCTTTCTTGACGTATTTAGAGCACACAATGCACTTCAGAGGCTCCTCACCCAATCATCATTCTGGGTGAGTTCCATCTCACAGGTCTGCTCATCAGACTTTACCATGAGTAAGTATGTCATCAAGGACTACATTTTCGAAGCGAGAACAGTTAAAGACCGCGTAGTGAGACTGTTTCAAGACTAGTCTATTCTTTTGCAAAAGACAATGAAATGATCAAGCAACACACATCAAAGTTGCTGGTGAACGCAGCAGGCCAGGCAGCATCTCTAGGAAGAGGTACAGTCGACGTTTCAGGCTGAGACCCTTCGTCAGGACTAACTGAAGGAAGAGCAAGTAAGAGATTTGGAAGTGGGAGAGGGAGGGAGAGATCCAAAATGATAGGAGAAGACAGGAGGGGGAGGGATGGAGCCAAGAGCTGGACAGGTGATTGGCAAAAGGGATATGAGAGAATCATGGGACAGGAGGCCCAGGGAGAAGGAAAAGGGGGAGGGGGGAAACCCAGAGGATGGGCAGGGGGTATAGTGAGAGGGACAGAGGGAGAAAAAGGAGAGAGAGAGAAAGAATGTGTGTATATAAATAAATAACGGATGGGGTATGAGGAAGAGGTGGGGCATTAGCGGAAGTTAGAGAAATCAATGTTCATGCCATCAGGTTGGAGGCTACCCAGACGGAATATAAGGTGTTGTTCCTCCAACCTGAGTGTGGTTTCATCTTTACAGTAGAGGAGGCTGTGGATAGACATATCAGAATGGGAATGGGATGTGGAATTAAAATGCGTGGCCACTGGGAGATCCTGCTTTCTCTGGCTGACAGAGCGTAGGTGTTCAGCAAAACGATCTCTCAGTCTGCGTCGGGTCTCGCCAATATATAGAAGGCCACATCGGGAGGACCGGACACAGTATATCACCCCAGCTGACTCACAGGTGAAGTGTTGCCTCACCTGGAAGGACTGTCTGGGGCCCTGAATGGTGGTAAGGGAGGAAGTGTAAAGGTATGTGTAGCACTTGTTCCGCTTACAAGAATAAGTGCTAGGAGGGAGATCAGTGGGGATGGATGGGGGGGAATGAATGGACAAGGGAGTCGCGTAGGGAGCGATCCCCGCGGAAAGCAGAGAGAGGGGAGGAGGGAAAGATGTGCTTAGTGGTGGGATCCCGTTGGAGGTGGCGGAAGTTACGGAGAATAATATGTTGGACCCAGAGGCTGATGGGGTGGTAGGTGAGGACCAGGGGAACCCTATTCCCAGTGGGGTGGCGGGAGGATGGAGTGAGGGCAGATGTGCGTGAAATGGGGGAGATGCGTTTGAGAGCAGAGTTGATGGTGGAGGAAGGGAAGCCCCTTTCTTTAAAAAAGGAGGACATCTCTCTCGTCCTGTAATGAAAAGCCTCTTCCTGAGAGCACATGCAGCGGAGACGGAGGAACTGCGGGAAGGGGATGGCATTTTTGCAAGAGATAGGGTGAGAAGAGGAATAGTTCAGATAGCTGTGAGAGTCAGTAGGCTTATAGTAGACATCAGTGGATAAGCTGTCTCCGGAGATAGAGACAGAAAGATCTAGAAAGGGGAGGGAGGTGTTGGAAATGGACCAGGTAAACTTGAGGGTAGAGTGAAAGATGGAGGCAAAGTTAATGAAGTCAACAAGCTCAGCATGTGTGCAGGAAGCAGCGCCAATGCAGTCGTCGATGTAGCGAAGGCAAAGTGGGGGACAGATACCAGAATAGGTTTGGAACATAGATTGTTCCACAAAGCCAACAAAAAGGCAGGCATAGCTAGGACACGTACGGGTGCCCATAGCTACACCTTCAGTTTGGAGGAAGTGGGAGGAGCCAAAGGAGAAATTATTAAGAGTAAGGACTAACTCCGCTAGACGGAGCAGAGTGGTGGTAGAGGGAAACTGATTAGGTCTGGAATCCAAAAAGAAACGACTTCCCAGTGGCCACACATTTTAATTCCACATCCCATTCTGATATGTCTATCCACAGCCTCCTCTACTGTAAAGATGAAACCACACTCAGGTTGGAGGAACAACACCTTATATTCTGTCTGGGTAGCATCGAACCTGATGGCATGAACATTGACTTCTCAAACTTCCGCTAATGCCCACCTCCCCCTCGTACCCCATCCATTATTTATTTATATATACACATTCTTTCTCTCTCTCTCTTTTTCTCCCTCTGTCCCTCTGATTATACCCCTTGCCCATCCTCTGGGGTTTCCCCCCTCTCCCTTTTCCTTCTCCCTGGGCCTCCTGTCCCATGATTCTCTCATATCCCTTTTGCCAATCACCTGTCCAGCTCTTGGCTCCATCCCTACCCTTCCTGTCTTCTCCTATCATTTTGGATCTCCCCCTCCCCCTCCCACTTTCAAATCTCTTACTAGCTCTTCCTTCAGTTAGTCCTGACGAAGGGTCTCGGCCCGAAACGTCGACTGTACCTCTTCCTAGAGATGCTGCCCGGCCTGCTGCGTTCACCAGCAACTCTGATGTGTGTTGCTTGAATTTCCAGCATCTGCAGAATTCCTCATGAAATGATTATTTGACTTTTAGTTTCAGTAGTTAAGTTTGACATTATGAAGGCCAGGCTGGGAATGGTCTCTCTCTAAAGGTGCTGTTTATTGTGGATAAACATCACTTCCCATTTATAAGCTGTTTTTTCACATCATTTCCTGCACAGATTAATTTGGATTTCAACTTTAAGTACACATGGTAGAAAGACACCCATCTCCACCCACTCTTTATTTGTCCTTGAAATAGCAATATCTGTGAGTCTGAGGTTTTCTTTAGTGGATGTACTTTGAAGGAAGTGTTATGTTTATCATTCATCTTTATTAAGCTAATGAATTCACTCAATTCCACTGCATAGCTATAGAATGTTGTATGTGTGTATTACCTTGTTAATGCTGATTGTGAGAATAATATTAGCATATTCAGACAAGTAATGGTTCTGTATTGAATCTAACACATGTTTTACTTAACTTTCTGCAGGTTCACAAAGCTTGTCATTAAAAACCCTGAAGAAAGCTTCTGGCTTGGGTGATTTTTGAGAAGGTTTAATGCCCTGTGAAGACAGCAGAGTGAAAAAAAATTGCTGTTTCAAGGGCAAACAAAGAGTGGATGGAGATGGATGTCTTTTCACAATGTCCTTCAAGTTGAAGTCCGAATAATTTGTGCAAAACATTATGTTAAAAAACAAAACAGCTTACGAATAGGATGTGATGTTTGTACAAAACAAACAGTACCTCGAGACAAAATAATCCCTCTCAACTCCATTCTTGTCTTCTCCCCGTGATTTTTGACACCTTGTCTAATCAAGAACCTATCAATTTTTGTTTTAAATATACTCATTGAATTGGACTCCACAGCCATTCATGGCCATGAACTGCACAGATTTACCACCCTCCAACCAAAAAAATTCGTCCTCATCTCTGTGGATATCACTCCATTCTGAGAGTACGCCCTCTGCTCCCAGACTCATCCACTACAGAAAACATCCCCTGCACATCCTCTCTACCTAGGCCTTTCAATAGTCGATAGATTTCAATGAGATCTGCCCTCATTCTTCTAAGCTCCAGCGAGTACAGGCCCAGAGCCAAACGCACCTATACATTATTTCATTCATTCCAGAATCATTCCTGTAAATCTCCTCTAGATTCTCTCCAATGCCAGCACATCTTTTCTTAAATAAGGGCCCCAAAACTACTCACAATACTCCATGTGCGGTCTGACCAATGCTTTATAAGGCCTCAGCATCACATCCTTGCTCTTGTATTCTAGTCCTCTTGAAATGAATATGAGCATTACATTTGACTTCCTTACCACTGACTCAACCTGCAAGTTAACCTGCACAAGGAGTCCCGAGTCTCTTTGCACCTCTGATTTTTAAATTTTCTCATTTACAAAATAGTCTACACCTTTATTCCTTTCACCAAAGTGCATGACCATTCACTTCTCTACACCATATTTCATCTGCTACTTCTTTGCCTATTCTCCCATTCTGCCATAGTCCTGCTGCAGACTGTTTCCTCAACACTATCTGCTTCTCCACCTATTTTCAAATTGTCCACAAAGCCATCAATTCCATTATCATTGACATATAATGTGAAAAGAAGTGGTCCCAACACCAACTCCCGTGCAACATCTCTCGTCATCGGCAGCCAACCAGAAAAGGCCTCTTTTTTTCCCATTGCGCCCTGCCAGTCAGTCAATCTTCCATCCATGCTAGTATCTTTCCTGTAATACCATCGGCTCTTAAGGGGGAGGAGAAGATGGCGGCGTGACGCAGCGCGCGCAGCCTCTCCGGTGAATGATATCTGTATTCTTGCTATTGAGGGAGTACAGCGTAGGTTCACAAGGTTAATTCCCGGGATGGTGGGACTGTCATATGTCGAAAGACTGGAGTGACTGGGCTTGTATACTCTGGAATTTAGAAGGCTGAGAGGGGATCTTATTGAAACATATAAGATTATTAAGGGATTGGACACGCTGGAGGCAGGAAGCATGTTCCCGCTGATGGGTGAGTCCAAAACCAGAAGCCACAATTTAAGAATAAGGGGGTAGGCCATTTAGAACGTAGTTGAGGAAAAACTTTTTCACCCAGAGAGTGGTGGATATATGGAATGCTCTGCCCCAGAAGGCTGTGGAGGCCAAGTCTCTGGATGCTTACAAGAAAGAGATGGATAGAGCTCTTAAAGATAGCGGAATCAAAGGTTAAGGGGATAAGGCAGGAACTGGATACTGATTGTAGATGATCAGCCATGATCACAGTGAATGGCGGTGCTGGCTCGAAGGGCCGAATGGCCTACTCCTGCACCTATTGTCTATTGTATTTGTTAAGATGGAGACAGACGTGAGAAGCACAGAGGAACATCTGGAGAAAATTCTGAAATGCCGGCTTCACTGCCGCTGCTACTGGGCGATTGAGAATCTCCGGAGGGGAAAGCCCCAAATCCTCGGCTTTGCCTATTGCTTGGTGGCTGGGGCCGGGGTCAAAGCGCTCGACAGAGATGGTGCTCAGTGTCAGAGGACTGGTCAGAGGCTCGAAGTTTTCCCACGGACTCAAGAGTCGGCTGTGGTCGGGTGCTTCCAGGGTGCTGCATCGGCAAGTTTGCGGTGCTGGAGGTTCATGGCTGGGAGAGTTTTCTTCCTTCTACCGTCTGCATGAGATGATGGGACTTTCGAGAGACTTTGAGACTTTTTTTTTTACTGTGCCCATGGTCTGTTATCAAATTACGGTATTGCTTTGCACTGTTGTAACTACATGTTATAATTATGCAGTTTTTCAGTCTTGGTCTGTCTTGTGTTTCTGTGATATCATACTGGAGGAACACTGTATCATTTCTTAATGCATGCATTACTAAATGACAATAAAAGAGGACTGCATGTCCTCATAATCTACCTTGTTAAGCTGCTTCATGTGTGGCACCTTGTCAAAGGCCTTCTGTCTAGGTAAACAAAGTCCACTGACTCTCCTTTGCCTGTTATTTCTTCGAAGAATTCCAACAGATTTGGCAGACAAGATTTCCCCTTAAGGAAACCATGCTGACTTTGGCATATTTTATCATGTGACTTCAAGTACTTCAAAACCTCATCCCTAACAATGGACTCTAACATCTTCCCAACCAGTGAAGGCAGGCTAACTGGCCTATAATATAATTTCTTCTGCCTCCCTCCCTTCTTAAAGAATGGAGTGACATTTGGAATTTTCCAGTCCTCTGGAACTAGTCCACCAGAATCTAGCGATTCTTGAAAGATCATTACTAATGCCTCCACAATCTCTTCAGCTACTTCTTTCAGAACCCTGGGGTGTAGTCCATCTGGTCCAGGTGACATCTACTTTCAGATCTTTCAGCTTTCCAAGCACCTTCTCCTTAGTAACAACAACTACACTCACTTCTGCCCCGACACTCTCCAATTTCTGGCGGACTGTTAGTATCTTCTACAGTGAAGACTGATTCAATTTAATATTAAATTACAGTATTAAGTTCATTGGCCATTTCTCTGTTCCCCATTACTACCTCTACAGTGTCATTTTCAATTGTTCAATATCCACTCTCACCTCTCTTTTACTCTTTATATAGGAATTGATGAAGGAGTTGGGATTGTTAGCTGCTAATTACTGTTTGCAGCGTACGAATATATCAGGCTGCTTCCCGACTTTGGAATTAATCTAACCTCGGAATGTTTCCAGATGTCAGCAAGGATGATTCTTCAGGGTTGATTGAACTGGGTGGGTGTGCCTTTGCCATATCCGGTTCACTTCTATTTTGCTTAGGAAATATTTGTTACAACTTTGCAGTTTGCTAGATGATTTCAGAGATAAGAGGCAACAATATTGCTATGGTCTCAGACACACACTAGCCAGAAATACCAGGTTTCCTTCCTTAAAACAGTTATTGTTGAAAGGTAGCTAGACAGCTGGATCACCAATGCTATATGTTTATAATAAACGTAATCACTTTCTACAATCGAATAGATTTAATTAAAATAAAATCCAAAGCACACATTTCAATTGTTGGAATTTATATTATAGCTTAAGGTTATTAATTCCAGTCTTCTAGATTAGTCTAAAATATATAAAAACACAACCTTGCTTTCTTTCCATCTGAAACAAGTCATAGATTCTATAGTTTTAATCACAATTTCTCATTAATTCTTCCTCAGGTTTACATATACATGCAGCAACAAAGCTATCCCTATAAGTAATATGAAATACAAATACTGGATAAGTTAAATAAATGGGATATAACCACTTAAAAATAATTGATTCTGATGGAAAGGAAGAAACATGAATGGAAATACTCCTTGTGTTTCAGTTTTTTGACAGCTGTACAGCTTTGATATGGGAATTAACTTCCATTTGCAGTTTAAGTAATGTAAATAGATTTAGTTGGTACATTACAAAACTGACAAAGAAAAACATAGCAATAATTATGTTGAATTTTGTAGAAACACTAAAGATCAGTGGTCTAAATATTAATACCCTAAGAAATAATCAACGACTTCCAAAACCTGGATTCAGAAATTTTACAGCATGTGTCAAATGCTATAATTATCCTGAAATCCAAAGGAGTTAAATGTTTCTTACCATATCATTGATAGAACTGATGTTGTTGATTATAGACATTATGCACAGTAAAATGAAACTACAGTTGTATCACAATGAAGTTCTATATTTGCCTGAATACGCAATGATACAAGTTTCTAAATTCAAATGCAAAGTTTTAAAAAAAAATTGTATTACTTCTATGAGCCATCAAAGCACTATTTGGTTAATTTTGATGCTTACCTTTTTCCCCAATGCTTTGGATGGTAACTGTAGGATAGAAGAAAACAGTTAAAATGTTAAACTCTATTTTCATATTTTAATTGTTAAACCCAAATAGTGGCACCTATTTTGACAGGAAGAGAAAACTTTAATCCTATTTAATGTATAGCTCAGCCACCAATAGTACAGATGAGTTTACTAACCTGTAAAATACATGAAGCAACACTGAATTTGTGTACGACTTTCTTAAAGGGGTATTTTTGATATGTGCCTCTGGGAGAAAAATTCCCAGTGGCTGTCCATATAAGCCCTGCCTCTGGAATCAAAATATTATCCGTACATGTTTAACCACAGTCTGTACACACCTGCCCTATACTTCTGAAACAAACTCACAACCATGCACTCAGTTCTGAAAACAGTTATCATTAGCTGGTGTTGCAGTCCTACAGACCGTGTTAAAAAAGTGTAATTGCCTTCTACAATAATTAAAAAACCATGGCAGAAAAGCTTTGCTCCTATAGATAAAAGATGATGGCCTTAAAAGAAAAAAAAACATTCTTTCATTATCAAGTTTATCTTTTTGATATAAGTAACTTCTAAAATATTTCACATGCACAGGTTTCCCTCTGACATGGTACCTAATGTACAACTTTTCACGAGCAAGCTGTTGGCAAGGTACTTTAATAGTCATATAATCATAGAGCACAGAAATTGAATGTCATGGATAAAATAGATTTTCAGTCTATTTCACAGGGTAGAGAACTCTAAAACTGGGGAGGGAGCAGAGGTTTAAGTTGAGAGAGGAATGATTTGAATAAGATCTGAAGGACAATTTCTTCATGGAGAGGGTACTGGCTATATGGAGCATGCCGCCATAGTAAATGGTACAAGTGCTTAAAAGAAATTTGGACAGGGAGAGCGATATGGGCCAAATGCAGGTATTTGCATTTACCTCAGGAAGATACCTTGGTCAGCCCTGATTTTTTTTTTGTAATGAATGTTCCAGTAAAACCCAAAACACAATCGATTTTCATCTTCGCAAACATGAGGAATTCTGCAGATGCTAGAAATTCAAGCAACATACATCAAAATTGCGGGTGAACGCAGCAGGCCAGGCAGCATCTCTAAGAAGAGGTACAGTCGACGTTTCGGGCCGAGACCCTTCGTCAGGACTAACTGAAAGAAGAGCTAGTAAGAGATTTGAAAGTGGGAGGGGGAGGGGAAATCCAAAATGATAGGAGAAGACAGGAGGGGGAGGGATGGAGCCAAGAGCTGGACAGGTGATTGGCAAAAGGGATATGAAAGGATCATGGGACAGGAGGCCCAGGGAGAAAGAAAAGGGGGAGAGGGAGAAAAAACCCAGAGGATGGGCAAGGAGTACAGTGAGAGGGACAGAGGGAGAAAAAGGAGAGAGAAAGAATGTGTGTATATAAATAACGGATGGGGTACGAGGGAGAGGTGGGGCATTAGCGGAAGTTTGAGAAGTTAATTTTCATGCCATCAGGTTGGAGGCTATCCAGACGAAATATAAGGTGTTGTTCCTCCAGCCTGAGTGTGGCTTCATGTTTACAGTAGAGGAGGCTGTGGACAGACATATCAGAATGGGAATGGGACGTGGAATTAAAATGTGTGGCCACTGGGAGATCCTGCTTTCTCTGGTGGACAGAGTGTAGGTGTTCAGTGAAACGATCTCCCAGTCTGAGTTGGGTCTTGCCAATGTATAGAAGGCCACATCGGGAGCACCGGACACAGTATATCACCCTAGCCGACTCACAGGTGAAGTGTCGCCTCACCTGGAAGGACTGTCTGGGACCCTGAATGGTGGTAAGGGAGGAAGTGTAAGGGCATGTGTAGCACTTGTTCCGCTTACAAAGATAAGTGCCAGGAGGGAGATCAATGGGGAGGGATGGGGGGGGGGAACAAATGGACAAAGGAATCGCGTAGGGAGCGATCCCTGCGGAAAGCAGAGAGACGGGGGGCGGGGGGGAAGGGAAAGATGTGCTTAGTGGTGGGATCCCGCTGGAGGTGGCGGAAGTTACAGAGATTTTCATCTTTTTTGCTCCAGTCCTGCTGAAGGGTCTCGGCCGAAAACATCGACTGTACTTTTTTCCATAGATGCTGCCTGGCCTGCTGAGTTCCTCCAGCATTTTGTTGTGTGTTGCATGGATTTCCAGCATCTGCAGATTTTCTCTCTTGGTTGTGATTTTCATCTTTACTTTTAATGAATAGAGTAGTTTTACAAACAGTTTATCAGTTGAATTTTGTTATTTAGAGAAGACGGTTTAAACATTGACTGGTATTGAGAACATCTCTGCCCACTAAAATGGCAAAGATATTATTTCTGAATCTCTTACTAACATTCAGCATCAACAAAGATTATATATCTGAGAAAAATCTGCTCATAATTCATTTTCCATTTTAATACGTGAGGGTTCTGAATGGTTCTTCAGAATTGCCTGTAAACCGATTCTTTCCATTAGTCAGCCAATTAACATGAACATTTATTTATTGTCTTCACTGGTACAGAGTCAAAATGTCACATATCCAATGGCTAATTGTAATGGCCTTAATGAATAAATGGATGTTACATTGTTTCATAAAGTATTTCACAAGTGTGTGTCAATCAAAGAGATATACTTTGTCAGATTTCAACACAAATTTCTTAAATGAATTCTCAATTTGGCCCATACACACCACGCCGCAACCATTTTGCACCTCTGAGTCTTCAGTTCACACAGAAAAATGAAAGAGGTACAGGAACGAGAAGAGGGCATGTCCAGGATGGTGACAGCCCTTAACCTTTACATATAAAGGTTGAGGATCCCTACCAACCACCCCACAATCTCTTTAACCCACTACCATCAGGAAGAAGGTACAAGAGCGTTAGGACCGCTAGACTGGGTGATGGCTTCTTCCTTCAGGCTTTGAGACTAATGAATACTCTGCCACCACCGAGGTCTTGTCATTCGGACACCAAGCTGTTTACTGTTTCCTTGTGTTGTGCACTACATGCACTTTGAATTATATTTTATTAATTTACTTGTGGTAATATTTATTTTATGTACTGTGTGTGATATGTTTTATGGGTGCACTGTTCAGAGAAACATTGTTTCATTTAGTTGTATATTTGTATAGTCAGATGACAATAAACTTGAACTTAATTATGGAAGTCATCTTCTTTAGGTACCACCTCTTGAAGATGTCTTCAATGGTGGGGAGGGTTGTGCTCATGATAGAGCTGACTGTGTTCTTAACCCTCAGCAGCCTCTTTTGATCCTACACATTGGAGTCTCTATACCAAACAATGATGCAACCAGTCAGAATGTTCTCCATCATACACATGTCAAAACTTGCAAGTCTTTGGTGTTATACCAAATTCCTTCAAACTCTTAATGAAATGGAACTGCTGCCATGCCTTCTTTGTGATTGCACTGTATTGGGCTCAGGATAGATTGTTAGATCTTGACACCGAGGGACGCTCTTTCCACTGCTGGCCACCCCTTCCCATGAAACTAGGGTATGTTCCCATGACTTCCCCTTCCTGAAGTCAACAATCAATTCGACGGTCTTGCTAATGTTGGATACAAAGTTGTTCTGACACCATTGACCGAGCTGATCTCACTCATGCGCAATTCTTCATTGTTATCCGAGATTTTACCAACAATAGTGGTATCGCTGGCAAATTTATCGATAGTGTTTGAGCTGTGTTGATCTACGAGTCTACAGATTAGAGCGGTTGCTTAAGCACACATCCTTGATGCGCCTGTGCTGATTGTCAGCAAGGAGGATATGTTATTACAGATTTACACTGATTGTAGTCTCTCGATAAGTAAGTGAAATATCCAGTTGTGGAGAAAGATACAGAGGCCCAGGTTTTGCGGAGCATTAATTAGTACCCAGGGAAGCTAAAAGCTTACTTAATGAATTGTGTTTTAAGACATCTGCTAAAATAGATATAGCAAGGTGGGGAATTATTGGATAGGAATTCCTAATCTCAGGACTTCTAACTGAAATGTGTGATGCATTGGAACCTATAAAATGAAAGAGGGCAGTGAAATTATTAATAATAATTTCACTTTATCTAGAACATTGATGTACAGGTTAATATTGCAAGGCACTTCTCAATAATATTTAACAAAACTTGACATCAGATATGAGGGCAAATGACCAAAATCCCAATTAGAGGCAGGTTTAAATGTGTACCTTAAAACTCTGAGGCAGAATGAACTCCAGTGCTTAAGGTCTCAAGACATGGCTACTAACAATGGTACACAACGTGTAAGCAAGAAACCATAATTGGAGGGGTGCAGGGTATCTTAGAGGTTAAATAGCAATTACAAAGGAGAGGGCAGAGGAGGAAGAGATTGTGTAAACTAAGGTGGTGCTTCATTTAAGTTTACAAACATTTGGCTTTGTCAAACAGGATTGACTTAGTACATAAGAAACAGGCTTAGATGACTTTAGATTTACAGAAAATAGGAGATATTTTACTAGGAATGTGTAAAACTAGGGGGTTTAATCAGATCTAGGGGGTAATAATGCTGTGATGCAAGCTTAAGCTGCAGATGAACTTGGTTTGCCACTGTTTGGGCAGGTAGTATTTGATCTACAGGTCTTCATGGGGTCAGGTATGACAAAGTTTACATTAATCTGGTTCAGTTTCTCAATTGTCAAGATTTGGATTGAAGTTACCAGAAGAGGAATCAAGTTTGTAGTCAAAATTGAAAACAATAGATTTAATATTCCCAGTACTTTATTAAAGAAATTTCCATTTTAAAAACTGTCACTGGACGTTTGCATGTCACTCCAGTTCAGCTTGCAACTTAACACTAGTAAAGAGAGGATGCACTCTAAAAAAGCATCTATTTGAGAAATGTTGCAAGGGCGGTTAGTTCAAAAATGGTGACGGGTGGTTGCTACTTATAGGCCACTGCGTGAGGTTAGGTAACACAACACAAGAATGAATCAGGAACTTCCTGATCAATGAGATCATCTTTCCACCTGAACCAAGAAAACAAAACACGGAAGTTAAACTGATGGACAGCTGCTAAGTTTTTCGTTTACAAATTTAAAGATTAAGTTACCGTCGAAAACGTTGCCTTAAACTACAAGAATCTGCTTAGTGGAACACACTTCACACCACTTGAAGCTATTACCCTCCTATGTTCTCGTCATTACCACGAACGCATTTTGGGGGGAAAAACACCAAAAAATATTCTACAAGTGATGATTGAATCAGAATCAATTCTACCGTCGATTAAATCCGGTGGCCAACCCATTCACTTTAAGCTAATCGGATCTACGGGACAGTGGTTGTGGTCACCTGCAGCTGGACGGACTACGTGGAGGCTGCTAATAACGGAGCAGTTGGTACCCTCTGCTAATGCTGAACCTGTATCAGACACCCACCGCTCCCCGGCGAATTCGCCGGGATGGGAGTGGGAGACCGGCACAGCCACTTCTTCCGCCTCCTCCTCCTCCTTCTCTGCACCACAGTACAATAAAATGGTTCAGAACAATACAAATCGTAACATGCCATTTATATTTTACTCACAGATACATAATTCTACCACATAAGCGTAGTAAGACCAACAGACAACGAGCGTGATAAAAATGACAGGGATCCAACCGACCACCCGTTGACAACACCTCAGGACGTTCGACGGCGCCATCTTGCTCCCACCCCCGGCCCAGCCGGAGACACTGCACATGCGCACACTACCTCTGTGCGAATCGCCGGTGGGCAATTGTCACGTGACTCAGATCGCCCCGCCCACATTTTGACGGCTGCAATTGTCAACTATGTTGTGGCTTTGATCGTGACCATTGTTGCAGCAGTGACTGCAGATGATGAGATACGTTTGAAGCGTAAAGCACGTATATCTTTTGGAGTTACTGAGGTTATGGAGGGCTATTTAAATAAGGTTCTATCAAAAGTATGATTTTGTAGATTTTGAGGTATAGTGTCTCTAATTCACTGTTTGGTGGGGTTGTGCGCATCCCCTCACACAATCTTGCGGTTCTGGAAGCTCACTCAGGAACGGGGAGAGAGTAAGTTAACTGAAGAGAGTTTGGGTCTCAGGTTAGCTGTCGTAGACTATCCGAGAGCGGGACAAACGGCGCATTGGTCTGCCAAGGTGTGGTGTACGGTCTGCGGATCGAATGGGACGAATTCCGGGTGTTGGGCTGATTGTAGGATCGCGGTCATCAGTTGAGGTCTGGAAAGAAACAGTGCGGGCTCCGACCACCCTGATTCTGTGGTGAGATTCAGAAAAGGCAGCATAAAGCGGTATACAAAGCCAATCCTTTTATTAATAGATAAAAGTAACAAATTGCAGATGATGGAAGTCTGAATAAAAAACTGCCAGACTTGGTCAGGAAGCAACTGTTGAAACAGAAACGGTATTGCGTCAAGACCCCTAAACAGAATTGAGAATGAGAAGCTTGTTAAGTGGGAGAGAAGGTAGGGGAGGGCAATGGTGGAACAAACGGAATCATTTTCTGCTTTCATTGCTAGTAATAGTAGATAATTCAATTCATAGCCTGGTTGTTAAACTACTCCATTTGTTCAAAGATGAAAATCGATTTTCATATCCCATTCCGATATGTCCCTTCATGCCCTCCTCTACCGTCGCGATGAGGCCACACTCAGGATGGAGGAGCAACACCTTATATTCCATCTGGGTAGCCTCCAACCTGATGGCATGAACATCAATTTCTAGAACTTCCAGTAATTGCCCCCATTCCCATTTCCCTCTCTTACCTTTTCTTTTTACCTGCCTATCACCTCCCTCTGGTGCTCCTTCCCCTTTCCTTTCTTCCATGGACCTGTACTCTCCTATCAGATACCCCCTTCTCCAGCCCTTTATCTCTTTCACCAAACGACTTCCCAATTCTTTATTTCACTGCTACCTCTCTCCCGGTTTCATTATCACCCTGTGTTTCTCCCTCTCCTCCCCCCACCCTCTAACCATCTTTTTTTCCACTGTCCTGCTGAGGGGTATTGGCCTGAAACGTCGACTGTACTCTCCCATAGATGCTGCCTGGCCTGCTGAATTCTTCTATCATTCTGTGTGTGTTGCTTGGATTTCCAGCATCTGCAGATTTTCTCTTGTTTGAAATCAATTTGTGTTTTGGGTTTTACAGAACATTCATAATGATTGATAAAATACACACATTCAATACGCTAGTATCTGATTTTAGCAAAACAAAAATTGCCAGCATATTTGTTTCTTTTAAATTTTCAACATCCCTAATACCTTCTGAACAATAAAGGTGTTATGATATTTCAGCCGACAACCTAGTGTGTATATTTCAATTTTTTTTGCTCATAAAATGTTTTAAAATATTAGAAATTGCACTTTTTTTGACTGTGATTGGAAACCAGGGATCCCATTCAATTAAGACCATCAGATATAGGAGCAGAAGTAGGCCATTCGGCCCATCGAGTCTGCTCCGCCATCCAATTCTTTCAGTCATCCCCACTCCCCTGTCTTCTCTCCATACCCTTTGATGTCCTGGCTAATCAAGAATCTATCTATCTCTGCCTTAAATGCACCCAATGACATAGTCTCCATAGCAGCTCATGGCAACAAATTCCACAGATTTACCACCCTCTGACTAAAGTAATTTCTCTGTATCTCTTTTCTAAATGGACTTCCTTCAATTCTGAAGTCATGTCCTCTTGTCCTAGATTCCCCTAGCATGGGAAGTAACTTTGCCATATCTAATCTGTTTAGGCCTTTTAACATTTGGAATGTTTCTATGAGATTCCCCTCTCATTCTCTTGAACTCCAGGGAATACAGCCCAAGAGCTGCCAGACATTCCTCAGATGGTAACCCTTTTATTCCTGGAATCATTCTCATGAATGTTCTCTGAACTCTCTCCAATGTCAGTATATCCTTTCTAAAATAAGGAGCCCAAAACTGCACACAATACTCCAGGTGTGGTCTCACAAGTGCCTGATAGAGCCTCAACTTCACATCCCTGCTCTGAAGTTCTATACCTCTAGAAATGAATGCCAACGTTGCATTCACCTTCTTCACCACTGACTCAACCTGGAGGTTAATCTTTAGGGTATCTTGCACAAGCACTCCCAAGTCCCTTTACATCTCTGCATTTTGAATTCTCTCCCATCTAAATAATAGTCTGCCCGCTTGTTTCTTCCACCAAAGCGCATGACCACACACTTTCCAACATTGTATTTCATTTGCCACTTTGCCCATTCCCCAAAACTATCTAAGTCTTTCCTCAACATTACCCGCTCCTCCACCTATCCTTGGATCATCGGCAAATTTAGCCACAAATCCACTAATCCTATAGTCCACCTCATTGATATACATCATAAAAAGCAGCAGTCCCAACACTGACTCCTGTGGAACTCCACTGGTAACGGCAGCTCTTTATTCCCACTCACTGTTTTCTGCCAATCAGCCAATGCTCCACCCATGCTAGTAACTTCTCTATAATTCAATGGGCACTTATCTTGCAGCCTCATGTACGGCACTTTGTCAAAGGCCTTCTGAAAATCCAAGTACACTACATCTACTGCATCTCCTTTGTCTACCCTGCTTGTAATTTTCTCAAAAAATTGCAGTAGGTTTGTCAGGCAAGATATTCCTTTCAGAAAACTATGATGGCTTTGGCTTATCTTGTCATGTGCCTCCAGGTACTCAGTACCCCTAACAATCGATCCCAACATCTTTCCAATCACTGATGTCAGGCTAACAGGTCTATAGTTTCCTTTCTGCTGCCTCCCACCCTTCTTAAATAGCAGAGTAACATTTACAATTTTTCGGTCATCCAGTACAATGCCAGAATCTATCGATTCTTGAAAGATCATTTTTAAAGCCTTGGCAATCTCTCCAGCTACTTCCTTCAGAACCTGAGGGTGCATTCCATCAGGTCCAGGAGATTTATCCACCCTCAGCTTCCTGAGCACCTTCTCAGTCGTAATTTTCACTGCACAATCTTCACTTCCTTGACACTCTTGAATATCCGGTATACATCAGATGTCTTCTACTGTGAAGACTAACACAAAATATGCATTCAGTTCCTCTGCCATCCCTGCATCTCTCATTACAATATCTCCAGCATAATTTTCTGTTGGTCCTATATCTACCCTCAACTCTCTTTTGCCCTTTATATGCTGTAATTAAAAAAGCTTTTAGTATTTTCTTTGATATTAGTTTCATAATTCATCTTTTCCTTCCTAATGACCTTCTTAGTTTCCTTCTGCAAGTTTTTAAAAGTTTCCCAAATCTCTATCTTCCTAGTAGCTTTGGCTTCCTTGTATACCCATTCTTTTGCTTTTACTTTGGCTCTGACTTCACCTGTCAGCCACGGTATTGTCCTTCATCGATTCAAAAATTTCTTCTTATTTGGAATATATCTGTCTTGCACTTCTCTAATTTTTCACAGAATCTCCAGCCATTGCTGCTCTGCTGTCCTTCCTGCTAGTGTCTCTTTCCAGTCAACTTTGCCCAGTTCCCCTCTCATACCATTGTAATTTCCTTTATTCCACTAAAATACTGACACATTGGATTTTAGTTTCTCCTTCTCAAATTTCAAAGTAAATAGAATCATATTGTAATCACTGTTCCCTAAGGGTTCCTTAACCTTAAGCTCTTTTACCACCTTTGGTTCATTGCACAATACCCAATCCAGCACAGCTGATCCCCTGGAAGGTTTGAGTTATGAGGAGAGACAGGATAGGCTGGGGCTTCTTTCCCTGGAGCAAAGGAGATTGGAGAGAATTTATAGGAGTTTATAAAACCGAGTGGCATGGATAAAAGGGACTTCCCTTCCCTTTCACAGGGAAGGGGAGTCTAAAACTGGAGGGCATAGGTTTAAGTTGAGAGAGGAATGATTTGAATAAGATCTGAGGGGCAATTTTTTCATGGAGAGGGTAGTGGCTATATGGAATGTGCTGCCACAGTAAATGGTACAGGTTGGTACAGTTATAATGCTTAAAAGAGATTTGGACAGATGCATATAGAGGGATATGGGCCAAATGAAGGTATTTGCATTTACCTTTGGAAGTCACCTTGGTCAGCACAGACATGTGTGGGCTGAAGGGCCTGTTTCTGTGCTGAATGATTCTAAGACTATTAAAATAGATTAAATTTATTTTTAAATGTCGTACCCTTAAATTGTCAGAAAACTAACATACTCTTTGAGTTTTACAAATTACCCAAATTACTTTTCCTTAACTTTTGTCACCGCAACTTATTTAGATTTTGTCATGTTCATCCTGGAATCTGGGTGTTACTTTATATTAAAATAAAACTTCTTTCTTCAACCATTTCTATCATTTTAATATTGTAGATTTGCCTTAACACTGCGGTACCATTTGGCAGACTATAGCAACTGAATCAGTTTGTAGTTGGGGTGGCTGGAGTCTCTGATGATCCTCCAGGCCCTTTTTACGCACCTGCTGCTGTAGGTGTCCTAAATAGAGGAAAAATCACATCCACAGATGTGTTGGGCTGTCCGCACCACTCTGCAGTGCCCTGCGATTGAGAGGAGTACAGTTCCCATACCAGGTGATGACACAGCCAATCAGGATGATCTCAATGGTGCTCCTGTAGATAGTCCTGAGGATTTGGGGATTCATACCGAACTTCTGCAGCCATCTGAGGTGAAAGGGATGCTGCTGTGCTTTTTTCACCACATAGCCGGTATGTACAGTCCAGGTGAGATCTTCAGTAATATGTATACCAAGGAACTTGAAACTACTTATCCTCTCAACTACAGTCCCATTGATGTCAATAGGGGCTAGTCTGTCTCCATTCCTCCTGTAATCCATGATCAACTGCTTTGTTTTTATCAACATTGAAGGAAAGGTTGGTTTCTTGGCATTACTGTGTCAGGGCATTGACTTCTCCTCTGTAGGCTGTCTCCTCATTGTTGGAAATAAGGCTTATCAGTGTCATGTCATCTGCAAATTTGATCAGCAGATTGAAGCTGTGCATAGCAGCACAGTTTAGACAGTATTTTGTAGATGGGAATTGGCAGCCCTGTTCATAGTATCTGGTTGAAATTTCATAATATGTTCATAATATCTGGTTGAAATTTCATTTTGGCATCCACTATAACTTCAAGGTTAATAAAGTCATAGAAAAGTACAGCTCAGTAACAGGTCCTCCAGCCCATGCAGTCCGTGCTGAACCATCGACCGGCACAGGGATTACAGCCCTTCATACCCCTACTGTCCAGAAACCCAGCTTCTCTTAAACATTGTTCCACATGCTCATGAGCCTCTAAGTGAAGAAGTTTCCCCTTAAATTTTTCACCTTTCATCCTTAACCCATGACTTCTGATTGTCCCTACACCTATTATCTTTACCTTTTATTCTGACAGGCACATATAAGTCTTGTACTCTTAAAATTTCACTTTTAAAAGCTTCCCACATACCAGGTACACCTTTGCCAGAAAACAGCCTGTCCCAATCCATATTTGCTAGATCATTTCTGATACTATCAAGTTGACCTTTCTCTAATTTAGAATCACAACTTGTGGACCAGAGCTATCTTTTTGCATATTTACTTTGAAACTAATAGCATTGTGATCACTAGATGCAAAGTGTACCCCATACAAACTTTTGCCACCTGCTCTGCCTCTTCCCCTAATAGCAGATTAAGTATCTATTGTTGGGACTTCTCCTTATTAAAACAATTTTTCCTATCCAGATAACAGAGTTTGTTGCAGAATTAAAGATGATGCCATTTAGAGGGATGGAATTAATTTCTGCTCATATTAGGTATTACACAGTTAGTATGATAAATCAGGGGCTAATTTAGGTGAAGAGGTGAGATAAAGCCAAGAATAATCAGGATACCTGCAGAACCCCTTCTGTCAGAACCCGTGTCTTTTGAGAGTAAGTAAATTTCAAAGACAGCCGACTATTCTCTTACTTCAGTTGTTAGGTTGGGGGAAATCATTGCAGGTAATTATCTAGTTATAATTAAATGGACAGGATTGGGTAAGACTGGTTCCTCCCAGAAGGATGTCAGAGAAAACTTTTTTGAAGACAAATGGTGTGACCAATCAATTGCAGGTTGTAAAGAATGGAGACGAATAATTCATCCATTTCCCGAATTAGATTCAAAGAATAATTGTGGTTAAACAGAGAGTCAGCTAAGATGAATAAACTCTACTTGGACTTCCAGCCAAATACAGATATCAATTTTAACCAACATTCCAATGACAAACCCTGCCATCTTCATCAGGGATGATCCTAGTAATGTCTAGTCCAGTGAGATATACATATATATGCCCCGTTGTCCATCCCTCCTGATTGGTTAGTCCTCATCCACTCAGGTTTCTGCTGTCCCACCTTGCGTACAATTGAATTTAAGTTCTTACTAAGACAGAGACTTTCTTTAAAATTCTTTTCCCCTAGTTTTATTTCAATGGCTTCCTTCACCAGGTGGTCCTAAAACCCACTGGCGTGGTACGGTAGTTTTGTGTCATTGAAGTCAATTCAGAAGCCATTGCAAATGCAATGTTCTGCCACAGGTAACCTGATTTCTCCAGGTAACCCGAATGGGTATACCTCCTGTGCCCCTTGATGCAGATTTCCACCATCTGCCTCATCTGGCCAATATCTGCTGCTCTGCATTCACAGGGAATCCTGTAGATGCCAGCCATCCTGAGTCCCAGGTCATCTTTGACTCACATAAACTGCGATTTTAGCTCCGTTATGGGTTTGTGGATGTATTTGATTAGGATCCCGGCAATCCTTCCAGAAATGGTGGAAATTTAGGGAAGACCTTATGGGTTTATGGTTTTTCCGTCGGCCCTTTTAAGGGCACAATTGATTTCCTTCACCTTGTAGCCATTCTGTAGGGACATTGTGCGTAATCGCCTTAGGTGGAGACTCTCCGGGTCTGAAATGGTTTTTGCACGGTTAATTAAAGTAAAAAGAACTGCTCTGTGTTTGGAGCCTGCATCAGGTAGCATAGGAGGTGTATCTGTTTGGGTTAACTGGAAAAATCGGTGGTAGCAGAATATTGCACTTGCAATGGCCATAGGATTATTATTATTATTATTGACTTTGACGGCACAAAACTACTGCGCCGGTGGCTTTTGGGACCACCTGGTGAAGGAAGCCATTGAAATAAAACTAGAGGAAAAGAATTTTAACAAAGACGAAGCTCTCATTCTAGTAAGAACTTAAATTCGATTATACGCAAGGTGGGACAGTAGAAACCTGACTGGACGAGGACTAATCGATCAGGAAGGATGGACGATAGGGGTTTATATACCACTGCTAGTCCAGTTCGAACACAGAAATACATGAAAGAACACAAAAGCATAAGGAGGAAAGAGAAGCTAGAGATGGCGCAGTAGTTTGCAAAGATAGTGTTCAAATGTTTACAGCCAGTCTGCAGCTTGGCTTAATGCCTTATGAAGCCAACGAACTTTAAAATTACATTCCAGAATGAATCGTTTCTAAAAATAAGAATGATGTAAGAAAGATTGATTGGCCTTGTGAATGAACTATGTAGTGACGAAACTAACCCAAAATCAAAACAAAACACTTGCCACTTGCCTGTGACCATATGGACTGGTATACTTGCGTGACACGTCCATAGTTCCAGTGATTGCTCCAAAAGTCAAACCCTTTATTCGATCCTCTAGTAGCAATTAGCAAACATGCAATTAAGTGTTTTTGAGCGCTACCTCAGTGGTCATCAAAAGATACGACTTCTGTGGCCCTAAGCTACAAACTGCCACAAAATAAGAAAGAATTTGTAAGTTATTTCCCTTCGCTTTCTCCATGCCCCCACTCACGTGACTAGTTACCATGATAAACTTAATAAACTCCGCATAACAGAATACAAAGCAGATGGAGAACAGATACATGGCTTCTACACTATGTGAGTGAAGGAGGAATTGTAGGAAGTTTTCAAGTAGGCTTTAGATGAGTGACATTTGTTTGTTCAGGTAAATTGAGTGCTCCTTCTATTGAAGCCCTGTAGTCTGGTGTTAATGTGATTCCCAAATAAACACAGCAGTCTTTTAAAGTCATCTTTGGGAATACTAATGTCAGATTGATTGTAAGAAATCCATTTTCCAACCCTTTAGAATGTTAACAACCGTGAAACTCTTAGGAATTAGTGCTGTCAAGGCATATTTGACAAGGTGATAGTGACTCAGTGGTGAGAAGCTACCAAATCAACTATTTGTGGATTTACAAATATGGATAGGCAAGTTTAAGACTGTGCCTCAGATTCAATTAGTTGTCACAGAACTTTAAAATAAAATATATATTATGAAGGCATTTGTAGCTGGATCTTTTTATTCAGCAACTTCTAATGGAAATGCATGCAAAGCTGATCTCCCACATCCAGGAAAAAGGATGTGATAATTGCTGAGCGAGCAATGAGTGTGTGTGAGCAGTGTTTTGAAGTCAAAAGGAATTGCTAATTAGCATTTTTTACATTATTTATTGTCTAAAAAAAGTGAAGAGAATACAGAACTGTACTGAGTTATGTGCCTGAACCATTTTTAACCCACTTTGTAGCTATGGGCCAGATTCAGAAATCAGAATACAAGAGGAAAGATGTGGAACTTACCTCATTAGAAATGCTGTCTGCATTTTACCAATGTCAGTGAAACCTGTATTGGCCCTGTAATGTTGCTCCCTTTTCTTGCGAACACTTTGATACAATTTATGAATCGAATGGTTTGTTTAAAATCCCACACAAGTTTTTTTTTAAAAGAAATCAGCTCTTTGCAGAAGCGTCAAAAAAATGAATTCTTTATCTCAATTATTGCCTTTGGTATCTTTACTTCCTCATTAGGATTTTTTTATTACTAATTTTTTATTACAACACCAACAAATTACATTCAATACAACCAATTGCCAATTACATTTTGACTGTTTAACCCAGTCACCCCCCAACCTTCATCATCATCCCCCCCATCCCTCTCCCCTCCACCAACCAACTGAATAGCAATGCATATACAGACAAAGCATTCCTATTTTAACAAAAGATCTTTTAAGTTAGATATCAAATTTGTCCACATTAAGATTGTATTTGGTCGTGCATCATTTACTCTTGCTGATGAAAGTTCCAGGTGAGAAATGTCCAAAAAGCTCCGAAGCCAGTGAGTATTTGAAATATCATGGGGAGGTTTCCAGCGCTGGACTACAATCTTCTTAGCTGCAGTCAGGCCTGCCAGCCAGACTTTGCGTGTTTTTTCCGTAAGGGAAAGGTGGGAGTCATCACTTAGAAGATGTACAGCGGGGTCCATTGGTAATTGTACCCCTGTTAGTTCTGTAAGAGTACTGATAACCTTCCCCTACAAACCAAAAACCCCTGGACATTCCCATACAACATATATAAAAGAGCCAACGGTTCCGTGGGGGCAAAATGAGCAATATAGGTCAGGAACCAGTCCCATTTGATGTCTAATTCTTGGTGTTAAATATGCTGTATGACAAAATTTCAAGTGTATATACTGATGATTTGGGTTTTTCAAAGCACCGGCAGCATTATCCCAAATCGCATCCTAGTCTAAGTCTTGTCCCAGTTCAGGTATGTCCTTATCCCAGGCTTTCATTTCTGATGTGGGCATATATTTCTGGGAGTTTAATTTATCATAGCTATATGACACTATCTGTCCTGGAGCACTCTGTATCCAACTTAAAATGAGATGGTCCTTTAAATCTGACCCCCAGGGAACGCCGTAAGCTTTTTCAAGCTGATCTTACTCGAAAGTAGAAGAAAAGAAGTGTTTATCAATATTATATCGAGATATCAGTTCTTGAAAGCTAAGGATAGTATTTGCCCCATTAATACCTTGAAGAGTAGTAATACCTTTATCCTCCCAAGTTCTTTCATTAGGATTTTAATAGTTTTTGTGGTTGAAGTTTACTTTTCACTTGCTCAAAAGTCAATATTATAAATTCAACATTTTTTATGAACATGATGCAAAAAAATTGTCAAGAAATCCAGCGTTACCTAATTGCTCCATACTAGAAGATAGTTTAAAAGGCGCACCACTTATTTTACTCCTTGTTTATTCTGAATAAACTATAAAAACCTTTACTTTTTGCACTTAGCAATGTTAATCTCTTAATTTACTCTGTCAAATCAGGTTGTTTAATAGTATTACACTGTTCTTGGTTGCCAAACCCTATTGTGTAATAATCAATGACCATTTTAAATGGCATGCACAACTACCTTTCTCTTTCTTTCTCTCTCTCACAACACACTCTCTCTCCCTCATACACTCTCACACTCGCTCCCACTCTCTCTCTCTCTCTCTCACACACACACACACACACACACACACACAGACACACTCTCTCTCTCTCTCTCTCTCACTCTCACACTCACTCACTCACATAAATGGATGTATTGAAAAATTGCATGGAGCATATATAATACGTAATTATTAACTGATCTTAAAGAATTGAATGAAATTAACTTTCTTCTTTATTTGTGAAAGGTGGCAAATGTTCAGTAATTCAGACTCCATTTTTGCCAGGATTGCGTTCTAGATTGACATCAAATGGAAGTAATTTTTTCTATTTGAGTTCAGTGTTGGTGGTGCATACAATATTTTCCCCCTTGTTCTACAAGCCTTTTATTTAATCTGAATCATGAAAGAATGCATTGCATGTTATGGTATGTTACTTGGGAACAAACAGACCTAAACTAGAAGTCATTGCAACAAGGGCAAATTAATGTAATTTTAAACACTTTGAGGACTTTTGTCGGTCTATGGGAAAACAATCTAGAGGGCTACATGTCATCTTGGTCTCGGTGACGTAATGACAAGTGGTGGAATGGATTATGTTAACAAGCTTCAATATTGTGTTGATAAACTAATAGAATGTTATTTAATACTGTTAGCTAAAAGAAGCAGTCTTAAAATTTTGAATTAACATCCCCTCAAAATTAATTAGTAAAGCCCAAGACCTGGGCCTCGATACCCCCTTGTGCAATTGCATCCTGGATTTCCTCACTTGTGGACCCCAGTCATTTTGGATTTGCAAAAACACTTCCACAATCTCCATCAGCACAGGACCACCACAGGGATGTGTACTTAGCCCCTGCAATACTCGCTTTACACCAATTTCAGTGGCTAAGTACAGCTCCAACACCACATTAAGTTTGCTGATGACACCACTGTTGTGGGCTGTATCAAAGGGATGATGAATCATCATACGGGAGGGAGACTGAAACTTTGGCTGAGTGGTGTAATGACAACAACTTCTCACTCAATGTCAGTAAGACCAAGGAGTTGATAGTAGACTTCAGGAGAGGGAAACCAGAGGTCCGTGAGCCAGGAATCATTGGAGGATCAGAGGTGGAGAGGGTCAGTAACTTTAAGTTGCTGTATGTCACTCCCTCAGAAGACATATCCCGGACCCATCATATAAATATAATTGTGAAGAAAGCACGACAGTGCCTCTGCTTCCTCAGGAGTCTGCGGAGATTTGGCATGTCATCAAAAACCTTGCTAAACTTCTATAGATGTGTGGTGGAAAGTGTGCTGATTGGCTGCAATATGGCCTGGTATGGGAACACCAATGCCTTTGGGCAGAAAATCCTACAAAAGATGGTAGATATGGCCCAGTACATCACAGGTAAAACCCTCCCAAACATTGAACACATCTACTTGAATTGTTGCCTTGAAAAACAGCATCCGTTATCAAAGATTCTCATCACCCAGGCCATGCTCTTTTCTCATTGCTGCCATCAGGTATCAGGCAGAAGGTACAAATGCCTCAGGACCCAGACCACCAGGTTTGAGAACAGTTACTATCCCTCAACCATCAGGCTCTTGATTAAAAGGGGATAACTACATTCATTTAAGGATTCTTTTATCTTGTTACTTCATGCTCATTATTTATTGCTATTTATTTATTATCTGCATTTGCACAGTTTGTTTACAGTTTACAGTTCCTGATGTTTACAGTTTACAGATCCTGTTTACAGTTACTGTCCCTAGATTTGCTAAGTATGCCCACAGAAAAAGAATTTTAAGCTTGTATGTAGTGTTTAACTTTGAACTTTGAACTACCTTTTTTGCGTGGAAGAGATTTAAAAAATAGACATGGATTTCAAAATTGGAGATCCGAGAGGTACCCTGGGCTATCATCAACACCAGGATTGCACTGTATTATAATATGTATGCAACCTCGTGGTTCACTCGCTCCGTCATCCTCACTCACAATGAAGCTGGACAATCAATCCTGCCTCAATGAAAAGTGCACAAATGACTACCAGAACTGCCAGAAATTGTGATGCTGACCACTTGATATGTACACAGCTCCATTAGTTTTACAGAATTAATTAGCAGCAAGTGTTAAATTTAAGTGATTTCCAACCCAATGAATTAGGCTGTGTAGTCTTGTGACAATCAGTTGTGATTGATGATGATCAATTAAACCCCAAAGAAGAGGAAGAAGCTCTAATCATCATCCTCAATAATAGTGTAAAAGTGTAAATTTTTAGTGCTGATTTTTTTTCTTCTTTAGTTAAAATGATTTTTCTTTACCTCTTCCTTAGGCAACCATTCATGGATTCCATTTTGAACTAGTTCAGGTCATGTTATATCAAAAAACAGCTGACTGTGCTAGACAAAAGTCTTGGCACTTTCCCAGGCTAGCTGTGCCTGCAGTTAAGCTGTTTCAGCATAGCTCTAATATTGGCATTTATCCAGCAACGTGGAAAATTGCACATTTATGTCCCATCCACTAAAATAGAACTAAGCAAAACATGCAACCTGGAAAATGACAATAATTTGAACAATTTACTTTTCATTCACTTAAGACAACCTTACTGTCAGTAAAGGTAAAAAGAGAAGGAAAGCTGAACTCAAGAGGAAATGACAGAAATATTCAGCAAGTCAGATAAGAGTTGTGGAGTTACAAAAGGTGTTAAAGTTTCAGATCCATGACCTTTAATCTTTCCCTCACACATTCCTCACTTGCAATCAGATCTTCACATGTCCTAAAAACTAGATAAAGAGAACCCAATTAAATAAATAACACAAAAACATTATACTTGTTCATTTACTTAATTGAGAAAAATGATCCAATGTTACATGTATTTTTTGAAAGAGTATGTGAACTTCTGCTTTCGGTGACTGCTGTGACCCCCGTGTACAGCAATAACTTCAACCAAACGATTTCAGTAACTGTTGATCAGTCCTGCACATGGGCTGGAAAGAATTTTAGGCCATTCCTCCTTTAAAAACTGCTTCAACTCTGGGACATTGGTGGGCTTCCTTCCATGAACTGCTTGCTTCAGTTCCTTCCATAACATTTCTATAGGAATAAGGTCAGGACTTTGACTTGGCCATTCCAAAACATGAGTCTTCTTTTTTTTAAACCACTCTGTTGTTGATTTATTCTTGTCTTTCGGATGTCTTGTTACGTTATCCAACTTCTATTAAGCTTCAGGCTACTGACTGCTACCCTGACATCCTCCTGTAAAACAGTTTGATACAATTTTGAATTCATTGTTCCCTCAATAATTGCAAGCTGTCCAGGCCCTGCGGCAGCAAAGCAGCCCAAACCATCTTGCTCCTTCCACCATGTTTCACAGTTGGGATGAACTTTTGGTATTGGTGCGATGCCCTTTTCCCTCCAAACATAGCAATGTGCATTTCTACCAGAAAGTTCAAATTTTATCTCATCTGTCTACAGAACATTGCCCCAGAAGTGTTGTAAAATATCCAGGTGGTGTTATACAAACTTGAGACATGAGGCAGTTTTTTTTTGGAGGGCAGTCATTTCCTCTGTGGTGTCCTTCCATGAACACCATTCTTGTTCAATGTTTTTCTTATAGTGGACACATGAACAGAGACTTTAGCAAGTTCTAGAGATTTCTACAGGTCTTTTGCTGTTACCCTTGGGTTCTTTTTCACCTCCTTCAGCATTGCACATTGTGCTCTTGGTGTGATCTTTGCACAGTACTGTGTTTCCTCCATTTGTAGACAATTGCTCTTACTGTGGACTGATGAACACTCAGATCTTTAAAAATGCTTTTGTAGTCTTTGCCAGCTTCATGCATCTCCAGAATTATTCTTCTCAGGTCCTCTTAAAGTTGTTTTGATCGAGGCATGGTGCACATAAAACAGAGCTTTCTTGGGAAGAGCAGGCTCTGTCAGTAACCTGACTGTGTGTCTTTTTTTATAGGGCAGGGCACCTCTACAACCCACACCTCCAATCTCAAATCATTAATTGGAGGACCTGACTCCAAATAGCTTTTGTAGAAAACATTACCCCAAAGGTTCACATACTTTTTTCCAACAAATATGTCATATTGCAACATTTTTTCTCGGTAAGTAAGTGAACAAGTGTTATTACCTAGTTTTAGATTTATATGAAGATCTGATCACATTTTAGGTCATATTTATGCAGAAATAGAGAAATTCTGTGGGGTTCACAAACTTTCTAGCACCAGTGTATCAAGAAACCTTATTGCCAGCCCCAGTTAGTGATAAACACATTGATAATTTTTAACTGAGCCACAGGATTTCCTGCCACCTCTAGCCATGTGTGAAACATAGCAAGAGATCCTTGATAAGTTGATAAGAAGTACTTAGTTTTATTATCACTGACATATGTAGTGAAATTTGTTGTTTTGTAGCAGCAGTACAATGTACAGTATTATTAAAAAACTATAGTTTCAATAAGAGATATAAAAAATAAATTATTAGTGCAAAAAGAGAACAAATACAGTGAGGTAGTTTTCATTGGTCATTCAGAAGCCTGATGGCAGAGGGAAAGAACCTTGTCTAAAAAATTGAGTGTGTCTTCAGGCTCCTGTACATCCTTTCTGATGGTAGTAATGAGAAGAGGTTCCTGGATGGTGAGGGTCCTTAAGACCATAAGACAGAGGAGCAGGGTTAGGCCATTTGCTGCATTGAATCTGCTCCAATGATGGCATCATCTTGTGGCATTGTCTTTTGAAGATGGCCTTGATGGTGAAGAGGCTAGTGCCTGTGATGGAGCTATCTGAGTTTACAGCCCTCTGGAGCTTTTTCCAATACTGTACATTGGAGCATCCCTGCCAGGCTGTGATGCAACATGTCAGAATGCTCTCCACCTTACAACTGTAGAAATCTGGTAGTGTTTGGTGATATACCAAATCTCCTCATACTCCTAATGAATTATAACAGCTGGTATGCCTTTGTATACAGTTGTTTGTACACAGGTCTTGTACACACAGTTAATTTAGCCTGTGAAGGGATAAACCCATTATGATGTCTATATATAAGTTTTCCATTGAAGCTATATAATTTGGAATAACAAATAATTTGAATATCACTACTGGGTTCTGGGCAAGTGTGGTACATTGGAAAGACTGGGACAGATGTTAGTCAAATTGCCAATTAAGGGATACTGGATTGTTCCACCAAACTGCTCCTCAATAAGCTATAGCTAGATTGATCCCGATGAATGGAGTTGAATGGAAACCACCTGTTGCTTAGACATCCTAATTTTCATTGGATTGTCTCCTTCATTGTATTTATGTCCCCATTAGATTGACATTCCAGACGTACTTAGTTTTATTCAAAATATTACTTGCAAAGCCTAAGTACAGTATGTGCAGCACAGTGTGCATTTAGTAAAGCTGTTACCTCACACCACAAGAGACCTGGGTTCGATCCTGACCTCGGGTGCTGTTTCTGTGGAGTTCGCACATTCTCCTTCTGACATATGAGCACTGTTGTAGAAAGACCAACTTCTCAGACAAGCTCTGATTTGCAGTAATGGAAGGAATTTCAAAGTTGTGCAGGTTGCTGAATTTATTTGCCTGGCATTGCTCTTGGCAAGCCTTTCCCTTCTCGTTGACCTGGACTGATCCCTAGCTTGATTGAATGAGGAATATGCCATACCATGAGATTACATATTGTGGTTGTATATTGCTGCTGCTGGACCACAGTGCCTCATACATGACCAGCATTAGCATCTACGTCTGATATGAAACTTTCTATGATGTGTCCTCATAGAAAGATAACATGAAATGTTATCTCCACTAGGGCTACACAGTGGTCACTTCTATAACAGAATGGATAGATGTCTTGGATAAAGTTGTGAGGATGAGATTAAGCAGGTTTATTACTTGCATTGATTCACCTGTCTTGCACAACTTAGCTAGTTTTGGCAATAGAGTTAAAAGTTCCCAAACCAGAGTACATTTGGTACCCTTGCTGGGCTTCATCCAAGTGCTACTGATTCATCAGTTGAGTGTGGACATTTGCTAGCATTCAGAAGTAATATGGGAGCACTGTTGTAGAAAGACCAACTTCTCAGATAAGCTCTGATTTGCTGCAATGGAAGGAGTTTCAAAGTTCTTGAATAATGACTGCCTTATTCTAGAAGCTGAAGAGTTCCCATGTACTGGTGGTTAAGGAAACCTTGAAAACTTGTCTTTATCAATTGATTTGCAATAACAATTACACGGGCTGCTTTGTACAGAATGAATTAAAGCTTTAATTCAATGTCTCTGGGCTAAACTTAAAGTGATAAGTTTTTTTCAGCAACCCTAAGCATTCCTGTATTATTGAAAGACTTTGTGGGGTCAGGAATATGTGGCCCACAGTGTGCACCCATAGCCAAACTAATTTAAACGATTTGATTCAAGTTAGTAATGATATTATAATTAGGCATAGCAAAGATAATGCTGTTGAATGCCAAGGGGTAGTGGTTAGATTTCCTTGTGTTGATCATTGCCAGATACTTATGAGAGGTGGTATTAATTCATCCCAATTCCCAATTTTAAATTTTAGCAATGTTTAGACCAGTTTGTCATCAAGCATCCAATACTGGATGGAGAAACAAAATATGGGGAAAAAAACGTTCAGTCCCTATTTCAAATTCCCTATTTCTGAAACTGATCTAGAGTATCGTCATTGTTGCTTTATACTTGATTCTGAGTGGAGTTTCAGACCAACTATTCATGCCTGACTTAAACAACCTCTTTCCATTTTGATAACTGCCCCACTTCACTCATGCCTTGGTTCTTTTACTGAAACCCTCATCTATCTTTATTCCTTTAAAGTTCAGTATTCCAATTTGATCTTGGCTGGCTTCCCTTGTTCTACAGTTCATAAGCTCAGAGTAATTCAAAACTCTGCAGGCTGTAATCTAATTGATACCAGCTCCACTCATCCTCTCTTTCATCCTTTCAGGGTGCTCTTTATAATCTACTATTTTGCCAAACCTTTGAGAAACTGCTCTGGTATTTTGTGTTATGGTTCACTTTTGTTTGAAAACTATCCTCTGAATCACAGTGGCATGTTAGAAACATTTCATAATTGAACATTATAGATTCCTAATTTGGTTGAGTCAGGCCCTCAGCTAAGCAAATAGTTAAGTGCATATTCCATTCAATAAGATCATGACTGATCTTAAAGGAATTTCAAGTCTCCACTCCCACCCATTCTGATAGACTTGGTGCTTATCAGGAATCTTACTATCTAATACTGCTAATACTTACACTAGGCTGCTGTTTATTGACTACAACTCAGTCATTGCTACAGTTTTGATCAAAAAGCTCCAAAGCCTGGGCCTCTGTACCTGTCTCTGTAACTGGATCTTCTTCCCCGAAAGACCACAATGTGTGTGGATCGGAAGTAACATCTCTGCCTTGCTGATAATGCCATCTATACATTTCCTGACAACATAACTATTGTTGGCAGAATTTCAGATAGTGCTGAGAAGGTGTACGGGGGGCGGGGGGGGTGATATAGATCAGCTGGTTGAGTGGTGTCACAGGCACAACCTTGCACTCAACGTCAGTAAGACCAAAGAATTGATTGTGGATTTCAGAAAGAGTCAGACGAGGGAACACATACCAGTCGTCATCGAGGGGTGAGAAGTGAAAAGGGTGAGCAGTTTCAAGTTCCTGGATGTCGACATCTCTGACGATCTGTCCCGAGCCCAACATATCAATGCAGTTACAAAGAAGGAATGACAGTGACTATATTTCATTAGGAGATTTGGTATATTACCAAAGACACTCACAAATTTCTACAGATGTACTGTGGAGAGCATTCCAATTGGCTGAAACAATGTCTGGTATGGGGGATTGGGGAACCATGGCACAGGATCGAAATAAGCCGGAGAAAGTTGTCAACTTAGTCACCTCCATCATGGGCACTAGCCTTCCAGTATCCAGGACATTGTCAAGGAGCGATGCCTCAAAAAGGTGGCTTCCATTGTTAAAGACCCCCATCACCCAGGGCATGCCCTTTTCTCATTGCTACCATCAGGGAGGTGGTACAGAAGCGTGAACACACACATTCAATAAGTCAGGGATAGCTTCTTCACCTCTGCCATCTGATTTCAGAATGGACATTGAACTCATGAACACTGTCTCACTACTTTATTTCCCCTCTTTTTTCACTACCTATTTAACTTTTTAAAATTTATATGCACATTATAATTTACAGTTTTGTGTATTGCAATGTATTGCCACATAACAACAAATTTCATAACATATGCTGATGATATTAAACCTGATTTTGATCTCAAAATATAAGACTGCTTTTATTGCCCTTGGAGGAAAAACATTTCAGATACTTGTGATTTTCACCTCCTTGATTTCTATCTTAAGTGAGCCCTTATTTTTGAACATGTGGAGATGTAGTTTAACAGCTTGTCTGAACAGAGGCACGTAATAGAAAGCAAGATTATTGTAACATATGCAAGCGGTGTGAATATTTGTAGGATTGCTTATTCATTTGCCACACACAAGTGCTTCAGAAATTGTAAGTGAGAAGGTAGGAGTATCTTTTAGGGAGCATCCCTTTATGGGCTGAATATCTGAAAAAAATAAACTATTACATGGATCAGTGATAAAGGTTTCTAAACATTATAAGTGTGTGACATGCAGATATTTAGTTTGTGCTGGAGGTGTATCTTTGTGATGTTGGTAAAGGCTGATATATAGGGGATGAGGGAAATAACTGATTTAAAGATTCTTAACCAGAATGCTTTGTGCTTAAAGCCATTGAGCAGTAACCATTGGAGGAAAATTTGTTGCCACAGGTGGCTGTGGAGACCAGGTCACTGGGTATATTTAAGGCGAAGGTTGATTGGTTCTTGATTAGTTAAGGCATGAAATGTTACAGGGAGAAGGCAGAAGAATGGGGTTAAAAGGGAAGTGGATCAGCCATGATGAAATGGTGGAGCAGACTCGATGGGTCAAATGGCCCAATAATGCTCCTATGTTTTATGATCTAACTGATAGAGCTACAAGGAATGAGAAATGTTTCATTTTGTGTTGCCCTGTATCTAGTACTAATTTGATAATATAGATGAGTATGTAAATTTCTACTGTTAAATGCAGTTCTGTGTTGCTATTAATGTAATTTAGCCTATTGCTATATAATTTGAAAATTGATTATGATTCTGAGGCTTAAGCATCAGCTAGAAATAGATCAATCAGTTTGTTGCAGATTTATAAGACTGATACCTGGGATGTTGGGGTTGTCTCAAGAGTGACTGAGAAAACTTGGTGTATATTCACTGGCATTTAGAAGAATGAGAAGCAATGCCTTAAACATTCTGAGAGGTTGACATAGTAAATTCCTAGCAGCTCTTTTCACATATGGATAATGGTTACAAATCAACTCATAGCCTGCTTTGTTTAAAGGCTTCAGATTAATTTTCTTTCTACCAGCATCCCAGGGGAAGGCCTATAATGCTGATAATTCTAAAAGGAGGTAATTGACCTACTGAACTGGAGTGAAACATTATTGATTGCATAGTCAAGCTAATGTATTACTGAATCAAATCTTATTACTTTAGTTTTAATTCACCTGTTACTGTTTGCAACTGACAGAGCAAAGCATTGCTTTCGTGGGTTTCAGTTTACTGAATTATTGATTTTATTTCCATGTAGTTTAAAATAAAACATTGGACTGTGGGAATAATTTAGATTACAGTTACTACTTTACAAAACCGGTTATAGTACTGCAACAGAACTGTATCTCCAAGAGAATAAACTCAGTAAAAACTTGCCTGAAGACAGCCAGGGCCAATAAGTATTGATTGGTATTACTGTGAATAGTAGGATCAGGACATTCAATGTATTGTCCCAAACACATTTAATGTTTTCAATTAGCGATGTGTGTTAGTTAATATTTAGATGGTTTAATGATGACAATGGCAGTTGCAATAGAGCAAATATTTGAATCATTTGCCATGCATGTTCTGACGCATATCAAAACTGATTTTGAAAGCCAAACTTTATTAGTACAAAGAAACAGCGCACATTAAAGTTTCAATTAAATCACTGTATTCATTAAATTTATTCACCCCCAAAAAGTATTAAAATAATTGAGATCACCACAGTAAATGAACCATTCACAAACTATTACTTGTAGAACTTCCATAAGATTAATAAATTTTTAAAAATGCATACACTTTTGAAAATAATTTTTGAGATTCATAGTAAGTATGTGTAAAACAAACTGAAGAAACATTCACTGAACTTCCTGGATATTTTGTGCTTTGCAATGAAGTAGCACTGGTTAACTATTTTGTTTGAGCATTTTTAAACAAACACAATTACTATTAGTCATACTAAAAAGAATCAATGCAGCTATTTAAACAAGTCTAATTTTATTGAAACTGGATTGTCTTCATGAAAATGTAATACATTAACCCTTTTGCTATTTAAATAAATAGCAGCTAAAAGAACACATCACTGTTGATTATAAATGGCACAACATATTTTTCTTAAGGTTTAAGTATGTAAACAAGTGAGAAAAGACTTGCCAGAACACATTTTCATGAAGACAGTGTAGCGTTTTTTCTGTAAACACTATGTAAACAAGACATTTACAAGTTTCAAATAGCCATGTCAAAATATATTGCAGGACTTTTTAAATTCACTGGCAGAAGAACTTGTTAGTTGAGAAAATCTATGTAAGGTAGTGGATTTTTTTTAAGTTCCTGTGTTCAGTAGTTAATTAACAGGGACTTCTCCCAGACTGCTTCCAGGCTTCATGAACTCCAGCAATAGTTTCTTTCTTCACGCATTTAAAATAGCCCTTCAATCCATGTTGTGTCGGTGCCTATGGAAATGAAAGCAATATGTTTCAGGTACTGTAACCAGATACAGCTATTGTTCTCTATCATAATATGAAGAAATAGCAGGAAAAGGACATATGCCCCTTTGGCCTGTTCAGTATTCAATGTCTATTATTGAATCCACTTTCCTGTCCAGCTTGTTTTCCTCTCAACATGAATAGGAAACATTCATTAAACTGTTTGCTGAAATCAGAAGCAAAAACAAAAGTGTTGGAAAAACTCACCCAATGAAGCAGCATCTGTGGAAAGAGAAACCATTTATTGCTTCAGGTTAAACGTTGTTCCTTAATTTTCTGTGTCCAAAATTCTCTGAATTTTGTCCTTGAAGGATGATGTGCATCCAATGTGCATCAAGACTTTTCTCTGCACTTTCATACTGTATGGGAGATCCCTGACTCTGAAATCATCATTATTTTGAGATTTTCCAGACCCTTGCCATTGAAATTCATGTGGACATTCTCTTCCATTTAAAGATTTATTTTTATGGAGAGATTATATCACTTAGATCAACTTTCACCCTGCCCTCAAATTTAGTTGGTTCATCTCTGACACCTCTCTCCCCTTTCTGATCACTTTGTCTCCATTTCTGGACACAGTCTACTAATATCTATTGTAAACCTACAGACTCTCACAGCTATCTTGACTATTCCTCTTCCCTTGTATAAATGCTATTCCCTTTTCTCAGTTTCTCCATCTCTGCAGGATCTTTTTTCAGAATGAGGCTTTATATTCCAGAAGAGATATCCTCCTTCTTTAAAGAATGAGGGTTTCTTTCCTCCATCATCAATGCTGCCCTCACCCACATCTCATCCATTTTTCATATGTCTGTCCTCAAGGAAACCACCAGGCTCAAGGAAAGCTTCTATCCTTCTGTTATAATATTACTGAATGGTCCATTAGTGTAACAAAATGGACTATTAACTCTTAACATTTACCTCATTATCTGGCCTTCCACTTTGTGATTTATCTGTACTCCACCTTCTCTTTTTGCACACTCTGTTATTCTTGTACCACCTCACTGCACCAACATAATGAAATGATCTGTATGGATGGCATGCGAACCAAAGTTTTTCACTGTGACCATAATAAATCAATAGGTGTTTTAATTGAAATGTACAGAAATCTTCGGCCTTAACAAGATGGCCATGGAGTTTCCTTTGGCTGGGATGTACAGAATCAGAGGTCCAAGTAGTTGGCCATGTACCCAGTAGGTTGTGAATCTTAAGAATTTGCTAGTAAAATTGACTGCTGAGCCTCAGTTGTTGAAGATTACAATGATTGGAAATTTTTTGGATATTAAGAGAATCCACAGCTATGGAGATTAGTGTAGGTAAACAGTGCTAAGGTAAATGATCATTCCTTACCTTATTGAATGGTGAACAAAAAATGAGGGTCTGAATATCTTACTCTAGCTTCTGTGTTCTTAAAATAATCAGAAATGGAGAAGATAAAACAGAAGGCCCTTCTTCCATGTAAGGATATTAAAGTCTTTTCAAAGATGCTTTCGATGGTGGATTTGTAAATTGTAAGTAGCTAATGATTTGTATGTCTGGAGATTTAGAACTTCTATATTACCTTTTCTATTCCTAAGAAACCAGGAGCAATAGAATGTGATTTACATAGGACCATAAGTTTAATGAGTCATATCACCAAGATACTTCTAAGAGTTTTGATGACAAGAGCTAAAAGTAAGATACAAGCTGAAATAGGCAAAGAACAATGTGGTTTTGTGAAAGACAATGGTACAAGAAACGCAATATTCATGTTAAGGATACTATCAGAACGAGCTATTCAAGTACAAAAAGATTTGTTTGTTTGTTTTATCGACTACACAAAAGCATTTGATAAAGTGAAGCACAATAAGTTATTTGAAATATTACAGAAAACTCTAGATCTAGGTTCCAAAGACCTCCGCTTAATCCGAAATCTGTACTGGGAACAAACTGCCGCTGTAAGAATAGATGGAGAAGTGAGTCAGTTTACGAAAATCAGAGGAGGAGAAGATGAAGAGGAGAAGATGGCGGCGCGATGCAACTTGCGCGGCCACTTCGGTGAATGATTTCTGTAATCTGTCAAGTAGGGTGCCGTGCACAGTCCTGATTTGATGGAGACAGACGTGAGAGAATGGAGGAACATCTGGAGAAACTTCTGAAATGCCTTTTTCGCTGCCGCTGTTACTGTATGATCCAGAATCTCCGGAGGGGAAGGCCCCGAGTCCTCAGCTTTGCTTGTTGCTCAGCGGCCGGGACGGAGTCGAAGTGCTCGGCAGAGATGGTGCTTGGTGCTTGGTGTCGAAGGGCTGGTCTGAGGCTCGAAGTTTGTGGACGGACTTAAGTGTCGGCTGTGGTCGGGTGCTTCCAATGCATTGACAGTTGTTCTGCCGCCTGCTATCGGGAGTCAATCGGAACTTTGAGACTTTTTTTTTACCGTTCCCATGGTCTGCTCTTTATCAAATTATGGTATTGTTTTGCAGTGCTGTAACTATATGTTATAATTATGTGGTCTTGTCAGTGTTAGTCTTTGGTTTGTCCTGTTTTTTTTGTGATATCACTCCGGTGGAACATTGTATCATTTCTTAATGCATGCATGCATTTCTAAATGACAATAAACGAGGACTGAGTGTCCTCATAATCTAATCTAATAATCTAATCAAGAGAGGTGTTAGACAAGGGTGTGTTTTCTCCCCTGATTTATTTAATGTGTACAGTGAAACAATATTACAAAAAAAAGAGACGTCTTGGGAATCAAGGTTGGTGGTGAAAACATCAATAATTTCAGATATGCAGATTACACTGTGTTAATTGTGAGTACGGAGGAAGAACTACAAAACTTAATTGATATAACTGTTGAAGAAAGTGCAAAAATGGGTCTATCTATCAATTGCAAAAAGACAGAATGTATGGTGATATCCAGAAAGAAGGAGAATCCTATCTGCAGGCTGAGAAGAAATGGGGAAGACATAAAACAAGTACAGAACTTTTGCTACTTCGGAAGCTGGGTGACATCAGATGGCAGGTGCGACTTGGACATCAAAAGAAGAATAGAGATGGCAAAAGACACCTTTACGAGAATGAAGAGTATTCTGACCAATACTAAACTAGGCATGACAACCCACCTCAGAGTACTGAAATGTTACATTTATCCAGTTATGTTATATGGCTCAGAATGTTGGGACAGTATCAAGTAACGAGGAAACAAATTGAAGCAGCAGAGATGTGGTTTTTGAGGAGGATGCAAAGAATATCATGGACGAACGAGGATGTCATGAACAGAGCAAACACAAAAAGAGAAATAATGTATGAGATCATGAAAAGGCAACGTAACTTCATTGGACATGTGATTAGGAAAGAGGAGTTAGAATGCACAGTACTTATGGGAAAGATTGAAGGGAAAAAAAGCAAGAGGAAGACAAAGACAAATGATGATGGAGACAGCAGCCAGACAACTGGAAATTAATACCAATGAATTGATCCACTTGACCCGAAACAGGAGTGTGCAGGCTACGGCAGTCAAAGCTCTAACTGGGCACGGCACCTGATGATGATGATATTACCTTAAAGCCACGATGGAGCCTGGTCATAATCACTGCAAGGAACTCTTGTTTGCTCAAACATCCATCTCCATCTACATCAAAAATCTTGAAGACCGTATCAAGAACGTTATCTGACAGCTCTTGCCCTGTTGCAACTTTCACAGCCCTCTTGAATTGTCCTAAATTTAATATGAATCAGAATCAGAATCAGGTTTATTATCACTGGCGTGTGATGTGAAATTTGTTAACTTAGCAGTAGCAGTTCAATGCAGTACATAATCCAGCAGAGAGAAAAAAAAATAATAAAATTAAAAAAATTAATAAATAAGAAAATCAATTACGTATTGAATACATTAAAACGTGCAAAACAGAAATACTGTATATTAAAAAAAGTGAGGTAGTATGGAAAACATTTGTAAATTAGTGAAAATACTATAACATTCGGCACATGGAAAAACCGCTTTTCTCATGCAACAAATTGTTATAAAAGCAATTGTAGATTTATATAGTATTTATTTTTACCTACTTAAAATATAATGAAGTGGATATATAAGCAAGTAATGTGATTAGTTGGTTGCATTAGAGGTTTACCAGGATGCTGCCTGGATTAGAAGGCAGGTGCTATAATAAGAGGTTGGACAAACCTGTGTCTTCTCTGGAGTGGTGGAGACTGAGGGAAATCTGATAGAGGTTTATAGGATTATGAAATGGCATAGTTAGAGTAGACAGGCAGTATCATTTCCCAGGACTGAAACGTCTAATACCAGAAGGCATGCATTTAAGGTGAGAGAGGGTAATTTCAAAGGAGATATGAGGGAGAAATTTTTTTTACACAGAGTAGTGGGTGCCTGGAATGCACTGCCTGGAGTGGAGCTAGATACATAGAGACTTTTAAACGACATTTAGATAAGCACATGAATGTGAGAAAAATGGAAGAATATGGCCTTTGTGTAGTTAGAGGAGATTAGTTAAGTTGCCCATTTGATTACTAATTTAATTGAATTGGTACAACATTGTAAGCCGGAGGGCCTGTTCCTGTGCTGTAATGTTCTACTTTCTACAGTATGTTCTATTTTCTATAATATGTTCTATGCATACTATGTCTAGTTTGAGTTTTACCAGGATCACTTGACTCCAGACACAATGATAGTCCTAAATTCTGCAAAATATCTTTCCCAATGTGTGGGGAACAGAAATTCTCACATTGCCCAGTGTAGATCCATCAGGCTTTGTTATCTGTAGCGTAATTTCTATCTTTATGTATTCTAGTTCTCCAGATGTAAGGTCAGAAATTAAAAAGTATCTTCAATTATTTTTCTGCTTTGTTCATAGTGTTTTAATTATGCACTACGACCATGAGCTTTGCAATATTTAGAAAATATCCTTTTCAGTCCCTCCTAGATTTAAAAGTGAATGATTTGACATTTGTCTTTGAACAATATCACTACTGTTGTTTACCCCACTTGAATCGTTTAACACCTCTATTGTTAGTTAACACTCCTTCTCCACTGCTTATAATAATGGCATTTTGTCAGCAAATAGGAATAGGGTTTTTTACGCTATGAGCTGAGTCATAACCATGGATAAGGATAGGAATAGATGATATGGGAAAGTATTTAATTGTAGGACAGTTAATTATGATGGTATTAGGCAGGAATTTGGGAGTGTAAATTGGGAACAGATGTTTTCAGGTAAACACACAACGGAGAAGACATGCATGGGATTCTGGATAGATTTGTTGCACTGAGGCAGAAAGGATGATAGGGTGAAGGAATCATGCTTGACAAGAGAGGTGCAACAATTATTCAAAAGGAAAAAGAAAGCATGTTTAAAAATTTAAGAAGGAAAAAGCATTTAGGGCTCTTCAGGTCACCAGGAAGAAGTTTAGGAAGAGATATAAGAGAGCTAGAAGAGGACGCTGTGAAACAGGGACACCCCTTTTGTCCCTTATTAGGGAGAGACAGAGCCTGTGGTATGTCGAATACCGGGTGAATGAGTAGTCTTTGGGGTACTGCGTCTATGTTTTCATTGATGTTTTGCTGCACGCTTGAGTGCTCAGTGGGGGGCACCGATGCTTTTTTGCTGGTGGGGGAACGTTTGTTGCCTTGCTGCTTGTGCATGGGAGGGGGGAGCTGGGGGTGGGCTTTGGGGTTCTAATGTTGAACCATCATTCATTGTTAGGGACACTCCTTTGTTTTTGTGGATGTTTGTGAAGAAAATGAATTTCAGGATGTATATTGTATACATTTCTCTGACATTAAATGTATTTATTGAAATCTATTAAATCCTATTGAGAAGGCCTAGGTGAGTAGGATTAAGGAAATCCTACATGTACTGTTCATGAGAATGAGGAGGATAACTAGAGTGAGGGTAGGATCACTCAGGGAAATGTGCCTGGAGGCACAGAAGGTAGGAGAGGTTTCACTGTTCACCAGGGAGAGGGATTCTGATGAATGTGAGGTCAGTATAGAGTAGGCTACTGTGCTGGAGCATCTCAAGGTTAAGGAAGAGCAGCTTCTGAAAAACATTAGGATGGGTAAAGTCCCTGAGACCACATGAAGGATGGGTTAGTAAGTTTGTAGATGATATGAAGGCTGGTGCTGTTGTGGATTGTGTAGAAGGTTGTTATAGGTTACAATGAGATACAGACAGGATGCAGAGCTGGGTGGACAAGTGGCAGACGGAGTTCAATCCGGAAAAGTGTGAAGTGATTCAATTTGAAAGATTAAGCTTGAAGTTGAAGTAGAAGGTTAATGGCAGCAGTATGGAGGAACTGAGGGGTCTTGAGGTCCAAGTCCATGGATTCTCTCAAAATTGCTGCACAATTTGATAGGGCAATTATGAAAGCATATGCTGTGTTAATCTTCATTTGCAGGGGCTCAAGATCCGCGAGGTAATGTTGTAGCTCTATAAAACTCAGGTTATGGCACATTTGGAGTATTGTGTGCAGTTTTGGTTACTCATTTATAGAAAGGATGTGGAAGCTTTACAGAGAGTGCAGAAGAAATTTACCAGGATGCTACTTGGATTAGAGAACATATGTTATGCGGAAAGGCTAGGCAAGCTAGGGATTTTCTGTTTGTAGAGGAGGATGAGAGGCAACTTGATAACGTTGTATACGACTGAGAGGCATTCTTGGAGTGGACAGCAAGTGCTTTTGTTTTCCCCATGGTGGCAATGGCCAATACCACAGGACATGCATTTAAGGCGAGTGGAGGAAGGTGGCGGGGGGGGGGGGAAGATGTCAGAGGTAATTATATTTCACACATGAACTTCCAGGGATGGTGGTAGAGGCTGATGTAATAGGTGCATTTAAGAAACTCTTAGATAGGCAATGGATTTAAGAAAAAATTGGTGGGTTATGGGTTGTGTAGGAGGGAAAGGTTAGATTGATCGAGGAGTAGGTATATACAATATTGTGAGCAAAAGGGCCTGTGCTATACTGTACTGTCCTCTGTTCTACATTCTGTATGCATGCACGATGAACAGTTGTAGACCCAAATTAGATCCTTTTGGATGATTTCATTAGCCATTTCATTCAGATTTACTGTAGATGCCCATCACCTCTCTTTTGTCTCCTGCTTTCAATCAATTTCATATCAAAGGCAACAATTTGGCTATAATACCTCAGAATTACACTTCAGAATTTCAATGGAGAACTTACAGCACAAAGAAAATGTCTTTAAATATGCAGACTCCACAAATGTCCATGCAAAACCAAAATACTAATGGCTAGAATGTCAAAGCCTCTGGTTGTGCCACGTCAAACTGCTGTCGACTGGTTATTTTGGGTAGCTACAGTTAAAAGTAGCCTCATCAAGAACAACTTAATAGATATGACCACACTTGCAGCATAGATTAGACTACATAACATAAATATTGTGCCCATATAGGGCCATGAGATAAAGAACTATTATATCTGTCCAGGTATTCTGTGGTGTGTTCCTTATATTGTATAGATGCTTAAATTGTACTGTGGTTGTTATACTGCAGTGATATTGAAAAAAATTAGAAATGCTCAGCCGTTTGAGAATAAATGATGGATTAATATAATGTGAACTTCTAACAATAAATGCTTTCCTCAATGTTCAGCATATAACACTGAAAAAGGTCAATAAATTGCAAATTAAAATTGTAATTTGGCACCAATTTCAAAAGAACAGCCAGGCAACAATACTTGTTAGAATAGTGGATAAAATAGATGAATGAGGAACAGTTTATACTGAGATACAAAGACGTCTTACTTCAATTTATTTCATATTCACTGATTTGAAATGTATAAGTTTTTATAATGTGTTCTGAGGCATTAATTTTGTCCAACATTCATTGTGGTGAGAAAGATCTCATATGAATGACTATTTGAATAATTTGCTTTCATGCCATGGATTAGAAACTAACGAGGGAACAGAATAAGCAAATAATGCCATAATATATTTTCTGAGTCTGAGACCTCTGTTGGTCAGAGTTGACCATTGATATTGTGTCCACATTTTTTTGATGCAGAATGCTAAACAGCATCATCAATTTTTGGGTCATATTAATTGGCTTTCTAATTAGAAGAATAAACAACTATGTCTTGTAAAAATAATATACCACCCAGATAGTGTTTTCTAGGAATATTGTTACCTTATCTGTTATCATCTGTGGGTGAAGTACCTTAGACTAATTCTAAACAGTAGTACAAATTGCAAAGGCTGAATCAACTGCTGCCTATTTATTGTTCAGTGCCTTATGCAATCGTTCTTGGTTTACACGAAGATTGCAATCTTGGAAAATGTTTAGTTGGATGAAAATACAAATCAAAAGGGGCAGGCAAAACTATGAGCATTTTGTTACTGTTTCATCCTTTGGGCAGGAAGTGGACATTATGTGGTACAGTGAAAAATAAGATTAATATATCTAGGGCTCTCATTATTAAGAATCCATGGTGTTATTTTCAAAATTCATAAATGGATGCTCATACCTTTGTAAATATCCTAGTATTCTTGTACGTTCAGAAGAACAAAATGAAAGTAATGGAATGAATGGACAGAGCAAAATTAACACAGATCATCATCACGGACATGTGAATCTCATAACTTAAGATGACTAAACTTTCATTTTTGTTGTTGGAATGAATATACCTTATACTCATAATGGTTTTCCTATTCTTATGGAAAAGAAAATGTTGCCATATTTACCTATTCCAACAGGACGATTGGCTGAAGTGAACATGTTCATGGTGAAAGCAAAATCCTCAAGATGATTCATAAAATTATAAAATGCCCTGAATTCTTCGAAGGAAATGCTCTAGGATGCGACAGAGAATCAATTAATATTTAAGGCCAGGACATATTTTGCAAAATATGTGGGAGAGACTGAGACTGAGAAAAAGAAGAGGAAAAGGACAAAAAAGGAATGAGAAGGGTGAAGAGAATGATTTTCATACCATTCTCAACATTTAGCAGTAATTAAGTAAAATAAAATGCATTCACATTGACCACAATGCAATACAAACACTTTCACAGACAAATTACTGAAGAATTGTGACTATTATTAACCTGAAATGCATTCTACAAACGTTATTAGCCTGAAATTTGATTTTTGTGAGATTACATATAAAGAAGAAAAATGTTTAGCAATTTACATATGATACGATTGGGAAAATTTTGTGGTATAGACATCCTTCCATGTATATTCCTTTCATCTACTGCTTTTAACAGCTTTGCAGTGAGATACAGAATTAAATTATTTAAGGGGCCAAATAGTTTTCAGAACAATAGTTATGGCTTGGTACTACTTCAACCAGATAAACAGTTTTATTTTAAAAAATCCATTTAGAAGTATTTAAACTAAGGCACTATCTTGATAATAGCTGCAAGCTAACCTCTCCTGGAGGAATTTTCATTGTTACATTTTTCCAGTAGGTACCGCGATTTTGCTCTTCAGTGAAGTGGAGCAGCCAGGATGCAAAGTCCTCTCTTCTCATGGTTTTCATGCCTCGAGAGAACTCTCGGAATTCAATCTCTTGTACCTCTCTTTGCAAATCTTCCATAAATCTATGTATAAAAATAGAATTTCAGAGTTCAAGTTAAAAAAAAATCAACATTCAGTCTTAAGAGATAATTTTAAAGGTGCTGTGGCATCAAATACCAACTCTAATTTTTAATTTTAGTATGCACGCAACATCTGAAACGGGACATGAAACTTAACAGCTGATTGCTGCCACCAGAAATTCTGCAAACGCTAGAAATCCAAGGCAACACACACAAAGTGCTGGAGGAACAGCAGGTCAGACAGCTCCTGAAGAAATGAATAACAGTCAACGTTTAACAAAAACTTATTACTCAAATATATTGCTGCTTCAAGGGCAAATAAAGAGAGGATGAACATGGATGCGCTTCAAATTAAATCAAAATTAACCCATGCATAAAATGATATTTTTTAAAAAATAGCTTATAGTACTGTATAGAACAGCGGTCCCCAACCACCGGGCCGCAAGGCATGCGCTACCGGGCCGTGAGCAAACGATATGATTTGGCGATAGGAGTCAGCTGCACCTTTCCTCATTCCGTCACGCCCACTGTTGAGCTTGAAACGCGCACGAGGTCATTACCCGCGTGTCATCCATGTCAGCGCGGGAAGGAGATCAACTCCTCGAGCTTGCAAATGACGGCGGGCTGAAAAGTATGTTTGACATAACATTTCTGCCGGCATTCCGGATCAAAGTCAAGGCTAAATATCCTGAGATGGTCAGGAAAGCACTGAAAACGTTGCTTCCATTTCCAACATATCTCTGCAATGAATGCAACGAAAACTAAATTGCGGAATAGACTGGACATAAGGAACCCCCTTCGAGTATCGCTGTCTCCCATCACCCCTCGATAGGACCGTCTTGTTGCAGGAAAACAAGCCCAGGGCTCCCACTGATTCAGCGATATTGGTGCGGTGCAATGATTTTATATTTTAATACAAGGAAAATATGCGCTGTGTGTTTGATATCCAAACGTTACTTAAAATGTTATGATGCTATTATAAGTGACTTATATAACCATGTAACAATTACGGCATGGAAATAGGCGATCTCGCCCATTCTAGTCCGTGCCGAACGCTACTCTCACCTAGTCCCACCGACCTGCACTCAGCCCATAACCCTCCATTCCTTTCCTGTCCATATGCCCATCCAATTTTTCTTTAAATGATAATATCGAACTTGCCTCTACCACTTCTACTGGAAGTTCGTTCAACACTTCAAGCTCCCCTGATATTTGTCTTATCGCTATATTCATGCGAGGAAAATACGCGCTGTGTGTTTAATATTAAATTCGTTAGATAAACCCTTTTAGAAACGAAATTGAGTGTATTAGTCACTTAGCACCTATATTCCGGTCGTGATTAACACACGCCGCCGCCGCCAACAGAATCGGCAAAATCAATTTTTAAGAAATCGGCACAAGCAATTTTTAAGAAATCGGCACGTAAACACATGCGCACTGGTGCACGCGCAAGGCTTCATGGTCATTGTAGTCTTTATCGGGGTAAACCCAACGTATATGACTGCTACTCTGGTACGTTGGTAACGCTCCCGCACCCCCCCCCCCCCGCCGGTCAGCCGGTCCGCAAGAATATTGTCAATATGAAACCGGTCCGCAGTACGAAAAAGGTTGGGGACCCCTGGTATAGAAGTCTTAGGCGTAGGTGCTACTGTATAAATATGAAAAAATTGTGGATGTCAAAATGAACATAAAAAACAGCAAGATAAAGAGGCTGGTCAATGGCAATACTTAAATGAAAACAAGGTCTGGGGGTCACGTCAAATATTTCTTTTTTGACAGTGGATACAGAACTGAGGTTGCCATACCCCTGAGGGAAAAACCAGTACGGAATGAGAAACACTACTCACAAGATGTTGGTCAGTTAGCCAAAATATTATTGTTGAGAGTCTATAATTAAGGATTTAGTATCTGAACAAAATTGAAAATTTCAAGTTAGCCAGAGAGGATTGACATAGGTTTATGAAGAGTAGGTCAATTCCGATAAACCGAATGACATTTCTTTGATTAACACTGTAGATAGGGGAATGTTTAAGGATTTTATTTATGTGAAGTTCCAGAAGAAAATTGTTAAGCTCTTGTACAGAGGACCATTAGCTAAAATAAAACTCGGCAAATTATTAACCAAGTGGGAACTCTAAATGATAGAATTTGGAATGGTACAAGGATTGGTTTCAGGATACTATTCACAGCTTTAACTAATGATTTACATGATATATACATGAAGGAAAACCAAATACTCACTTTATCTCAATGACATAAAAACAGATGATATGTGATGCAAACTGGAGCAAAAATTACAAAACTATAGTAAAATAACTATTGCTTTGCAACTTTATGTTCCCAGTGAGTTTCACATTCTCTGCTAACTTCAAAGAAAGTCTCCATGAAGATCCAGTAACCTGGAATTATCTGCAGCCGACTGATTAGCAGTCATAATGTTTGTGCTCCATATAGAGAGTTAGATAGATACTTTATTGATCCCAAAGGAAATTAATGTCGCAATAGCATTACAAGTGCAAAAATATACAAATATTAGAAGAGAAGTAAGAAAGAATAAAAAATAAGCTACCTCAAACAGTCTGATGGGAGCACGTCATCACTTCCCCGGCTATAGGTTGACTCATCATAGAGCCTAATGGCCGAGGATAAGAATGACCTCATATAGCACTCTTTGGAGCAGTTATCTTTGTCTATAACTAAAGATGCTCTGTTCAGCCAAGGAGACATGCAGAGTGAGAAATATTCTCCAGAATTGCCAGGATTTTCCATGGGGTCCTTTGTTTTACCACAGCTTCCACTGTGTCCAGTTTGAACAGAGCCAGCCTTTCTAATTAGTTTATTGAGCCTGTTGGCATCACCCATGTTGATGCCATTGCCCAAGCACACCATTGCATAGAAGACTCTACTGGCAACAACAGACTAGTAGAACACGTGAAGGAGAGGCCTGCGTACTCCAAAGGACTTCAGTCTCCTCAGAAAGTAGAGGTGACGCTGGCCCTTCTTATACACAGCCTCTATGTTGGTGTTCCACTCCAGGTCTGTCATTCAGGTGTACCCCAGGTACCTGTAGGTCCTCACCACATCCACGTCCTCATCATCAATAGTAACAGGGAGCAGTGCAGGCTTAGTCTTCCTGAAGTCCATCACCATCTCCTTGGTCTACTGATATTGAACTACAGATGATTCAGTTTGCACCACTTGACAAAGTCCTCCACCAGAGCCCTGTATTCATCCGCCCATCCTCCCTTTATACACCTAACTATTGCTGAGTCATCAGAGAATTTCAGCAAATGAAATGGCTCAGTGTTGTACCTAAAGTACAAGGTATATAGGGTAAACTGGAAGGGAGCTAATAGAGTCCCCTGTGGGGCCCCAGTGCTGCTTATAGCCATATCTGATACACAGCTCTGAAGCCACACAAACTGTGGTCTGCCAGTATACAACAGAGCTTTTCCCCCAGCAATGAGAGCTGTATGGTATTGAAGGCACTTGAGAAATCAAAAAACATGATCCTCACAGTGCTGCCCTGCTTATCCAAATGGGAGTAGGCTCTGTTCAGCAGGTAGATGACAGCATCGTCAATTCCAATATGCTCCCGGTTGGCAAACTACAGGTAATCGAGGGCTGATATTACTGGGGGTCAGAGGTGAGCGAGGATCAGCCTCTCTAGGGTCTTCATGATGTGTGAGGTCAGGGCCACTGAACGGCAGTCATTCAAGACTTCTGGTTTTCTCTTCTTGGGTACTGGAACCACACGTGATGTTTTCCATACAGTCGGGACCTTTCCAGGCTGAGACTCAGATTGAAAATGCACTGGAGAGCTCCAGACAGCTGCTCAGCCCACTCCCTCAGGAACTTGGGGTTCACACCATCCAGTCCCAATGCTTTGCTGTGTCTGAGTTTCCTAAGATCCTTCTCACCTGCTCAGTAGTGAAGGTGAGTCCATGATGACTGGGGAGTTGATGGAAGGTGGAGGCTAGGGGAGGTGAGGATTGGGACAATGGCAGTTGGTATGTAGATGGGTGGATGTAGGTGCAGGACAAGAAGGAGATGTAGTCAGTAGTCATCGCCTTTGTTGTTCATCCACATGTTGAATTGGAGGAGGGAGGAGGGGAGGCATTGGTGCTGAGGGAACTTCGGGTGCCTCTGCACCTGGACTGGTGTGCTGAAGGGGGGGGGCTTGAAGAATTGGTTTAACTCATTAGCTCAATCAAGGCTGCATTCCTGGCTTCAATCAAAGCCAGTGATGTTCTCCACACCTCCTGTGAGCTACTCTGCCCAAGCTTGTTCTCCAGCTCTCTCCTGTATTCCTCTTTAGCCACCTGATCTTCTGCTTTAGCTCCCTCTGCATTGTTTCAATTCCTCCCTGTCTCTTGATCTAAAGACTACCTTTTTGTGGTTGAGAAGAGCCTTTAAATCACTGGTTTGTTGTTGGGTAAGCAGTGAACAGTCCTTGATGGTATTACAGCGTCCACACAGAAGTTGATGTAGCCAGTGATGCAATCAGTAGGTCCATTAATATACTCCCATATAGTTCATAAAGCACATTCCAGTCAGTAACCTCAAAGCAGCCCTTCAAGGCTCGATGGCCTTTGGAGACCATTTCTTTTCTAGCTTAGTGGTAGCTAGCTATTGCTGTACTTTGGGCTTATACAAGGGGATGAAGTGACCCAGGTTGTGATCTCATCTTCCAAGTGGGGAGAAAGCTGTGGCGCTGTATGTATCTTTAACATTTCCACCAATGTTTTATTTTCTTGTATGACACTAGATAAGCAGCCAGTCATATTAAAGAATTCTCACACAGCATTTTGAAAAAAATTCAAACATCATGTGTACTTTAAGTGGCCACTTTATTAGTTACCCCTTGTACCTAATAAAGTGGCCAAGTGTATGTTCATGGTCTTCTGCTGCTGTAGCCCATTCACACTGAGGTTTCATATGTTTACATTCAGAGTTGCTCTTTTGCACACCACTGTTGTAACGTGTTGTTATTTGAGTTACTGTTGCTTTCCTGTCTTAAAGCTGTCTGACTTTTCTCCTCTGACCTCTTTCATTAACAAGGTATTTTTGTCTGCAGAACTGTCATTCATTGGATGTTTTTTTGTTTATTGCACCTTTCTTTGTAAACTCAATACAGATTGTTGTGAAAGAAAATCCCATGAGGTCAGCAGTTTCTGAGATACTCAAACAATATGGCACCAACAATCATTCCATAGTCAAAGTCACATTTCTTCCCCATTCTGATGTTTGGTCCGAACAACAACTGAACCTTTTGACCATGTCTGCACGCTTTTATGCATTGTTGCTGCTACATGACTGGCTGATTAGCCGTCAGACTCCTCAATACCCAGAGCCTGGACTGACACCAACCTACTGCCCTCTACTGTGCCTACTGTCTTGTTTATTATTTATTGTAATGCCTGCACTGTTTTGTGCACTTTATGCAGTCCTGGGCAGGTCTGTAGTCTAGTGTAGTTTTCTGTTGTTTTATGTAGTTCAGTATAGTTTTTGTGATGTTCATATAGCACCATGGTCTTGAAGAACATTGTCTCATTTTTACTGTGTACTGTACCGGCAGTTATGGTCAAAGTGACAATAAAAAGTGACTTGACTTGATTAGAAATTTGCATTAATGAGGTGTACAGGTGTGTCTAATAAAGTGGCTACTGAGTGTATGATTATAGCTCTTAACTTTTTCCCGAGAAGGAATTACACAATTCTTTTTTTAAGTTTGCTAAGCAGCAATTAGAACTTAGTACTCCAATAAAAACCTGTTTGCACTTCATATAGTAAAGACTTTCAGCTTACTATGCAGGGGTTCCAGCTATAACAAGCTTAAATTCATGGCAGTTAATTGATGTCCCTTGATTCTATTAGAGTGAATTGCAAATGGCACAGCTTGTGTAAATATCCTGAATCATTGATATCAACTTTGGTTTGCTATATAAAACCGTTTCATAGTACAAAGACAAGAATACTGATAGTTTTTGTCAATATTCCTACAAAATCTACTCTAAGAGTAGCTCTGAATGTGCCAACTGTAGTGTTTGGATTTCAAAACAGAGAAATTTGAGGTAACTTTAAAATGATAAAAACGGTTTTCTTTATATGTTGAAAGGATAGAAGAAGTGCAATCATATGATGTCATAGAAAACCAGAGAGACTAATCAAAAAGGCTACTGGGAAAATGACCTGTAAAGAGTGAAACAGGAAGTTACAAAGTGAGTTGTCTTTGTGAAATGAAGAAACTGAGGGGAAGATGTGATTGTTGGTGGGATTATGTGAAGTATGTTGGGGTGGAAGTTAAGAACCAGGGGAACCCTATCTTTGTTCTGTCCCTGTGAAGAAGGGGTTAGAGCAGATCTGCATGAAATGGAAGAAATGCAGTTGAGAGCTCCATCTGCCATTGTAGAGGGGTCACCATGTTTCAGAAAGGAAAGGACATTTCAGAGGCACCAGTATGTAAGGTCTTCTCAATGGAACAAATGTGATGTAAATAAAGATACTGAGAAAATGGAATGGTGTCCTTACAGGAGGCAGGGTGAGGGGATGCATAGTCAGGTATCTGTGACAGTCTCTGGACTTTTAAAAGATGTTAGTGACCAGTCTATCTCCTGAAGTGGTATCAACACGATCCAAAAAATGGGAAATGTTAGAGATGTAGAGGCGGGTGGATATTGACACTAAAAGTAATAAAATTTGAATTCTATTGGATACAGGATGTGACATCAATACAATATCAACATTTGCAGAAGTGGTCCCAAATAAGCCTGAAACAAGGACTGCTCCTTTATCAAATGAAATGACATATCTCATCAGCCATGCAAGTTCCCATATAGCTACAACTTCACCTGGAGAAAGTGGGTGAAATTGAAGGAGAAGTTGAGCACAAGGACAATTGAATGAATATGTTGGTGGAGAGGAATTGACTGGCCTTAAGTTTGAGGAAGAAACAGAGTTTTCAGACCTTCCTGATATGGGATTTTGGAGCAAAGGGACTGAATAACCATGCTGAAATTCGAGCTAGTTGTGAACAGAGAATTGCAAATTGTCACAACGGTGGAGAGTTTCAGAATTGTTACAGATGTAAGTGGGAACGATTTGGACCGGGGTACAGGATTGAGTCAAGGTAGAAGGAGCAAGCTCAATAGGTCAAGAATAGGCTGAAACTGGGGCAGTCCGGTTCGTGAATCTTCAGTAGGAAGAATTACAGGCCAGAAATATGTCTCCCAGACTTTGTAACAGTAGCGACACACTACTCAAAGGGAGTCAACTGCCTCTTCAATGGCTACATCATTTCATCCCGTTATAGATATTCCCCTTGTACACCCCTTGTCTCCCCCCAACTTCTCTGCTGCTTAAACCAGTTTGATTTCTTTCAAGAGGGCAAACAGATGTGTGTGAACCCTTGCCAAGTGGCAGGGCATGACAGAGTACCTAGTAAGATCTCTGAAAACATGTACCAACCAACTGGCAGGGGCATTCAAAGACAATTTCAATCTCTCATTGCTACGGTCAGAAGTTCCCACCTGCTTCAAAAGGGCAACTATACCAGTGCCCAGGGAGAACAACGTGAGCTGCCTTAATGACTATTGTCCAGTAGCACTTAAATCTACAGTGATGAAATGCTTTGAGAAGTTGGTCATGGCTAGAATCAACACTTGTCTCAGGAAGGACCTGGACCTACTGTAATTTGCCTATCGCCAGAATAGATCTACAGCAGATGTGGTCACAATGGCTCTCCACGAGGGCTTGGATCAGTTGGACAATGCAAATACATATGTCAGGATGCTGTTTATCAATTTAGCATTTAACACGATTAATCCTATAGTCCTGAGCAAAAAGCCTTTGTACCTCCCTCTGCAAATGGATCCTCAACTTCCTAACTGGCAGATCACAATCTGTGTGGATTGGAAATAACATCTCCATCTCAATGACAATCAACACAGGGATGTGTGCTTAGCCCACTGCTCTTTGCTGATGATACAACCATTGTTGCCAGAATTTCAGATGGTGATAAAAGAGTGTACAGGAGCGAGATGTACCAATCACAAACGAGAAAATCTGCAGATGCTGGAAATCCAAGCAACACACACAAAATGGTGGAAGAACTCAGCAGGCCAGGCAGCATCTTTGAAAAAAAGTACAGTCGATGTTTCAGGCCGACACCCTTCGGCATGTGTGTGTTGCAAGGTAAACCAGTTAGCTGAGTGGTATCGCAGCAATAACCTTGCACTCAACATCAGCAAGACCAAAGAGCAGAATGTGGACTTCATAAAGGGTAAGATGAAGGAACACAAACCAATCCTCACAGAGGGATCAGAGGTGGAGAGAGTGGGCAATTTCAAGTTCCTGGGTGTCAGCATCTCTGAGGACTTAGCCTGAATGCAACATATTGATGCAGCTATAAAGAAGGCACGACAATGGCTATGTTTCATTACGAGTTTGAGTTACGTCACCAAAAGCACTTGCAAATTTCTACAGATGTACCATGGAGAGCATTCTAAGTGGTTGCATCACTGTCTGGTACAGAGGAGCTACTGCACAGGATCAAAGTAAGCTGCAAAGAGTTGTAAGATCAGTCAGCTCCATGATGGGCATTATCCGCTGTAGTATCCAAGACACCTTCAAGGAGTGGTGCCTTAGGAAGGCGGGGTCCATCATTAAGGACCCCCACCACCCAAGACATATCCTTGTCTCATTGCTACTGTCAGGAAGAAAGTACAGAAGCCAAAGGCACACACTCAGTGATTCAGGAACAGCTTCTTCCGCTCTGCCATCCCATTTTTAAATGGACATTGAACCTGATTCTGATTTCTCTCTTTCTCGGTCCTTATGAAAGGTTTTTATTCTGAAACATTTTCTGATTTCTTCTTCTATAGATAGTGCTTGACTGGCTTTTTTTTTCGAGTATTGCTGTTTTTATTTCAGATTCCAGCATCTGCAGTTTTATTGTTTGTTCATGAGTAATGTAGAAACTTGGACAAATAACCTGAAAATGTGATATTTAGAAAATTTAAATGAAATAATCACATAAATTGCTAATTCAAAAACACGTTGTATCAGTGATTGTGACTATAAAACTACCAAACCCTTGTAACTAGGGATGGGTACTGAATGCTAACCTTGTCAGCAATGCCTTCATAACTGTAAAGTGTCTTTACCAGGCCCATTACTTTCTTTCATTCATACAGCACACTGTTGAGTATATTTCATCATTGAATATATGCAATACAAAATGTTTTCATTTGACTATATGGATGCTTTATTTATGGGCTTGATTGTTATGTATACATTCACTGTCTTCCTTAAGGGTACAACTAAGCCTTTTGTGTTAGGGTTAAGAAGCTTAGTAGAGGCAGTAAGTTTCATTATAAACAGAAACAATGTCAACACTGAAAATTATTACGTATCTTTAGAAAGGAAAAGATAGTTTCTGATAAACACAGGTACTGAAAGCATATAAAATATATGCAAAAGCAAGAGCAGACAGCAGGGCTAGTAAAGAAACCAGAGTTTCTGGGAGGAACACTTATTCTAAAAAATACAGAAAATGCTGGGGAAAAATTCAGTAGATCAGCAGTATCTGTGGAAAAAGAAACAGTTAATACTTCAGGTGAAAGATGCTTAATCAGATCAAAGAGGGAGATAGCAATTTGGTCTTATTTCTTAAGGTGCTGAAAAGTCTACAGGTTAATTTTTTTCGCTCTTCCTCAATTCTCATTTCAATCTGAAAAATTATCTGTTTCTCTTTCCATAGGTGATGCATGACCCAAGTTTTTCCAGCATTTCCATTTGTTTTTAATTTCAGATTTCCAGCATCATTTGGATCTTTATTTTCCCTTGATTTGTTCAGTTCACATTATTCACAAATTGGTTTGTTTTATTCCCAGGTAAATAGTGTATAACCTATTTACATATCCAAGAGAATGAAAATTGCAGGAAATCTATTACTGGTTCCAGACTGGGCTGCAAAGATAATAGGCAATAAGCTGTGAACTGTATAATTTATTAATTTCTATTGAGTCTCCAATTCCAATTTGTCCTCCTTTACTTGATTTGGAGAAACCTGCAGGTCATACATAGTCAATAACCATGTTTTAGGAAGGGATAGTTAATTGTGTGGGGCAATTTGTCAATTATGTTGTATGCAATGACAGTGTTCAATGGTGAGCTCAGTTTGCAAAATTTCTTAAAAGCTGTGTTAAGACATTGTTTAGATTGGACTGAGACAGAGTATCACAATGAAGCTACAACAACATTTTTATCCCATTTTTCCAAAGTATCCCAAGTTTGAAAAATGAACACTTTCCTATTTCCCATGCTGATTTAATGGCATCAAGTTGGAACCAAACAGTTTTACCTATAGAATGCACACACAGTACAGAGTGTGGTTTCCCTGCCTGTCTCAAACAGGGCATGGTGAGGTTATGGGGAGAGATAATCATGTAGAGTGGTAGTGAGGGGCTAAAAGTGGCTCAGTGCTGTGACAAAACAAGACTTCCTATGACCCGATGAAATATCATATGCAAAAGTATCTAACAATCTTTTTCCAGTTAGTGCTTACAATAATCTTTGTTACAAATTGATATGTTTCATTTAAAGAATTGTTAGTATAGATGTGTTCTGTCCAGTTTGATCATTTTTGATTGATTATATTGATGAAGATGACAAGAGGTTACTGTGTGGAGGTATTTATGGAAAATATGGATTTGTAAGTTTAACTGTGCAAGTGATTAATCCACTTCTTTGCTGTCAGCTTCAGGGTGCAATATTGCAGACTGCTCATGAATCTGTTGCAAAATCAAGTCAGTTGAATTAATAAACAAAATTATAATGCCAATCAATAGTGAAGATCAGAATTGTTAACCTTCAACTAAACTTCATAAAAATAAGTGACATTCGGACATTTGAAATAGTTGTTCAATAAGGCAGATTATGCACAAAAATCAATAGCAAATTGAATGCAGTTAAAAGCATCATCGTTATACTTCTGAGGCATGCCAATTATGTGATTTGCATTTTTTCATTTCACCAGGTGTGCTTTGGAATGTAGAGGACATAAAGCTAAGCACATTCATGCCACTTCAAACATCATAGAATGCTTTCCAACAAAAGGGCACAAGTAGATTTTATTGGCTTTGTAGCTTCGTTAATGAGAATTGCAGCTGGTATATACAGTGGATAAGAGTACCCGAGGTCAAGCCACTCCTAACAGTGTGATACATATCAATACTACTTAAATAGTAGATCCTACCTTTAAAATATGTTTAAAAGTTAGAAGGGAAGAAATACATTAATTGCAAGTAATAAAATATATAATTATTTGGAGCAGTAGGCACAGTATGAAAAGATGGAAAATAATATCGAAGAAATTATTGGCTTTGAAAAAGATTACAGGACAATTTTTTTATGGTCAGTTTACTTGAGGAAATGATGAAGAGATTGGGCTTCTCAGAAAAGATGGCTGAGAAGTTCTAATACAGGTCTCTCAACATAATGCAAGGTTTTAGTATAATAGATACTAGAGAATGTTACTACTTGAGAGGAAGAACATAACTAGATGTCATCAATATAGTCATCAAGAAATCCAAAATGGAATTGAGAGATCACTACTGCAGAGATTAGTGGAGTTAAATAGTATGTGTATATTCCGGGAGACTCATGCATGAGGAAAAGTACCAAAAGTACCACTGTAACATACATCAAAGTTGCTGGTGAACGCAGCAGGCCAGGCAGCATCTATAGGAAGAGGCGCAGTCGACGTTTCAGGCCGAGACCCTTCGTCAGGACTAACTGAAGGAAGAGTGAGTAAGGGATTTGAAAGCTGGAGGGGGAGGGGGAGATGCAAAATGATAGGAGAAGACAGGAGGGGGAGGGATGGAGCCGAGAGCTAGACAGGTGATAGGCAGAAGGGGATACGAGAGGATCATGGGACAGGAGGTCCGGGAAGAAAGACGGGGGGGGGTGACCCAGAGGATGGGCAAGAGGTATATTCAGAGGGACAGAGGGAGAAAAAGGAGAGTGAGAGAAAGAATGTGTGCATTAAAAAGAGTAACAGATGGGGTACGAGGGGGAGGTGGGGCCTAGCGGAAGTTAGAGAAGTCAATGTTCATGCCATCAGGTTGGAGGCTACCCAGACGGAATATAAGGTGTTGTTCCTCCAACCTGAGTGTGGCTTCATCTTTACAGTAGAGGAGGCCGTGGATAGACATGTCAGAATGGGAATGGGATGTGGAATTAAAATGTGTGGCCACTGGGAGATCCTGCTTTCTCTGGCGGACAGAGCGTAGATGTTCAGCAAAGCGGTCTCCCAGTCTGCGTCGGGTCTCACCAATATATAAAAGGCCACATCGGGAGCACCGGACACAGTATATCACCCCAGTCGACTCACAGGTGAAGTGATGCCTCACCTGGAAGGACTGTTTGGGGCCCTGAATGGTGGTAAGGGAGGAAGTGTAAGGGCATGTGTAGCACTTGTTCCGCTTACACGGATAAGTGCCAGGAGGGAGATCAGTGGGGTGGGATGGGGGGGACGAATGGACAAGGGAGTTGTGTAGGGAGCGATCCCTGCGGAATGCAGAGAGAGGTGGGGAGGGAAAGATATGCTTAGTGGTGGGATCCCGTTGGAGGTGGCGGAAGTTACGGAGAATAATATGTTGGACCCGGAGGCTGGTGGGGTGGTAGGTGAGGACCAGGGGAACCCTATTCCTAGTGGGGTGGTGGGAGGATGGAGTGAGAGCAGATGTACGTGAAATGGGGGAGATGCGTTTAAGAGCAGAGTTGATAGTGGAGGAAGGGAAGCCCCTTTCTTTAAAAAATGAAGACATCTCCCTCGTCCTAGAATGAAAAGCCTCATCCTGAGAGCAGATGCGGCGGAGACGGAGGAATTGCGAGAAGGGGATGGCGTTTTTGCAAGAGACAGGGTGAGAAGAGGAATAGTCCAGATAGTTGTGAGAGTCAGTAGGCTTATAGTAGACATCAGTGGATAAGCTGTCTCCAGAGACAGAGACAGAAAGATCTAGAAAGGGGAGGGAGGTGTCAGAAATGGACCAGGTAAACTTGAGGGCAGGGTGAAAGTTGGAGGCAAAGTTAATAAAGTTAACGAGTTCTGCATGCGTGCAGGAAGCAGCGCCAATGCAGTCGTCGATGTAGCGAAGGAAAAGTGGGGGACAGATACCAGAATAGGCACGGAACATAGATTGTTCCACAAACCCAACAAAAAGGCAGGCATAGCTAGGACCCATACGGGTGCCCATAGCTATACCTTTAGTTTGGAGGAAATGGGAGGAGCAAAAGGAGAAATTATTAAGAGTAAGGACCAATTCTGCTAGACGGAGCAGAGTGGTGGTAGAGGGGAACTGATTAGGTCTGGAATCCAAAAAGAAGCGTAGAGCTTTGAGACCTTCCTGATGGGGGATGGAAGTATATAGGGACTGGACATCCAAGGTGAAAATAAAGCGGTGGGGGCCAGGGAACTTAAAATCATCGAAAAGTTTAAGAGCGTGAGAAGTGTCACGAACATAGGTCGGAAGGGATTGAACAAGGGGTGATAAAACAGTGTCGAGGTATGCAGAAACGAGTTCGGTGGGGCAGGAGCAAGCTGAGACAATAGGTCGGCCAGGACAGGCAGGTTTGTGGATCTTGGGTAGGAGGTAGAAACGGGAAGTGCGGGGTGTGGGAACTATAAGGTTGGTAGCAGTGGATGGGAGATCCCCTGAGCGGATAAAGTCGCTGATAGTGTGGGAGACAATGGCCTGGTGCTCCTTAGTGGGGTCACGATCGAGGGGTAAATAAGAGGAGGTATCCGCGAGTTGTCGCTGTGCCTCGGCAAGGTAGAGGTCAGTACGCCAGACTACAACAGCACCCCCCTTATCAGCGCGTTTAATAATAATGTTAGGATTAGTGCGGAGGGAGCGGAGAGCAGAGCGTTCCGAAGGAGTGAGGTTGGAATGGGGACAAGGTGCGGTGAAGTCGAGACGGTTGATGTCCCGTCGGCAGTTGGCAATAAAGAGATCCAGAGCAGGCAGAAGACCAGAGCGGGGTGTCCATGAAGAAGAGGAGGGATGAAGACGGGAGAAGGGGTCATCGGTGGGGGTGGAAGAGTCCTTGCCGAAGAAGTAGGCTCGGAGACGGTATATTCTACATCTTCAATTATCAACATGATTGGACAGGCAAATTGTACTCCAAATTTTAAATTCTATTTCACATATTCTCCCCCCTCACCCCTATTTCTCTGTTATTATCACTTATCATATTTTTCTGTTCAGATCCTCTGACTCTCCAATTTGCTACCAGTGCCTATGCCATTCCTAAATCTTCCTATCCTTTTGATGTTATCCATTCCTTGATTCCCTGCAAGATAAGCCTACAACTTCCTTCAGTACTAATCTTTTGACCTCCTTTGGGGCTATCGCAGCATTCATTACTGAATCCTTACAGGCACTAGTGGAGCTGCAGCCACACAGCTAGAATCAGTGCTGTCTCTATGCAATTTTCACTGACTTCACTGTACATGATATTGTGGAGACCAAACACAGTATTTGTGGAATTTTCAATCAGTCCATAATCATGACCGTGAGGTATCAATTACCTATCACATTCATTGTCTATCCCATTCACTTTGACTTCTTACATGGTTTCAATGAAGCCTAAGGAAAAACATATATCTTCTGACTAGCCTTCTTTAGGTATTGCCCAATTTAACAATTTCAGATAATAAGCTTTCACATTTTTAACAATTCAGTTTATTATCTTCTGATAATTTCAGGCAAGTTTTTGGTTTACATCTTCTCCTTTCATCTTCACCACCCACCCACATCCTATTCTACCACTTCCCATTTAATCATAAATGCTGTGTACTACGCAGCTACTCAGATTTGATAGGAAGTTCTCATCACAGAGATTTACTAAGTACAACTTATTGTGACAAATAACCACCAATTTAAAAAAAAAGCTCTATCACTTTTGGATACACTGGTGTATATTCCCAGAGGTAGGGAAGATTTTTTTAACGTTATGCCAAAGGAAGGTGCTCACATTTCTAACAATGCACAGCACAGTAAGGTGCTAGAATGTGTGGTTGAATTGCCCTGGCTAGAAATTAGGTTTCAGTGAATGCCTGGAAAGAGTCCAGTCTATGATAGTTATCAGTGCCCAGTTTTCAACTGTCATGAAATAATCCCTTGGCTTGATTGTAAAAGCATGAGGCAGATACACTAGAGGGAAGGGTATGTTATGCAGTGCCTTGATAGATTGAGAAGGAATAAAATTCCATGCTGCAGATGTAAGACCCATAAGACACGAGCAGCATTTGGCCATTTGGCCCATTGCATCTGCTCTGCCATTAGATCATGGCTGTTTTATTTTCTCTCTCAACCCTGTTCTCCTGTCTTCTCCCTGTAACCTTTGATACCCTTACAAATAAAGAACATATCAACCTCCATTTTAAATACACCCAGTGACTTGGCCTCCACAGCTGTCCGTGGCAATGAATTCCACAGATTCACCACCCCCTGGCTAAAGAAATTCCTCCTCCTTTCTGTTCTAAAGGGACGTTCTTGTATTCTGAGGCTGTGCCCTCTGGTCCTAGACACCCCACTATAGGAAACATCCCCTCCACATTCACTCTATCTTGGCCTTTCAATATTCGATAGGTTTCAATGAGATCCCCTCTCATTCTTCTAAACTCCAGTGAGTACAAGCCCAGAGCCATCAAATGCTCCTTATACATTAATACTTCCAATCATTTCTTGTAAACCTCGTGTGGATCTTTTCCAATTATAGCACATCTTTCCTTTGATATAGGGCTCAAAACTGCTTACAGAAGTCCAAAATCTTACCACCCAGTGAAGTCATGCTAGTCATCTAATAATTTTCCATTTTTTGCCCCCCCCCCACCCAGCCTACTTAAAGAGCAGAGTGACATTTGTGATTTTCTAGTCCTCTGACTCTAGTGATTCTTGAGGCATCACTACAAAGGCAATGCAGTGATTAGCTAACACAATTACTGCAGCAGCAACTCAAATTCTGTTCCGCTGCTATTTGCAAGGAATATGTACATTCTGCCCGTGACAGTGTAAGTTTCTTTCTGGTGCTCCAATTTCCTCCCACATTCCGAAGGCATATGTGTTAGGGTTAGTAAGTTGTGGTACCAAAGTCATGGCAATGCTTGTGGACTGCCCCCAGCACATACTTGGACACTGTTGCTCGTCCATTCAAATACACATTTAACTGTATGTTTCGATATACATCATCCAGGCTTTATCTTTAATGCCTCAACAATCTCTTCAACTACCTCCCTCCTAAATTGGTGGTGTAGTTCTTCCAGTTCAGGTGACTTATCCACCCTCAGAATTTTCAGCTTCCAAAGCACCTCCTTCTCAGTAATAACAACTACACTTACTTCTGCCCCTGCCTCTCTCGTATTTCTGGCATGTTGCTGGTATCTTCCACAGTGAAGACTGATGGAAAATACCTATTCTGTTTGTCTGCCATTACTACTTCTCCAGGGACATTTTCCAGTAATCTGATATCCATTCTTGCTTCTCTTTTAATCTTTATATATCTGAGGAAACTTGATATTGAAACTTGACTGAATAAATTTAGACACTGACTGTTAAATTATCTATGAAAGATAATGACGTGTATAGCAATGGTACCACCAAGCATCACTTGTGATAAACAATGGGGCACATATGAAATATGGAAGCTCAAACATCAAGCAGCTGTCAGGTTATTAGCTGAATAACCCATGGTGGCGAGGGAAGAATTTCTCATGTCTTTCTCTCAGACATATAATAAATTAGACAGACATGGTGTTAAGTTTATTAAAAGCATCATACTGATAAGATTGTAGCATTGTGCTTCTCATTTCATAGTACAGGTTGAGTACTCTCATCTGAAATGTTTCCAATTTTGGAATATATAATGAGATAGCTTGGGATTACCATCACATACAACTCTGAATTTTTGTGCTAGCAGTAGACAGTCTTTGCCTTACACTTGTTCATCACAAATATGTACGATATAAGTTTTACATAAGGTATAAAAACCATCAGTATCATAGACTTCAACACGAGAAAATCTGCAGATGCTGGAAATTCAAGCAACACATACAAAATGCTGGTGAACGCAGCAGGCCAGGCAGCATCTATAGGAAGAAGTACAGTCGACATTTTGGGTCGAGATCCTTCGTCAGGACTAATAGAAAAAAGATAGTAAGAGATTTGAAAGTGGGAGGGGGAGGGGGAGACCCAAAATGATAGGTGAAGACAGGAGGGGGAGGGATGAAGCCAAGAACTGGACAGGTGATTGGCAAAAGGGATACAAGGCTGGGGAAGGAGGAGTATCATGGGGTGGAAGGCCTTGGAAGAAAGAAAGGAGGAGGGAAGCACCACAGGAAGATGGAGAATAGGTAAAGAGTTATTCTAAGAGGGAAAGAGAGAAAATAAATAAATAAATAGGGATGGGGTAAGAAGGATTTACAGTCGACGTTTCGGGTTGAGACCCTTCGTCAGGACTAACGGAAAAAAGAGATAGTATCATAGACTTGTTCTGGTGCTAGATTTTTGTGATCAATAGACAATTAAAAAAATTGACACCGTGCTATTTCTTAAATTTCTGCAACCATCCTGCCGAATATCAACAATCACCTTCAATTTTCAGTTTGTTGTGATAGATCGTCATGATCAGCATACCGTTAAGCGGCATATGTTTACTCCGACACTAACAATACACAACTGAGAACTTCACTTTTTATTTTATGCAATGTTTTTGTAATTTTCATTAACTTCTGTTCATTATAGATGTAAAGTCACCTCTCTGAGCTGTCTGTGGTGCACAGAGACCTGTGCATCGCTTGGGAAACTTTCCAGCATCTTGTCGAATTTTCCATTTACTATGTCACGTCAGCACTAAAAAATTGGATTTCAGTGGTTTTTGGAGTTGGGAATTTTGGATAAGGGGTACTCAGCCTGTATTAGAATAACATTGCAAAGCTATTGGCAGTAACAATTATGCTAATACCTCCAGCATCAGGGAGAACTGCAGAGAAGGTGGTTCCTCCCTCAGCAATGCCAACTGGCAACCACTAACAGCTATTTTTATAAACTACTGGCAATCTTCAGAGAGTATTTAGTCCACCCATACAAACCAACAATGCAGCTTTTGTATAAAACCCTTTTCCCAGTCTAAGTCAAAAGACTGACTGAAAATTAATTAAACAAGTATCCATGTCCAAACTTGTACACGTGCAGTTTCTTTCTGTTGTGCTAATACTCTGCAGTTTGCCTTGCAAAATAAACATGGTAAATTCCAGAACAGACTGCTTTTATTTGATCTGGTTCTATTCGTTTAATGTGAACATGACTGAAGTATGAACAGATATTACACAACAATATTAACCTCTCTTCTGCGTTAAGTTTTCTGCCAGCTCTTGGAAATATTTAATAAGGAAGTCTTTTCCGTGAATATTTCTGAATTGATAATAACAGATGAAAGCTACAGGGATGTAAGGATATTACAGACCCATATCTTTGTGAGTTTTATGAGCTGCTGTTACATCTCAAGCGATAACTAAACGTGGTTGTCTGGACACCTGCCACAGACCCTGACTGCCTGACCTCAAAACGCTAAAGCTGTAGAATACTGATTAACAAAAACAGAGACTTCTATCTGAAAAATGTGGATTTTTTTGTTTGTCATTTACTCTGAGAGTGTATTATTGGCACTTTTGTTTCTGAAGGAAGTTATATTAAAAAGTACAGAACAAGGAAATTATTTGCATCAAAAAGTATGCATACAATCCCTATAAAAAGTATTCAGCCCCTTCCCTTGGAAGTTTTCATGTTTATTGTTTTACAACATTGAATCACAGTGGATCTAATTTGGCTTTTTTTGACACAGATCGACAGAAAAGACTCTTTCGTGCCAAAGTGAAAACAGATCTCTACAAATTGGTCTCAATTAATTACAAATATAAAATACAAACTAATAGATTGCATAAGTATTCACCTACTTCAAGTCAATATTTAGTAGGTGCACCTTTGGCAGTAATACAGCCTTGAGTCTGTGTGAATTGGTCTCTATCAGCTTTGCATATCTGAACACTGCAATTTTTCCCCATTCTTCTTTACAAAACCGCTCAAGCTCTGTCAGATTGCACGGGGATTGTGAGTGAACAGCCCTTTTCAAGTCCAGCCACAAATTCTAAAATGGATTGAGGTCTGGACTCTGACTTCATCTCTGCAGGACATTAACTTTGTTGTTTTTGGAAAACAAATCTTGCTGGAAAACATATCTTCTCCTCAAGTGGCAGTTCTCTTGCAGACTGCATCAGGTTTTCCTCCAGGATTTCCCTGTATTTTGCTGCATTCATTTTACCCTCCACTTTTACAAGCCTTATAGGGCCTGTTGCAGTGAAGCATCCCCACAGCATGATGCAGCCACCACCTTGCTTCATAGTAGAGATGGTGTGTTTTTGATGATGTGGCCGAAAAGCTCAAATTTGGTTTCATCAGACTATAGAACCTTCTTCCAGCTGACTTCAGAGTCTTCCATGTGCCTTCTAGCAAACTCTAGCTGAGATTTCATGCGAGTTCTTTTAAAAAGTGGCTTTCTCTTTGCCACTCTCCCAAAATGCTGGGGCTGGTGAAGAACCCAGTCAACAGTTGTATGTGTAGTGTCCCCCAGCTCAGCCACTGAAGCTTGTAACTCCTCCAGAGTTGTCATAGGTCTCTTGGTGGCCTCCCTCACTGGTCCCCTTCTTGCACAGTTACTCAGTTTTTCAGGACGGCCTGGTGTAGGCAGATTTACAACTGTGCCATATTCTTTCCATTTCTTGATGATGATTTAACTACACTCCAAGTGATATTCAGTGACCTGGAAATATTCTTGTATCCATGTCCTGAGTTGTGCTTTTCAATAACCTTTGCATGGAGTTGCCTGGAGTGTTCTTCTGTCTTCATGGTCTAGTTTTTACCAGGATATTTACTCACCAGAAGTTGGACCTTCTAGATACAGAAGTATTTTGATAATAATCAATTGAAACACCTTGCCTGCACACAGGTGATTTCCATTTAACTAATTATGTTAATAATTAGTGAATACTTTTTATAGGCATCAAAAAATAGGTAATTGACACAGTAAGTTTCTAACTCATTAAAACAATTTGCAATTCCAGTGTTTTTTTTTAATATACAGAGAATGTACCAAGAAGCATGGGTTTCTCACAACTATATATCTATCTCAGACTGGCTTAGAAATAAATGCAGTATAACATTCCCTTAGACTCTGTATCATTAAACAAACCTGATCACTGAGGAAAGTCCAATAAATTGTGTTTAAAATTGGATACAGAGGTCCAAAATATGGTGAAGAATACAACCAGCAGATGGTGGTAGAAGCTTTTCAAAGGCATTTACTAAAGGAAACTTAAATCCACATGATCAACAAATAGCAGTAACAGCCATGTGTGTGAAAGATAGTATTTACTTTGTGCTGTTGATAAATAAAACACACATTATTGACTTTGAGCTGGCTATATCTTTTCCCACAGAAAACAATCATTATTGCAAATTATTTTATGGACAAACTGCAGTAGGTACTTTTGAAAGATTACACATTTCTTATATTGAGTCCCTCCTTCAAATCGATCAAGAAAATGTAAAGAAAATAGTCAATAAATAAACTAGTGGACCTAACCATTAAATGGGTGTGAGTTGAAAGTAGTGTACTTGCAACATATAAGTTATTCCAAAAGGATTAACCTAGCTGTTTTGCCCTTTGAGGAAACTCAATTAATGCAAATAGTTCATGTGACATAGTTAACATTAGTGAACACCATAGTTAACATTAGTTACAAGTGGCAGAAAGGAATTGTGCTTTAGTAACAGAATAATTCCTGCCATCCTGTTTCTCCCTCACTCATTCATCAACCAGTTTAGCTGATAACTTATATAAACTGCCTTGTGAAGGCCGCCAAGTTGTAAAGCCAGTTTAAAATACAGTTGCCTGGAAAAGAGCCCAGAGTTTAACGATGAGCAAAATTGGTTAACCCTGCATATACTTTTAAAGAATTTCAAAGTAGTCTGGAAATTTTATTGTTTTGTCTATATTAAATTCCAGCAAATCCTGACATAAAGCATGAAGAAATATATTCACTCAAATACTTACTAGAAACAAATGTAAACAGAAAATATAATTCGTCATGTCTCAGTGAAAATTTCAAATGGTAGCGTTCTTGCCGTTTGAAAAATTTAATACACTAAATTGGAACTGATTCATAGCGAATAAGTCTACGATTAGAATCCTAACAGTTTGTGATACAGGGGCACTTTATCCAGAACTAATGCATTAATAGGCATTCAAGGATATACTTTGTCGGCACATTTTGTAAGGCAGTATTGAAGGTTTTGTAAACAGGGTATTTATAAGAGCTTTGGAACCAATCATCAGAATATTCAGCTGGATTTGGTTGGATTAAAACTGATGCAGAACAACTGGATCCAAAAGGCGAGGTTTAAATTCATTGCCCCAGGCTTCAAACTTCCCAGCTTAAGTTTCTTAGTTCTAAGGTAATTTTTCACCACTGGCGGGATGATTGTTGATAATATCTGGATAAACTTTTAATAGACAATGGCTAAAAATGAAATGCTATCACCAATTCTTAATTTACAGCTGTTTAATTTCTAAGCCAGTCTCATTTTGTTTGGATACAAAATTCTTGCTTATTTTGTATTGACCACAGGTCTGATTAAATATTAAGATTTAGGCTGTACATGATAAATATGCAATTTCACTTGTTAAAACTTTGATGTAACCTTAAAATAAATAAACATTTAAAACACAACTAAAAGCAAAACCCCTGCAAAAGAAAAGTGCTTGTTGTGGAGAGAAAAACAACTTCAAAGCAGCATATCAAATCGCAAATTTTGTACTGTAAGGGGCAAAATTACCTGTACATTAAGCAACAAAGCTGAACTGTAATCAATTCTACTTTTTCTATGGCCAATAAATTCTGTATTTATTTTTGAGGTGGATGCACCATTGGCATATGGATAATTGTTTAACTGTCTCAGAATTTCTTGACCCAGTGATGTGGGAACCTCTCTTACATTCACGCTCTTCATTGGATCTTGCTGTGGCCATACAGACTGTTATTTTGCCTATGTTACATCAGTTCCTGCACTTGTGAAGTACATAATTGTCTTTGAGGTCCTGACATTACACAGTGCTACATAAGTGACCCCTTTTCTTCTGTCAAACTTTCCATTAGGATTCAAAAATCAAAAGAATTCTAACCTGCTCACCAACAAAATGCAGTGTACCTGAGAAAAGCTTTGGGTGCCTAGCTGCTGCCCGCCATGAGAATTTTGTCTGTTCATGCACGTTTGCACATTTTTAAATTATTAGTGGGAAATGCTGGTTTTAACTCCACATGTGTTAGGAATATGATACACAATGGGGAGCAATAGTTTATGGGAATATGTCATGAGTTTAGTCTGTAACTCATTCACGCCTATGGCAGCCGAGTCATTAAGCCCATCATCACTTTCTGCTTTATGTTCCTGTAAATCACACTTCTCACTAGGCATCCCATATATAATTAAAAGTACGGCTTGACTTAAGTCATTATCTGTGCAATTTGATGTAAATGTTGCATCCCTCAGCTTCCTAAACAAACAAAATAAGCTCTGTCTGGTTAGCAGAATTACTTTGCAATCATGTTTTAATACAACTTTTCATTAATTTTTGTTATGAGGGCTTGTAGGTTATTCAACTAAGGCTGGATAGAAACTATGCCTGACTAGTCTTTAACAGATGTTGACACACGCATTTCCTGGCAGGTGAACAATCGAACGTTAAGGTGTACTAATTGGTTACCCCTACCCTTCCTCCTCCTATCCCAGTCTGGAGGTGCTCATATCAATCAGTTGTGTCCTCACTGTTGCTCAGTCATCTATTTCTGTTTAATAAACCATATCCATTTTGTTACCAATTCTGAATCCATCCAGTCCAAGTATGTTTTTGAATTGGGAAAACAAAATTGCATGCTCTCTTTGTAGCTTCTCATGTATAGCAAGTATATCTAATTAGTAGCTAATTCATGGTGAGGAAGGTGCCAGTTTCAGTTCCAGTCTGTCCTGAGTTAAACTATACTCCGCCTGGCAGTAAGAAAGGTGATCGTATTGACATGAAAATTTCCAATTTATGGAGCAGGGAAGCTCAATCTTTGTTTTACTTCTTAATTATTGAATGCCTCCGGTAAACATGTGTCTGGATATTGTATTAAGTAAAAATAACTCATCTCGGCTGTGAGGTCTTTATAGTGGCTAATCCTGTGACATCCATCGCTAAAGTTCTTTAATGAATATGGTTATTTGAAGAGGCTCTTAGCGTTGTCACTGACCCCTCCCATCCATCCAAAAATCTCTTTGACCCCCCTACCATCAGGAAAGAGGTACTGTAGCATTAGGACAAGAACTGCTAGGATGGGAAACAGCTTCTTCCCTCAGGCCATAAAACTACTGACCTCCCTGCCACCACATACAGCAAATTCTCATCATACAGTCTCTTCACGTATGATGCACCAGTAGCATTATACTGTTTCCTTTTAACTTGTATATGCCCCTTATTATTTGTTTGTGGTAATATTTCTTCATGTGTTATGTGTGTGAGTTATATGTACTGTGTTATACACATTGTCTGGAGGAATGTTGTTTCGTTTGGCGGTGTATATGTGTACAGTTGAATGACAATAAACGGAACCTGAACTTTAAAATTGTTTCCCCAGCAAGGAGCTAAGGTCCCCAAGAGAAAAGAAAAATAAATGGTGAGACAAATTTAGTTTTGTTGGATGAGAGAAAAGGGAAATGGACAAATAATATCAGAAACATTAATTTGACAGTTTTGGACTGCCACATAAATGCAATTAATGATGGTATAATAAAGATACATAGTTGTTCTGTGGAGATTTCTCCAACCAAGCATTTAGTCAAAAGAGAATTTAAAGCATAAATTTTCTGCCATTCAGTCAAAACTTTTTAATGACACCAACATTTTAAATTCTTCCCATTTATTCCTTCTAATTTTCTCTGAGTTGATTTAATTTTCTTTTAAATCTAGCTCTACTCAGATAGCAAAATATGCCCAAAGTGAAAAAGAAAACCTACATATTCCTTTGAAGAAATTTTGTTTTCCACCCTTTACAAAAATCCTTCCAGATCTGGTAAAATTATCATTAGATCACTTCTTGATTAGATGATTAGTGTTCACTAGAGGGTTGTTTCTGCTTTATGTCATGTAGAAAGCTGGTATACTAGAAAGCTTTTACTTCTTTTTTAAACACTATGTCTGAGTGAAAGACAGAAGCCTGGATTCCTGACTGAACACTCTTGCCAAGAAGCAGCACTGACAGAAAGTGATGGAAATCCAGGTCTGTGGTCATCTGTTCAATTCCACATAGTCTCTATATGCACTTTTCCCCAGAATGGATAGTAATGCTCAGAAATCAACTGGTCTAACAGTTTTATTTATATCCAATCAGTTGCCACTTTATTAGGTACAGGAGTATACCTCAGAAGCTGGCCATAGGACTGGAACCCAGTGTGGTCTGCTGCTGTAGCCTATCCACTTCAAGGTTTGACGTGTTGTGCATAGTTACTTGAGTTAGTGTCACCTTCCTATCAACCTGAACCAGTCTGGCCATTCTCCTCTGACCTCTCTCATTAAAAAGGTGCTTTTGCCCACGGAACTGCTGCTCTCTGGATGGTTTTTCTTGTTTTATGCACCAATTCTGTAAACTCTAGAGACTGTTGTACATGAAAATCCCAGGAGACCAGCAGTTTCTGAGATACTCAAACCACCCTGTCTGGCACCAACAAGCATTCCACAGTCAGAATCACTTAATCACATTTCTTCCCTATTCTGATTCTTGGCTGAATAACAACTGAACCTCTTGACCATATCTGCATGCTTGTATACATTGAGTTGCTGCCATTTGATTGGCTGATGAGATATTTGCATTAATGAGTAGGTGTACCTAATAAAGCAACCACTGAGTGGATTATCTAAATAGTAAAAAAAATGTTCCTGATAATATTTCTTTTCATAACTACATTAAAAATAATTAAGAATCAAATAAAAAAATCACGTTAAGTATTTTGACAAACTTAAAGCAAGTATTTTCAAAACAAGCTTTACACGTCATCTTTCAAATGAATCTCAATACTCTCCATTTGCAAAGGTCTCAAATAGAATCTAAAGAGATAACCTCTACACTGTTGAAATAAACATAATTAATACTCTTAGGAAAGCTTTTAAAATATTTAACTTATATGTTTTGCTTCTAATGACAATTCTCTAAGCTTTGCCTTCAGTCAAAACTTGCTCTTCTATAGTGTTTGCACCTCCAGGCTAAACTGAAGAGAAATTTAGAAAGATGGTAATACAATTGGAGTTTAATAATCCTGCCCAGTCTTCTTACTGAATCTTCTGTCATTTTGAATCTATATCATCTCGCTGGCATAAAACAAAACAATCTTGTTGTAAAATATCACTTCTTTCTTTCTAACAATTAGACATGTCCATATGGTTCATCAGTCACCTCCTTTCAAAACACACAGGCACTTTGATCAATGGCCAACAATGATTTCCTATGTGTGGTAAAGTGTTTTGAAGAAAGATCAGATAAAAATCACATTTTTTTTCCATTAAGAACTAGAAAGATGATTTGGTTGATTTACCAACAAATACCATTTAGGTGAAAAGTGATATCTGAACCAAGGTAGAAACCATGCTGACCCTTTTATCTTCTAAATAAATGTGCAAAGCCAGATTTACTGGCATGTAACAAACTTTTAAGCAGCTTTTATGGAGTGATCAAGAGCACATACCTTAACCATAAAGACAATGTATAACTCCCTCATTGTACTCAAACAGCTACCAATGTTGAAAAATTATCTGCAATAGACCATAAAAACAGGACCTAGAGCTCTTAACAGTCAGATGTGGGAGTACAAGTTCAATTAGGGCTTTCTGTCTCTGTGGTAGGCAGCGATTTCTTACTCACAAAGATTTAGAAAACATGTTAAAACAGCTGTCGTGCCACATTTATACTGTGACCTAATTGCTCAAATTGTTGTGAAATGCCACATTGTTCATGTTTTGTATTTTAAGATTAGAGGGTGCAAGGTTTATGAAACTTTGTATTGAAGGTCAGTGTTCTCCTAGAATATAGCTAATAAATAGAGTGGCTGAGAACTTACCTATAAAAGTCTTTATACTGAAGCTTAAGGTTTCCTTCTTTCCCAAAGAAGTGCACCAACAACGTTGTGTTCATTTCTTTGTTAATTTCCTATAGCAAAGACAGAAACAGGTAACTGACCAGCTTGAATGCAGTGCTCCCAGAAATTCAAAATGGTTAAATACTATGGATGCATTGATGCACCTGACAATCAAAATAGAACATTTTGAATAGTGACACTGAATATAGTTCACAGACTCACACGCACACACACACTTTATATATTTTATAAAACATATTTTACATACTGTATTTATACACAGTAAAACTCCCTTAGTCTAGTACACACAGAACTTGGGTGCTGTTGGATGATTAGCTGTTCTGCACTATCAGATTGTATTTAAAAGTCCAATACACTTTTAAAAAGGATGTTATATAACAGAGCAATAAACTTTCTGCTGAACATGTTAAGTTTCGAAGGAGTGCGGGAAATAGAACCAGAAACTGCAGCATGCAGAGCTAGAGCTTGTCAGACTTTTGGCCCTGATGAGTAAGAAGGGAACGCAGTAATTATGACCCCAGCGAATGGAAGGCAGCACAGGAACCAGGGCTTAATTACTGAAAGAAGCATAGGACCCAGGGTCCAAGTGATGAAACGATGGGCAGTAACCAGTACCACAGAATGTTAGAGAGCTCAGGAATCAATGTGTGATGTGCAACATACCAAACCATTGATATTTCCAAATAGTGAGATAGCAGATTATCAACATCTTATTGTACCTCTATTTTCATTGAAACATTTTTGCAAGAGCAATATCCATGGTACAGTTCATAATATTTTGGTCAAATATTGAATGACATCTGCCATCATAAATTATCACGGATTATATTCTGGTCAAATTATTTACTTACTTTCATTTTGCCACAATCAAATCAGATCAGCTAAATTTTTAATGATTAAAAGCAAGTCAAAACTCAATCTGCAACCACAAATTGAATAGAAGTGATTAAATTGCCCCTTTAAAGTTTACAAATCCCTTGTCTCAAATGATCAATTTTAAAACTATTTATTAAAATGCTTAGCTGATGAAAAAAAACTTTACAATTTGCTTTGTATAAGCAAATAACATTCACTTTTTTAATAAATTATTCCATATATTTCAGGATGTTGTACAGGTTTCCCCTGCCATCCGAAGGTAGACACAACCAGCAATTGCCTCTGATCTGGGCCGACATTTACGTGTCGGGCGGCACCTAATTAATTAGTTTGTTTACTTCAGCTTTTTTCTTAAAGATGCGCTGGGTACGTCCTGGCTACCGCTGCATTCTCCGCGGATCGGTATCGGTCTGCGGCCCGGGGGTTGGGGTGGTGGGACACTGGGGTGTCATCTCATCGTCGTCTGTTTCCATCAGGGCAGGCAGGTCACCTTCTTCACGTTCAGTTCCTGGACTACTTCACTTTCGGTCCGTTCGCTACTGCATTCGGTTTTGATTGTTATCTTTTGCTCTTCCAATCACATCAGCTCTCCAACTATTGGTTCTTGGTCATGGGATGCCAAAACCTCTTCAACATCATCTTCGTCAACTTTCACAAGCCAAACTCGCTTTGTCCTTACTTTGTTCACCATGATCGAAATGCTTAATTATGTCTAGTTTTACGCTAAGTGTAACACCCTTACGAGCTCTTTTAGGCTTTTATGATACTGTAGAACTCATCTTGCAAACGGCTGCTCACAGGCACATGTTTAAGCAATGCCGGCTAGAATGCCATTCTGGGGGAGGAGCTTGGCTGCTCGGGGCGCGTGCTGCCTTTTATTGCGTGCTGCTTTTTGCGCGTGCTGCCTTTTTTTGTAACAGTGAAAACACCTTCTGTTAGTGAAAACAGGTAACTAATGTAGGTCTTTCATAACAGCCAGGTTTTGTAAAGCGAACATTCGAAAAGCGGGGGACACCTGTATAGCAAAATTCTGGATCTAAATGAAAAAATCTCGTGCATTTTTCATCAAAGTTCCCCAATATTATAAAAACAAATACCCAATAAAGGAAATGTACATAACTGTAGTAGTATTTACTCTGAACATTTCTAGGCTACAGATTATATTCAAAACACCAGACTGAATCTTGCTGGTAAATGTCAGTGGTTTAGTGCAAGTGTTCCCAAACACTAACGTCTTCAATTAACTAAACACTGAAATGACAAATCTGTCAGTTCACTCAGCTGCTTGACTACATCCAGCACACAGACTGGAGCGCGTCTGCTGCCCATGCCACCACAGACTCTCAGATTAACATTGACTTATATACCAACTCTGTCCTTGAGCACATCAACAAGTGTGTAGATAGAGTGACATCACAAAAACAAATAAATGTTTTCCCCAATCAGAAACCATGGATGAACAGAGAGGTTTGCTCCTGCTCAAAGCCAGAGATTCAGCCTTTAGGTTTGGAGACCGGGAGGCTTACAGCTCAGCCAGGGCCAACCTGAGGAGGGGAATCTCTCAAGCTAAACACACATACAAACAGAGGAGCATTTCAACTTCTCGGACCCCCGGCACATTACTGTGCCCCCTTCCAGCTGTTTCCCTCCCTGATGAGCTCAATTACTTCTACACTCGCTTTGACTGATGGAACAAGGAGGTCACCCGCAAAGCGGATCTCCCACCTGGTGAACTGCCTCTCTCACTTTCCACCTCCGCTGATTGCACCACCCTGAGCAGGGTGAATGTATGGAAGGCAGCTGGTCCGGATGGAATACCTGGCCGTGTGCTCGGAGTCTGTGTAGGGCAGTTGGCCGGGGTCTTCATGGACATTTTCAATCTATTCCTGGCCCAGGCAGTTGTCCCCACAAGTTTCAATGTGCCAATGCCAAAGCATTCTACTGCCATGGGCCTGAATGACTTCCCAGTTGCACTCATCCCCATCATTGCAAAGTGCTTTGAGAGACTGGTTCTATCACATCTGAAATCCTGTCTGCCCACTACCCTGGACCTCCATCAATTTGCCTATTGCACCAACAGGTCTACAGAGGACGCCATCTCCACGGCACTTCATTCTGCCCTGACCCACCTGGACAGCCCCAACTCTTACGTCAGAATGCTGCTCACTGACTTTAGTTCAGTATTCAAATCTGTGATCCCCTCCAAGCTGATTGCCAAACTTCGCCAGCTTGGTATCAGCTCATCCCTCTGCAATTGGACCTTGGACTTTCTGACTAACAGATCCTAATCTGTTAAATTAGACAACCTCTCCTCCATTCTCACCCTGAATACCAGTGTGCCACAAGGCTGTGTGCTGAGCCCTCTTCTGTACTCCATTTTCACCTATGACTGTGTTCCTGTACAAGGTTCTAACTCCATAATTAAATTCGCAGATGACACCATGAGGCTTGGCCTGATCAGAAGGGATAACGAGACAGCCTGGCCACGTGGTGTGCCAATAACAACCTGGCCCTTAACACCCAGAAGACCAAGGAGATTATTGTGGACTTCAGGCATGCTAAGAGCCACACTCATGTTCCAATCTACATTAACAGAACTGTAGTAGAGCGTGCATCAAGCTTCAAATTCCTTGGTGTCCACATTTCCGAGGATCTCACCTGGTCCCTGAACTCCTCCATCCTGATCAAAAAGGCACAACAGCACCTTTATTTCCTGCGGAGCATCAAGAAAGCTCACCTCTGTCCCAGGATACTGACGGACTTTTACTGCTGTACCATTGAGAGCATACTCACCAACTGCATTTCAGTGTGGTGTGGCAATTGTCCCGTATCAGACCGCAAAGCACTCCAGCGTATGGTGAAAACTGCCCAGTGGATTATCGGCACTCAATTGTCCACCATTGAGTACACCTACCATAACCGCTGCCTGGGCAGGGCGAAAAGCATTATCAAGGATGCATCTTACCTTAACCATGGACTTTTTACTCTTCTCCCATCCGGTAGGCGCTACAGGAGCCTCCGCTCCCACACCAGCAGGCACAGGAAGCTTCTTCCCTGAGGCTGTGACCCTGCTGAACCTCACATCACAGCGCTAAGCAGTATTGCACCCATATTGTACTATCTCAGTACTTTTATATTGTATGCTGTAGCACTTACTTCTCATTCACAGTTATTTTGTAAATAATGCTATTCTTTTGCACTTTTGGTCAGAAGCTAATTGCATTTCATTGGCTTTGTATCTGTACTCAGGACAATGACAATAAAGTTGAATCTAATCTAATCTAATATGCTGGCAAAATTTTCTTTTGGATCCACTCCAGATTAGATTTCACTGTGGATTGTATGCTTCTGGATTTTATGCAAAGAGAAAGTGATGTTTAAAAGAGAAAGTGTAAGCATTTGGGAAATGGTGACCACAAGTCCCTGACCTTTACCATAGTATATTGATGGTAATAGTGGGCTCCCTTACCTCTGCCCCTCTGACCCTCAACACAGGTGCCACCCCAGGGCTATGTCTTAAGACCCCTCCCTTACTCTCTGTATACCCATGACTGTGTCGCCATCCACAGCTCCAATTTGCTAATTAAATTTGCAGACGACGCTACAATGATTGGCCTAATCTCAAATAGTAATGAGGCAGCCTACAGAGAAGAAGTCATCACCCTGACACAGTGGTGTCTGTGAAGAAAACAACCTCTCCCTCAATGTTGCAAAAACAAAGGAGCTGGTTATGGACTACAGGAGAAATGAAGACAGGCTAATCCCTATTGACATCAATGGATCTGGGGTTGAGAGGGTGAACAGTTTTTAGTTCCTTGGTATACACATCACCGAGGATCTCGCGTGGTCTGTGCATACCAGCTGTGTGGTGAAAAAGATACAACAGCGCCTCTTTCACCTCAGACGGTTGAAGAAGTTTGGTATGGGTCTCCAAATCCTAACAACTTTCTCCAGGGGCACAATTGAGAGCATCTTGACTGGCTGCATCACTGCCTGGTATGGGAACTGTACTTCCCTCAATCGCAGGACTCTGCAGAGAGTGGTGCAGACAGCCCAGCGCATCTGTAGTTGTGAACCTCCCACTATTCAGGACATTTACAAATACAGGTGTGTAAAAAGGTGTATAATATTATTTGTTATAAATTACTATAAATTACACATTGCACATTTAGATGGAGATGTAACGTCAATATTTTTATTCCTCATGTGTATGAAAGATATAAGAAATAAAGTCAATTCAATTCAATATTAGGCTGGAACTTTGGCGTGTAAATTGGGAATAAATGTACTCAAGGAAATGCACAATGGAAATGTACAAGTTGTTTTGGGAGCACGTGCATGGGGTTCTGGATAGGTTTGTCCAATTGAAGCATGGAAAGGATGGCAGGGTGAAGAGATATAGAAATTCTAGTCAAGAGAAAGAAAGAAGCAAATATCAGGTTTAGGATCAGACAGGGCTCTTAAGAATTACAAGGTAGGCTTACGAAGGGATTTAGGAGAGTTAGAAGGGCATATGAGAGGGCCTTCGCTAAAAGATTAAGGTAAACCCCAAGGCATTCTACATGTACAGTATATGCTCCTGACAAAGGGTCTTGGCCCATCCACTGTTTATATCTCTCCATAGATGCTGTCTGACCTGCTGAGTTCCTCCAGCATTTTGTGTTTGTTACTCTGGACGTCACAATCACATACTCTGCCCCGGGTACTCACAAGCGGGTCGCAGAACACATTCGGCAATCACTCTCATGAGTATGCATGTTCCAGCCAGTTAGTGTTTCATTGTGGTGGCATTTAACTCCCTTCCTTTCATTTCTGTCTTGTTGAGACTTGACCAAAAGTAGAGCAACATCTACACTCCCTACTTACCGCTGTCCTCGTTCCGGGAGAAAAGACTACTATTTAGCCTGATACTGGTAAGGAGCGATATTTATTTAGTATTAAGCTACTACGACTGAGCTGCTGTATCAGCGTTAGCTTTAGTTTGACAGTTCTACTTAATGGCCCTGTTGGCCTGACGTTTATTGTTTTGTTTTTCCATTATTTTCTGCACAGTTCCCATTAGTTAGTGAACTGTTGATCCACTTCAGTGCGTCTCTCTCCATACTGTGGCCATAACCACACACCCTGTCAGCAAATCTCGACCAAATACAATGGACCCAGCAGAGAGAGAGCAGCTGACCTCGGCCCTAACATTCAGTGGCCAGATAGGAGATAAGTTACAGTCAGTTGAAGCTGTGTTGGGAGAAGTAACTGCAGCAGTGTGACAGATACTCTCAGAACGACAAGCCCAGTACAGACCGAAATTGAGATCAGTAGAAGCTGGATTGGCTGACATCTCTCATGTACAACCACAGCTGCTTCCAGAATAGTGAGCCCAGTCCTAGCTGGAAGAACAGGTGTCAGGCCTTGCAGCAACAGTTCAGCAATTCATTGAAGACAGCCAGAATCAGGTGGCAATAATTACTTCTCTCACAGCCGCAGTTTAGCAGCTTACTACCGTCAGCCAGAATTAGGTGACAACCACTAGCACTCTCACAAATGCAGTTCTGCATCCTTTAGCCATGTCAGTCCCACTCCCAGCATCTCCCAGATTCTCCTCTTTAACAGCCTCATCAACGTCGGCAACTAAAGCTCCGACTCCCATAACTGTGTCCAGACCAGAACTGAGTAATACTCCACCAGGCAAATACTCTGGTGACCCAGATGGCTGCAGGAACTTTGTCACCCTGTGTGAGCTGACTTTCCAAGCCCAACCAGGTCAGTTCGGTGATGATGCACATAAACTGACGCATATAGTGAAACTCTTAGACGGACTCCCACTCGGACTATTCAATGTTCTATGGGAACAAAATTCCCCTGCAGCCCAGGTGTTTCAGCAATTTCTTGTTGAGTTCAAGAGAGCTTTTGACCTTGCAATACAGCGTCAGGAAGTTGCCCACTGACTCCTGGATCTGCACCAAGGTAGAGGGTCTATGCAGTAAAGCACTGGATACTTGTGGTGAAGAAGAGGTGGAACGAGAGGTCGCCCATCACTGCCTTCCAATGGGGATCAAGCGTAGGGGTCCAGTATGAGATTGTAGCGCGTAATGTGCAAGACAGCCTGGATGACCTGATTAATCTGGCCATTTGAGTTGATAACTGGGCAACTGAGCGGTGTAGGGAAAGCAACACACATAAAAGTTGCTGGTGAATGCAGCAGGCCAGGCAGCATCTCTAGGAAGAGGTGCAGTCGACGTTCCAGGCCGAGACCCTTCGTCAGGACTAACTGAAGGAAGAGTGAGTAAGGGATTTGAAAGTTGGAGGGGGAGGGGGAGATCCAAAAATGATAGGAGAAGACAGGAGGGGGAGGGATGGAGCCAAGAGCTGGACAGGTGATAGGCAAAAGGGATACGAGAAGATCATGGGACAGGAGGTCCGGGAAGAAAGACAAGGGGGGCGGAACCCAGAGGATGAGCAAGGGGTATATTCAGAGGGACAGAGGGAGAAAAAGGAGAGTGAGAGAAAGAATGTGTGTATAAAAATAAATAACCGATGGGGTACGAGGGGGAGTTGGGGCATTAACAGAAGTTAGAGAAGTCGATGTTCATGCCATCAGGTTGGAGGCTACCCAGACGGAATATAAGGTGTTGTTCCTCCAACCTGAGTGTGGCTTCATCTTTACAGTAGAGGAGGCCGTGGATAGACATGTCAGAATGGGATTGGGATGTGGAATTAAAATGTGTGGCCACTGGGAGATCCTGCTTTCTCTGGCGGACAGAGCGTAGGTGTTCAGCAAAGCAGTCTCCCAGTCTGCGTCGGGTCTCGCCAATATATAAAAGGCCATATCGGGAGCCCCGGACGCAGTATATCACCCCAGCCGACTCACAGGTGAAGTGTTGCCTCAGCTGGAAGGACTGTTTGGGGCCCTGAATGGTGGTAAGGGAGGAAGTGTAAGGGTATGTGTAGCACTTGTTCCGCTTACATGGATAAGTGCCAGGAGGGAGATCAGTGGGGAGGGATTGGGGGGACGAATGGACAAGGGAGTTGCGTAGGGAGCGATCCCTGCGGAATGCAGAGGGGGGGAGGGAAAGATGTGCTTAGTGGTGGGATCCCGTTGGAGGTGGTGGAAGTTATGGAGAATAATATGTTGGACCTGGAGGCTGATGGGGTGGTAGGTGAGGACCAGGGGAACCCTATTCCTAGTGGGGTGGCGGGAGGATGGAGTGAGAGCAGATGTACGTGAAATGGGGGAGATGCGTTTAAGAGCAGAGTCGATAGTAGAGGAAGGGAAGCCCCTTTCTTTAAAAAAGGAAGACATCTCCCTCGTCCTAGAATGAAAAGCCTCATCCTGAGAGCAGATGCGGCGGAGACGGAGGAATTGCGAGAAGGGGATGGCGTTTTTGCAAGAGACAGGGTGAGAAGAGGAATAGTCCAGATAGCTGTGAGAGTCAGTAGGTTTATAGTAGACATCAGTGGATAAGTTGTCTCCAGAGACAGAGACAGAAAGATCTAGGAAGGGGAGGGAGATGTCGGAAATGGACCAGGTAAACTTGAGGGCAGGGTGAAAGTTGGAGGCAAAGTTAATAAAGTCAACGAGCTCTGCATGCGTGCAGGAAGCAGCGCCAATGCAGTCGTCGATGTAGCGAAGGAAAAGTGGGAGACAGATATCAGAATAGGCACGGAACATAGATTGTTCCACAAAGCCAACAAAAAGGCAGGCATAGCTAGGACCCATACGGGTGCCCATAGCTACACCTTTAGTTTGGAGGAAGTGGGAGAAGCCAAAGGAGAAATTATTAAGAGTAAGGACTAATTCCGCTAGACTGAGCAGAGTGGTGGTAGAGGGGAACTGATTAGGTCTGGAATCCAAAAAGTGTAGAGCTTTGAGACCTTCCTGATGGGGGATGGAAGTATATATGGACTGGACATCCATGGTGAAAATAAAGCGGTGGGGGCCAGGGAACTTAAAATCATCGAAGGATGATTAAGCAGGATCTCCCAGTGGCCACACATTTTAATTCCACATCCCATTCCCATTCTGACATGTCTATCCACGGCCTCCTCTACTGTAAAGATGAAGCCACACTCAGGTTGGAGGAACAACATCTTATATTCCGTCTGGGTAGCCTCCAACCTGATGGCATGAACATCGACTTCTCTAACTTCCGCTAATGCCCCACCTCCCCCTCATACCCCCTCTGTTACTTATTTTTATACACACATTCTTTCTCTCACTCTTTTTTTGCCTCTGTCCCTCTGAATATACCCCTTGCCCATCCTCTGGGTTCCCCCCGCCCTCCTTGTCTTTCTTCCCGGACCTCCTGTCCCATGAACCCATCATATCCCTTTTGCCTATCACCTGTCCAGCTCTTGGCTCCATCCCTCCCCCTCCGGTCTTCTCCTATCATTTTGGATCTCCCCCTCCCCCTCCAACTTTCAAATCCCTTACTCACTCTTCCTTCAGTTAGTCCTGACGAAGGGTCTCGGCCTGAAACATCGACTGCACTTCTTCCTAGAGATGCTGCCTGGCCTGCTGCGTTCACCAGCAACTTTTATGTGCGTTGCTTGTATTTCCAGCATCTGCAGATTTCCTGTTGTTGGTGTAGGGAAAGCATGTCTTGAGCTTCTTACTCTTTGGATCACCATTTGTCTTCACCCTCTGCCTCATCACGGAGGAGCCTATGCAAGTAGGTTGCACGTAATTTACTCTGGTGTTCATAATTTACTGGCATAATTTACATATTACTATTTAACTATTTATGGTTTTATTACTATTTATTACTTATGGTGCAACTGTAACGAAAACCTATTTCCCCCGGGATCAATAAAGTATGACTATGTCTATGAGTATGTGCCTATCTCAGGAGGCATAAGATCAGCACACGAGAACAGGTTCCTGCCTTTGTTGTGGTGATTCAGGACACTTCCGGGCTTCATGTCCCAAGTCCTCAGTAAAAGAGGATACCCTTCAGCAGGAAGGTCGGTTTTCCATGCAAACCTCTTCCCCTTACTGCGTGATGCTCCCAGCTTCCTTGTCATAGGGGTCTCAGAACCATAAACTTAAGGCATTTATCAACTCCGGGGCAGCCGGGAATCTCACGGATATGTGTTTGGCTCAAAAATGGAGAGTTCGGACTTGGCAATTGAGAGAAGATATTGACGTCAAGGCCCTGGATGATCTGCTTTTGGGCAGCGGAGAGATCCATTTTTTCACAGAACCCCTCCAACTTGTGCTAGAAAGTAACCTTTAGGAACAGCTCTCCTATCTGGGTGATTTACCTGAACTGCCACTGGTGCTCCAAGAGTGGGGACCGGCATGCCTGTCCACCTGTCTGGGTCCAGCTCAAGCTCCTGGTCGTGAATCCCTTCCTGTGTCAACTGCTAGCGTTGGCCTTTCTGGCATTCCAGTTGAATATGCTGACCATCTTGAGGTCTTCAGTGAAAAGAAGGCCACCTCCCCTGCCTCCACTCCAGCCGTTTCCCTCTCTTGTCCTGAAACAGTGGCCATCAAGGAGGCATTGGCCTTGGGGGTTTATCTGTCTGTCAACCTTGCCAGCAGGGGCAGGCTTCTTTTTTGTGAGCAAGAACAATGGCAAGCCCTGTTCCTGCATTGATATCAGCCCCTAAACGACATCACAGTAGAGAACCACTACCCTCTTCCATTGCTTGCCTCTGCGTTCAAACATCTCCAGGAAGCAACCAAATTTTCCAAGATAGATCTGCGCAATGCTTAGAACCTTGTTCATATCTGAGATGGAGACAAGTTGAAGACTGCATTCAACATCTCCACTGGCCACTATAGTATCAAAAAACTGGAGGCTAGCAAATGTTATTCCTTTGTTCAAGAAAGCTAACAGGGATAATCCTGGGAATTTCGACTAGTGAGTTTTATATCAGTGGTGGGAAAATATTTGGATAAGATTCTTAGAGACAGGATTTACAAGCATTTGGAGAAGCATCGTCTGATTAAAAATAGTGAGCATGGCTTTGTGAGGGGGCAGGTCCTGCCTCATGCACCCGATTGAATTCTTCGAGGAAGTGACAAAACAAATTAATGAAGGTTGAATAGTGAATGTGGAGTAGATGGATTTTAGTACGCTGTTCCAGAAGTTTCCCCATGCTAGGCTCATTCTTAGAGTCAGGAGGCATGGGATCCAGGGAAACTTGGTTGTGTGGATACAGAATTGGCTTGCCCATGGAAGAGAGAGGATGATGGCACATGGAGTGTATCCTTTCTGAAGGTGAGTGACCAGTGGTGTTCCACTGGGACCCCTGCTCTTTGTGATTTTTATAAATGACTTGGATGAGGAAGTGGAAGGGTGGCAACATACATCAAAGTTGCTGGTGAACGCAGCAGGCCAGGCAGCATCTGTAGGAAGAGGTGCAGTCGACGTTTCAGGCCGAGACCCTTCGTCAGGACTAACTGAAGGAAGAGTGAGTAAGGGATTTGAAAGTTGGAGGGGGAGGGGGAGATGCAAAATGATAGAAGACAGGAGGGGGAGGGATAGAGCCAAGAGCTGGACAGGTGATAGGCAAAAGGGGATACGAGAGGATCATGGGACAGGAGGTCCGGGAAGAAAGACAAGGGGGGGGGTGACCCAGAGGATGGGCAAGAGGTATATTCAGAGGGACAGAGGGAGAAAAAGGAGAGTGAGAGAAAGAATGTGTGCATAAAAA